>NW_028270147.1:85428244-85740167 GCF_037043375.1 Chiloscyllium plagiosum | reverse complement strand
TGTCTGCTGGTGGGGGATATACATACTGTCTGAGTGTGTGTCTGTTGGTAAGGGATATACACACTGAGTGTGTGTCTCTTGGTGGGGGATATACACACTGTCTGAGTGTGTGTCTGTGACAGGGGGATATACACACTGTCTGAGTGTGTGTCTGCGACTGGGAGATATACACACTGTCCGAGTGTGTGTCTGCTGGTGGGGGATATACACACTGAATGTGTGTCTGTTAGTGGGGGATATACACACTGTCTGAGTGTGTGTCTGCGACTGGGGGATATACACACTATCTGAGTGTGTGTCTGCGACTGGGGGATATACACACTGTCCGAGTGTGTGTCTGCTGGTAGAGGATATACACACTGTCTGAGTGTGTATCTGTTGGTGGGGGATATTCACACTGTCCGAGTGTGTGTCTGCTGGTAGAGGATATACACACTGTCTGAGTGTGTATCTGTTGGTGGGGGATATTCACACTGTCTGAGTATGTACCTGCTGGTGGAGGATATACCCACTATCCAAGTGTGTGTCTATTGGTGGGGAATATACACACTGTCTGAGTATGTGTCTGCAATTTGGAGATATTCAGACTGTCTGAGTGTGTGTCTGTGACTGGGGGATATACGCAGTGTCTGCGTGTGTGTCTGCAGGTGGGAGATATTCACACTGTCTGAGTGTTCGTCAGCGACTGTGGGATATACACACTGTCCGAGCGTGTGTCTGTTGGTGGGGAATATACACACTGTCTGAATGTGTGTCTGTTGGCGGGGAACATACACACTGTCTGAGTGTGTGTCTGAGACTGGGGGATATACACACTGTCTGAGCGCATGTCTGTTGGTGGGGGATATTCACACTGAGTGTATGTCTGCGACTGGGGGATATACACACTGAGTGTGTTTCTGTTGGTGGGGGATATGCACACTGAATGTGTGTCTGTTGGTGGGGGATATTCATGCTGAGTGTGTGTCTGTGACTGGGGGATATACACACTGTCTGAGTGTGTGTCTGCGACTGGGGGATATACACACTGTCTGAGTGTGTGTCTGCTGGTGGGGGATATACACACTGTCTGAGTGTGTGTCTGCTGGTGGAGGATATACACACTGTCTGAGTGTGTGTCTGCGACTGGGGGATATACACGCTGTCCGAGTGTGTGAATGTTGGTGAGGAATATACACACTGTCTGAGTGTGTGTCTGTTGGTGGGGAATATATACGCTGTCCGAGTGTGTGTCTGTTGGTGGGGGATATACACGCTGTCCGAGTGTGTGTCTCTTGGTGGGGGATATGCACACTGTCTGAGTGTGTGTCTGTTGGTGGAGGATATACACACTGTCTGAGTGTGTCTGCTAGTGGAGGATAAACACACTGTCTAAGTGTGTGTATTCTATTGGGGGATATACCAGCTGTCTGAGTGTGTGTTTGCGACTGGGGGATATACGCAGTGTCTGAGTGTGTGTCTGCGACTGGGAGATATACACACTGTCCGAGTGTGTGTCTGCTGGTGGGGAATATACACACTGTCTGAGTGTGTGTCTGCTGGTGGGGAATATACACACTGTCTGAGTGTGTGTCTGCGAATGGGGGATATACACACTGTCTGAGTGTGTGTCTGCTGGTGGGGAATATACACACTGTCTGAGTGTGTGTCTGCGACTGGGAGATATACACACTGTCTGAGTGTGTGTCTGCTGGTGGGGAATATACACACTGTCTGAGTGTGTGTCTGCGAATGGGGGATATACACACTGTCTGAGTGTGTGTCTGCTGGTGGGGGATATACACACTGCCTGAGTGTGTCTGTTAGTGGAGGATAAACACACTGTCTGAGTGTGTGTATTCTATTGGGGGATATACCAGCTGTCTGAGTGTGTGTTTGCGACTGGGGGATATACGCAGTGTCTGAGTGTGTGTCTGCGACTGGGAGATATACACACTGTCTGAGTGTGTGTCTGCTGGTGGGGAATATACACACTGTCCGAGTGTGTGTCTGCTGGTGGGGAATATACACACTGTCTGAGTGTGTGTCTGCGAATGGGGGATATACACACTGTCTGAGTGTGTGTCCGTTGTTGGGGAATATACACGCTGTCCGAGTTTGTGTCCGTTGTTGGGGAATATACACACTGTGATATGTATCTACAGGTGGTGATATAAACATTGTGTGAATGTATGTCTGTTGGTGGGTGATATAAGCTCTGTATAATATATATATATGCTAGTGGGGGATATACATCTGTCTGAGTGTGTGTCTGCAACTGAGCGATATACTTACTCTCTGAGTTTGTGGCTGCTCGTGGTGGATATACATACTGTCTAATACGTAGCTGCTGGTGGAGGATATACATACTGTCTGTCTGAGTGTGTGTCTGCATCTGAGGGAAATGCTTCCAGTCTCAGTGTGTCTGCTGGTAGGGGATATATATATATTGTGTGAGTGTCGGGAGACAGCCTGTTTGGTCCTGGTTTGATCCTGCAATAATGTCCGTGTGCAGTTCAGTTCAACTAATTGTTTAGTGGTGAAACGATTAGACCATTCTGGGTAATCCAAGATGGAGGTTGGGTAAAATTTCTGGCTGTAAGAGCTGCTCCTTTTTTTGAGGTATTTTAGGTGTTGGAGGTGATTTCCTCAAATTCCAGGAGCAGCAATTACTGTTTTACATGCTGTTGCATTGTTTTGGAACTTTGGGGAAAAAAAAAGTCAAAACAACAGCAGTTTAAAAGGGAGAAGAGCAGACAAAGGAAGCACATGGTGAGGACAGTGCAGGAGAGAGAGACAGAGAGAGGGAGAAAGAGAAGGAGAAGGAGAGAGAGACTGCACAGTTACCACCTTTGCTGTTTGAATTTGCTGGACATCGGAGTGCATCTGGGAAAGTTAACAAACAGTGAAATTCACAACTAATCTTGGAGGAACTGTTGGGCGAAGTTCACAGCACAGAATCAGATAAGTTAATCATTGTTTTAAGTCTGTCCAAGCGAAAGGCTGCAGTAGTGAGTATAGTGGATTCTTTCTTGATTATACATTTTTGGAGATAAGTTTCTTGATTAAACTTAAAATATAAGCCATAGCTATTAATTTAACCTGGGGCAATGTCTGTAGAGGAATAAGACGGTGTTATTTTCTGGGAATGTCGATTGTGAAGAAGCAAAAATGGCCTTTGCAGTAATATGTACTTCTTGTCAGATGTGGGAGTTTAAAGAGACTTTAAGGGTTACTGCGGATTATATCTGCCATAAATGCTGTTGGATGCGAATCTTATCAGATCGAGTGGATCGGTTGGAGAGTCGGATAGAAGCGATGAGAAATTTGCAACAGCAACAGTATGTGATGGATGGAAGTTATAGGAAGGGGGGAAAGTCTCAGATACAGTCACAGAGAAGGGTTAACTCCAGGAAGAGTGAGGGAGGTCGGCACCTAGAGCAGGAGTCTTTTGTGGATATACCCATTTCAAACAGGTATGCTGTTTGGAAAATGTAGGGGGTGATGGATTCTCAGGGGAACGTAGCACGAACAGCCAAGTTTCTGGTATTGACACTGGCTCAAATGCAACGAGGGTTACATCGGCTTCCAAGAGATCAATTGTGTTAGGGGATTCTGTAGTCCGAGGTACAGACAGCCGTTTCTGTGGCCAGCAGAGAAAAAACAGAATGGTGTGTTGTTTCCCTGGTGCCAGGATTAAGGATGTCTCAGAGAGGGTGCAGAATGTTCTCATGGGGGAGAGGGGCCAGCAGGAGGTCATTGTCCACATTGGAACCAACGACATTGGAAGGGAAAAGGTTGAGACTCTGAAGGGAGATTACAGAGAGTTAGGCAGAAATTTATAAAGGAGATCCTCAAGAGTAGTAACATCTGGATTACTCCCAGTGCTACGAGCTAGGGAGGGCAGGAATAGGGATTGAGCAGATGAATGCATGGCTGAGGAGCTGGTGTATGGGAGAAGGATTCACATTTTTGGATCATTGGAATCTCTTTTGGGGTAGAAGTGACCTGTACAAGAAGGACGGATTGCACCTAAATTGGAAGGGGACTAATATACTGGCAGGGAAATTTGCTAGGACTGCTTGGGAGGATTTAAACTAGTAAGGTGGGGGGGGGGGGGGTGGGACCCAAGGAGATAGTGAGGAAAGAGATCGATCTGAGACGGCTACAGCTGAGAACAGAAGTGAGTCAAACAGTCAGGGCAAGCAGGGACAAGGTAGGACTAATAAATTAAACTGCATTTCTTTCAATGCAAGGGGCCTAACAGGGAAGGCAGATGAACTCAGCACATGGTTAGGAACGTGGGACTGGGATAGCATAGCAATTACGGAAACATGGCTCAGGGATGAGCAGGACTGGCAGCTTAATGTTCCAGGATACAAATGCTACAGGAAGGATAGAAAGGGAGGTAAGAGGGGAGGGGGAGTGGCGTTTTTGATAAGGGATAGCATTACAGCTGTGCTGAGGGAGGGTATTCCCGGAAATACATCCAGGGAAGTTATTTGGGTGGAACTGAGAAATAAGAAAGGGATGATCACCTTATTGGGATTGTATTATTGACCCCCCAATAGTCAGAGGGAAATTGAGAAACAAACTTGTAAGGAGATCTCCGCTATCTGTAAGAATAATAGGGTAGTTATGGTAGGGGATTTTAACTTTCCAAACATTGACTGGGACTGCCATCGTGTTAAAGTTTAGATGGAGAGGAATTTCTTAAGTATGTACAAGAAAATTTTCTGATTCAGTATGTGGATGTACCTACTGGAGAAGGTGTAAAACTTGACCTACTCTTGGGAAATAAGGCAGGGCAGGTGACTGAGGTGTCAGTGGGGGAGCACTTTGGGGCCAGCGACCATAATTCTATTCATTTTAAAATAGTGATGGAAAAGGATAGACCAGATCTAAAAGTTGAAGTTCTAAATTGGAGAAAGGCCAATTTTGACGGTATTAGACAAGAACTTTCAAAAGCTGATTGGAGGCAGATGTTCGCAATGGGAAGCCTTCAGAAATGAGATAACAAGAATCCAGAGAAAATATATTCCTGTCGGGGTGAAGGGGAAAGCTGGTAGGTGTAGGGAATGCTGGATGACTAAAGAAATTGAGGGTTTGGTTAAGAAAAAGAAGGAAGCATATGTCAGGTACAGACAGGATAGATTGAGTGAATCCTTAGAAGAGTATAAAGAAAGTAGGAGTATACTTAAGAGGGAAATCAGGAGGGCAAAACGGGGACATGAGATAGCTTTGGCAAATACAATTAAGGAGAATCTAAAGGGTTTTTACAAATACATTAAGGACAAAAGGGTAACTAGGGAGAGAATAGGGCCCCTCAAAGATCAGCAAGGCGGCCTTTGTGTGGAGCCACAGAAAATGGGGGGAGATACTAAATGAATATTTTGCATCAGTACTTACTGTGCAAAAGGATATGGAAGATATAGACTGTAGGGAAATAGATGGTGACATCTCGCAAAATGTCCAGATTACAGAGGAGGAAGAGCTGGATGTCTTCAAATGCATAAAGGTGGAGAAATCCCCAGGACCTGATCAGGTGTACCCGAGAACTCTGTGGGAAGCTAGAGAAGTGATTGCTGGGCCTCTTGCTGAGATATTTGTATCATCGATAGTCACAGGTGCAGTGCCGGTATACTGGAGGTTGCCAAACAAGGTGCCACTGTTTAAGAAGGGTGGTAAAGACAAGCCAGGGAACTATAGATCGGTAAGCCTGACCTTGGTGGTGGGCAAGTTGTTGGAGGGAATCATGAGGGACAGGATGTACATGTATTTGGAAAGACAAGGACTGATTCGGGATAGTCAACATGGCTTTGTGCCTGGGAAATCATGTCTCACAAACTTGATTGAGCTTTTTGTACCTTCTCCAGTAGGTACATCCACATACTGAATCAGAAAATTGTCTTGTACACACTTAAGAAATTCCTCTCCATCTAAACTTTAACAAAGAAGATTGATCTATATGAACTTCAGGAAGGCGTTCAACAAGGTTCCCCATGGGAGACTGATTAGCAAGGTTAGATCTCATGGAATACAGGGAGATCTAGCCATTTGGATACAGAACTGGCTCAAAGGTAGAAGACCGAGGGTGGTGGTGGAGGATTGTTTTTCAGACTGGAGGCCTGTGACCAGTGGTGTGCCACAAGGATCAGTGATGGACCCTCAACTTTTTGTCATTTACATAAATGATTTGGATGTGAGCATAAGAGGTACAGTTGGTAAGTTTGCTGATGACATCAAAATTGGAGGTGTAGTGGACAGCGAAGAGGGTTACCTAAGATTACACAGGATCTGGACCAGATGGGCCAATGGGCTGAGAAGTGGCAGGTGGAGTTTAATTCAGATAAATGCGAGGTGCTGCATTTTGGGAAAGCAAATCTTAGCAGGACTTATACACTTAATGGTAAGGTCCTAGGGAGTGTTGCTGAACAAAGAGACCTTGGAGTGCAGGTTCATAGATCCTTGAAAGTGGAGTCGCAGGTAGATAGGATAGTGAAGAAGGCATTTGGTATGCTTTCCTTTATTGGTCAGAGCATTGAGTACAGGAGTTGGGAGGTCATGTTGCGGCTGTACAGGACATTGGTTAGGCCAGTGTTGGAATATTGCATGCAATTCTGGTCTCCTTCCTATCAGAAAGATGTTGTGAAACTTGAAAGGGTTCAGAAAAGATTTACTAGGATGTTGCCAGGGTTGGAGGATCTGAGTTACAGGGAGAGGCTGAACAGGCTGGGGCTGTTTTCCCTGGAGCGTCAGAGGCTGAGGGGTGACCTTATAGAGGTTTACAAAATTATGAGGGGCATGGATAGGATAAATAGACAAAGTTTTTTCCCTGGGGTCGGGGAGTCCAGAACTAGAGACATAGGTTTAAGGTGAGAGAGGAAAGATATAAAAGAGACCTAAGGGGCAACGTTTTCATGCAGAGGGTGGTACGTGTGTGGAATGAGCTGCCAGGGTTTGCAGGGATATGGGCTGGGTGCTGGCAGGTGGGACTAGATTGGGTTGGGATATCTGGTTGGCATAGACGGGTTGGACTGAAGGGTCTGTTTCCATGCTGTACATCTCTATGTACTCTATTGATGCAGTTCTATCAATTAACACTGAGCCTGGAGAGGAACACAACAAGCTCACATCCCTGCAATGGGGAAATATAGCCTATCGCCCCATGCTTCCTTTCGATTTCGTGTTTCCCATGATGTCACACTGTTCCCAAGAATGAGACCCGGTACCTCATGATCTGTGCCTTCTTGGGGTTAACTTTTAAGAGCATTAATTTGACCTCGTTTGATGCTGTCAAGCCCACAGAGAACCTTTTGTTGGTGGGTGCTGTCTATGTAGGGATCAGCTGCTCAAAGGCAAGGATTTATTTTTGCTTTCTCTGCCAACTGTGCCATCCTAAATGAGGCTGTATAAGTGACTGGATTATTGCTCTGGGCACCCTTATGGGTTGTGGTCAGTGGGTTAATCAGGGCAGGAGGCTGGAGGATAACTCTGTCCAGAAAGCAAGGTGGGGGGCCCCTGTCATCGCTGTTCTCCATGTATTGACAGACACCTTCTCTCTGTCCACTCCATAATCTCTGCCTCTATTGTCCCAAATGTATATATCATTCATTCTGTTTTGCGTGGAAGGTATAACTGTCATATTTTTAGTCTCAAGCTGATGTTTCAAATAGACTGCAGTGCAGGCTCTGTTTTATTTCCTGCCTGGTGCAGACCTCTGAGCACAGCCTGCAGGCTTTTGTTATTTCTTGGTCAGCTAGTCCGCAGCATTTTCGTCTACATCCTGACCGCGTACTGTACCCCCTGTCTGGTTTGTCGCACTAACTGTATGAAACTGTCCCAAGTGTACCACATTCATTCACCTGTTTCCTCTCCTCCTGATCTGATGTTTTGACTCTCACTTTCTCCAGTCCCTGCTTCAATTCCTGGTGCTCCTTTCGTAGCTTCAGTTTCTCCCACTCTCTACCTCTCAGCTGTTCCATGCAGCTGGCTATCACTAGAGCCCTGTTGAGTTTTAAAGAGCGCATTTTCTGCACTGCCTCCTGGCATTTCTGTCCCATAGATCCCAGACCCAAAACTTGCTCACTGCAATGGTTGACCCACCTGGGCTATTTCTCATTTAGATACTTTTCTAGTTGCTCCTGGACATTGTGCCTTTTTCCCCTTTTGTTTCTTTGAAATGTTCTGCTCTCATTAAATTCCCACCTGATCTCACCCACCACCCTGAACGATCCATCTGTGAATGCAGGCTCTTTGCCATCCCCACATTCCAACTAGTTGGTTTATGGTGCAATCACTGATCAGAAACCTCCACCCTTTCCTTCACCAACTTGAATCCTGGCTGTCACATGGGGCAGCTACCCTCTTAAATCAGGTTCAGGCTGGATGTCCCAGAGTACAAGCTGGGTGGGGTTCATCATCGGAAGTTATACAAACACTTCCGATGGAAGCCCACACAGGGGCATCAATATTGTCCATGCTTTGTGCACTTAAGCTAGTTTATATGTTAAATACACTTTACCCAAGCACTCTTGTCGGTGGTACAGCGAAAGGACACAGAATTCAGTTTGTGGCTCAACTCAATTTAATGAACAAAATGTTCCTTAGCACTGTTAGCATTTCACAAAGTCCCACAATATTTGTCTCTATCTGTCAGGGAAGGATTAAGGTGGCTCTCTTCCTTGAAGGTGAGGTCACAAGTCAGGGGGGTTCTGGGTCTTCTTGGATTGCTGACAGTTTTCCACTAGGAGTCTTGTTGTGAGTCTTCACTGAGGGGGTAGCTTCCAATTGTGGGATTTTATACCCCTCGGCCCTGGACTTTCCTGAGTGTTCCATGGCCTTTGGCCAATGAGGTCAAAAGTGGGGTTCAAAGCATCCAATGAGGTCGTACCAACACCCTTCACTGTTGCCATGCCAGAGAGGTGTAAAGTTCACGTCCTCAGGCACAGGCTGGACGTTAAGGTGCCAGAAAGCCTGACCAATTCTTCTCTGATCCACAACCTTCAGGCTAGGTGTGACTGATTCCACTGAATCTTTGTGACCTCTTTGAGCTTGGTTTCCATTGTTCTTTGTAACTGGGAGCAGCTGGTTGCTGTTTTATTTAGTTCAGGTAAATTTCTGCCATGCCCTTTTTCTCCAGTAGTGGTCAATTCAGAATGTCCCATTTTGGCCCCAAAGTCACTTGACCAAGTGGTGCACTCTGTCTCCTAGAAGGCTTTTGGAAAAGCTCCACACAAAATTCTTGGTCAACTCAGAAACTGCTCAAAAGACAGAAAATCAAGCAGACATATTGGGATGTCATTGCGAAGGTAGAATCTAGCAAGTAGTGCTCAATTGCTGATTCCATGAGAGAAAGGTCAAGCCTCCTCCAGGTCACACTATAAGAGCGTGTTGTCCTAATCATACCCACAAATTATAATTATAATCAGTCCCGCAATGAACTTCACAGATACCTTTGCAGTAAAGAAATGAGTCACTTTTGCAATGAACCTGTCTGTGAAACCAAAGATTTTGTGATGTATCAATTTCAGCGCTTGTGTGATCCCAGCTGATCCCAAAACCTAGCAGACTGTATCAAAAAACATACCCCCATTGACCAATCAGCAGGCAGCATAACGATTGTGCTCAAACAGTTCATGCTTGCAAGCTTCATAACCTCCACTCAATGTGATTCTGCTATTGGACAACATTCACTGGGCAACATTTACCAGGTGCTGCAAATAGTTAAATCAAAAACCAACGTAAGATTATCAGTCTGGTTCACTCTGTAATGTGCTGAAAATGTGTTGCTGGAAAAGTGCAGCAGGTCAGGCATCATCCAAGGAGCAGGAGAATCGACATTTCGGGCATGAGCCCTTCTTCAGGAAACGTCGATTCTCCTGCTCCTTGGATGCTGCCTGACCTGCTGCGCTTTTCCAGCAACACATTATCAGCTCTGATCTCCAGCATCTGCAGTCCTCACTTTCACTCTGTAATGTATTTACCCACTTTATATTGCATATACAGAGAAACCTTGATTATCTGAAGGACACAGGCAAGGAGTATTTCGATTAGTTAATCAAATTCCGGATAATTGAATCCCGGATAACATTGTTCAGCCAAGCATCGGAACCTTCCGATCTTTCTGGATACTCCAATATTCGGATAATTGAATGCTGGATAATCGAGGATCCTCTGTATTAACATACAAAATCCTGTCTGATGCAGGCAAAAGAAATTCATAGATGCATTGCAGCTTTTAAATTGCAAAAGGGGCCTGTAACTTTCAGGATAAATATTGACCAGTGTACACCAGAGAAAAACTCTTTTGAACTGAATCAAAAACAGAAAGTCTGCATTAAGGTCAGCCCTTAAGATCTGTCGAAGCTGCAGAGATCTGAGGTCTCCAGGTCAGTAATGTGGCAGAGGATCCATCCAGGATTCTTATTGAGCAACTTAAAGCGATGCAATTGTCCTCAAAGCTATCTTCTCACTTGCCGATCACTGATCAAATGCCATAACAGCAAGAAAAGATGAGCATGTCATGTCCCCACAACACTCCTGATTTTGTTTTTGCCTTGCTGCCTATCCTGTCACCCCCCCCTACCCTCTCCTACACCACTGCTGCAAACCCCATAAAATGCACCATTTTCAATGACCAGGTTTTGGTTTGGCAAGGTGTAATTTTCCGTGGGATGGAGTTCGGGTGAGAAAGATTGCCATTATAAATTTTTTTCCTTATTTTAGCCATAATAAATAGGGGCAACAAGAATTGATTTCTCCTCCTGGGCAACGTTTTCAGATAAAGTTGGCCTTTTTGATATGTAGAAGTTGAACTTTGCCCTTGACCATTAGAGTGAGTTCCAACACAAGATCTTTAAAAAAAAAATGGAATGATTTGATATCTTGAAGAGAAACCTATGTGGAAAAGTGTGCTAATGACTGACCCTTTCTCTGTGGCAAATTAACATTCACAAGAGGGAAATATTCCCAGGTTAAAATGAAGGATCTAAATAAAATCAGTGTTAGAGACAGCAGAACAATGTTGGACATTGATGGAAAGATCCAAAAGGAAGAAAAGAATTGTACGTGATCAAGATCAATTGGACAACCAGGATTAGATTAGATTAGATTAGATTACTTACAGTGTGGAAACAGGCCCTTCGGCCCAACAAGTCCACACCGCCCCGCCGAAGCGCAACCCACCCATACCCCTACATTTACCCCTTACGTAACACTACGGGCAATTTAGCATGGCCAATTCACCTGACCCTGCACATCTTTGGACTGTGGGAGGAAACCGGAGCACCCGGAGGAAACCCACGCAGACACGGGGAGAACGTGCAAACTCCACACAGTCAGTCGCCTGAGGCGGGAATTGAACCCGGGTCTCTGGCGCTGCGAGGCAGCAGTGCTAACCACTGTGCCACCGTGCCGCCCACTAAGGAAGTGCAGGCCATTCTGACATAATTCCAGCGCAAGACAGGTGATGGAAATATCTGTACCAATCCAAAGAGAGACAATTGCATTTTGCAGTGAAAGAGAGGATGAGCTTCCTGCAATAAACTTAACAATCAGTGCTAGGCAATTATTGAGTGACAGGTGTCACATGTTATCTCTGTTCTGGCTTCGTAAATTGTATTGCTGATCATTTCAATAACATGTGGAAGTTCAACTGACAGATAGTCACATAATCACTCAAGCCCTTCAAAGTTACTCCATTCAGACCTCAAGCAGGAGCCTGGTCTTCTGGATACCTGTCAATTTTATTCTCCTCCTGACCATCATACTGCATCACTGGGAACATTTCCTGTAAAACTGAAGTGGCAGTGTCAGAGTGTCAACTGAGGCAAGAGAAAGTGAGGACTGCAGATGCTGGAGATCAGAGTCAAAAGGTGTGGTGCTGGATAAAGCACAGCCAGTCAGACAGCACCCGAGGAGCAGGACAGTCAATGCTTTGAGCATAAGCTCTTCATCAGGAAGAGCTTATATTTGAAATGTTGACACTCCCGCTCCTCGGATGCTGGCTAACTGGCTATGCTTTTCCAGTGCCACATTTTTTGGCTGTCAACTAAAGCGAACAAATTGACTTAACATAGACAAACAATAAAATTCCGGCACTGAAAACAAAAACTGCTGGAAAACACAGCAGGTCAGGCAGCATCCATGGAGGGAAAGAAAGCTAACATTTCGAGTCTAAATGACTCTTTATCAGAGTTGACGTGAATTGTGGAGGAAGCAGGATTTTTGCAATGGTGAAGGGCTGGAGTGCTGGGGGAGAAAGAGTGGTGATCGTGCAGATTAAGTGATTGGAATGTGAGAATGGTAGAGCAATGGTGTGTCTAACTGCCAGATTGGGAAGAATAGACAGTCCTACTGGGGTGGGGACAGGGTAGAGAGGGCATGGTGACAGAGAATTTAACAGGTAAAGCTAAAAGAAAGGGAAGGAAAGGGAGAGGGTTCTCCACCTGAAGGTGTTGATCTCAATATTAAGTCTAGAAGACTGTAAAGTACTGAGTCCAAAGATGAGATGTTGTTCCTCCAGTTTGTGCTGTGATTCGGAATACTGTCGTGTGCTGAGGACAGACAATGTGGGCATGCCAGCAGGACACTGGGTTAAATGAACGACAATGGGAAGGTCAGGCTCAAGCTTGCACAGGCACCATGGGTGTACTGCAAAGCACTCACCCAGTCTCTGCTTGGTTTATCCAATGGAAAGTGAGCCACATTGGGTGCAGAGCTGAAAATGTGTTGCTGGAAAAGCGCAGCAGGTCAGGCAGCATCCAAGGAGCAGGAGAATTGACGTTTCGGGCATGAGCCCTTCTTCAGGAATCCTGACCTGCTGCGTTTTTCCAGCAACACATTTTCAGCATCTGCAGTCCTCGTTTTCTTCTCCACATTGGGTGCAGCAAATACAATAGACCAGAGGTGCAGGTGAAATGCTGCTTCACCTGGAAAGACTGTTTCGGCCTCTGGTTGGTGAGCAGGAAGGAGATGAAGGGGCAGGTGTCACACATTCTGCGGTTACATGGGAAGGTGCTTTGGGAACGGGTGGTGGTGTTGGTGCTCAAGGAATGGACTCAGGGAGAACGGTCCTTGTGAAATGCAGAAAGGGGAGTGAGGGGAAGATCTGCTTAGTGGGGGAGTTTTGTTGGAATTGTCTGAAATGGCGAAGAATGATCTTTTGAATGTGGAGGCTAGTAGGATGAAAAATAAGGACAAAGGGAGCCTGATCACGCTGTTGTGAGTGATGGGCAGAAACACGGGTGACCAGTTGGATGCAGTTGATAAAATTCCAGTTACTCATTTTTGAATCTGGACAGTTCTTAATAAATTACTAGTTCTTGGGGGCATTTTATCAATTAATTAACAACTTCCCAGTGTAAAACATACCTTTGTCAAGAAATGATTTGGTTATGTAAATCCACATTCAAAATTTCAACTCAATGACAAGACTATGGAAAAGTGTTTACAGAAATTTTAGATAAAAAATAAATTTTGCAAACTATCTTGAATAGAATAGTCAAGGAAAGTTTCTTAACTCATGGATAATTCAAAGACTCCTGGGACTAACAGTCAGTGATCGTCCAAATGAGCTACCTGGGTTGTAGAACATAGAACGTAGAACAATACAGCACAGACAGGCCCTTCGGCCCTCGATGTTGCACCAACCTGTGAACTATTCTCAGCTCGTCCCCCTACACTAACCCATCATCATCCATGTGCTTATCTAAGGATTGTTTAATCTCTCTAATGTGGCTGAGTTGACTACATTAGCAGGTAGGCCATTCCACCCCTTGCCAAGTAAAGAACCTGCCTCTGCTGTCTGTCTTAAATCTATCACCCCTCAATTTGTAGTTATGCCCCCTCATACAAGCTGGCATCATCATCCTCGGAAAAAGACTTTCATTGTCTACCCTATCTAATCCTCTGATCATCTTGCATGTCTCTATCAAATCCCCTCTCAGCCTTCTTCTTTCCAATGAGAACAGACCCAAGTCTCTCAGCCTTTCCTCATAAGACATTCCCTCCAGACCAGGCAACATCCTGGTAAATCTCCTCTGCACCTTTTCCAATGCTTCCACATTCTCCCCAAAATATGACGACCAGAAATGTACACAATATTCCAAGTGCAGCCACACTAGCATTTTGTATAGTTGCAGCATGATATTGCGGCTCCGGAACTCAATCCTCTACGAATGAAACCTAACACACCGTATGCCTTCTTAACAGCACTATCAACCTGGGTGGCAATTTTCAGGGATCGATGCACATAGACTCCAAGATCCCTCTGCACATCCACACTACTAAGAATCTTTCCATTGACCCAGTACTCTGCCTTCCTGTTATTCTTCCCAAAGTGCATCACCTCACATTTAGCCGCATTAAACTCCATTTGCCATCTCTCAGCCCAATTCTGTAGTTTATCCAAGTCCCCCTGCAACCTGTAACATTCTTCCACACTGTCCACCACTCCACTGACTTTAGTGTCATCTACAAATTTACTAACCCATCCACCTATGCCTGCGTCTAAGTCATTTATAAAAATGACAAACAGCAGTGATCCCAAAATAGATCCTTGTGGCACACCACTAGTAACCGGACTCCGGGCTGAATATTTTCCATCAACCACCACTCGCTGCCTTCTTTCAGAAAGCCTGTTTCTAATCCAAATTACTAGATCATCCTCAATTCCATGCCTCTGCATTTTCTCCAACAGCCTACCACATGAAACCTTATCAAAGGCTTTGCTGAAGTCCATGTATACCACGTTAACTGCCCTACCTTCATCTACTTGCTTGGTCACCTTCTCAAAAAACTCAATGAGGTTTGTGAGACACGACCTGCCCTTTGACGAAACAATGTTGACTATCTGAAATCAAATTATTGCTTGCTAGGTGATTATAAATCTTATCTCTTATAATCCTTTCCAAAACCTTTCCTACAATAGAAGTAAGGCTCACTGGTCTATAATTATCTGGGTCTTCTCAATTGCCCTTCTTAAACAAGGGCACAACATTTGGAATCCTCCAGTACACAGGTACTAAACCTGTAGACAATGACGACTCAAATATCAAAGCCAAAAGCTCTGTTATCTCCTCCTTAGCTTCCCAGAGAATCCTCTGATAAATCCCATCTGGCCCAGAGGACTTGTCTACTTTAACTCCTTCTAGAATTGATAACAGCTGTTCATAACTAACCTTAATCCTTTCTAGTCTAATATCTCGTACCTCATTCTTCTCCTCTACAATATTCTCCTTTTCCTGAGTGAAAACCAATGAGAAATGTTCGTTTAGCACTTCTCCGATCTCCACAGGGTCCACACTCAACTTCCCACTTCTTTCTTTGACTGGCCCCATTCCTACCCTAGTTGTCCTTTTATTCCTCACATACCTATAGAAAGCTTTAAGGTTCTCTTTTATTCTATTTGCTAAAGACTGCTCGTGTCCTCTCTTTGCTCTTCTTAACTCTCTAAATCCTTCCTAGCTAATCTGTAACTCTCCATCGCCTCATCTGAACCATCTTGCCTCATCAACACATAAGCTTCCTTCTTCTGCTTAACAAGAGATGCAATTTCTGCAGCAAACCACGGTTCCCTTACCTTATGACTTCCTCCCTGCCTGACAGGGACATACCTATCAAGGGCATGCAATATCTGTTCCTTAAATCAGCCCCACATTTCCATTGTCTGCATCCCCTGCATTTTGCTACCCTTTCCTATGCATCCTAATTCTTGCCTAATCGCATTATAATTGCCCTTGCCCCATCGATAAATCTTGACCTGTGGCATGTACCCATTCCTTTCCATCGCTAAACTAAACGTAACTGAATTATGGTCACTCTTTCCAAAGTGCTCACCTACAACTCAATCAAACACCTGGCCTGGTTCATTACCAAGCACCAGATCCAGTGTGGCCTGACAGTCCTCTTGACAGTCCTTCGACATACTGTGTCAGGAAACCCTCCTGTAAATATTGGACAAAAACTGATCCATCTGACATCTAGATTTATAGCATTTCCAGTCAATGCTGGGGAAGTTAAGGTCCCCCATAATGACCGCCCTGTTCCTTTCACTCCTGCCCAGAATAATTTTGCCAATCTTCTCTTCCACTTCCCTGGAACTCTGCGGAGACCTATAAAAAACTCCAAGCAGTGTGACCTCTCCTCTCCTGTTTCTAACCTCAGCCCAGACTACCTCAGTAGACGAGTCCTCAACAAAAGTTCTCTCAGCCATCGTTATACTATTCTTGACCAACAAGGCCACGCCTCCCCCTGTTTTACTGTCTTGCCTGTTCTTAATGAAAGATCTAAACCCTGGAACCTGCAACATCCATTCCTCACCCTGCTCTATCCATGTCTCTGAAATGGCCACAACATCGAAGTCCCAGGTACCTATCCATGCTGCAAGCTCACTTATTTTATTTTGGATGCTTCTGGTGTTGAAGTAGACACACTTCAAACGTTTGCTGTCTGCCAGCACATTCCTGTGACCCTGAAATCCTGTCCCTGTCCTCCCTACTCTCATCCTCCTGTGCACTGCAGCTACACCTCCGGTTCCCATTCCCCGGTTGAGCTAGTTTAAACCCACCCGAATAGCACCAACAAGTTTCCCACCCAGGATATTAGTACCCCTCTGGTTCAAATGAAGACAGTCCTGTTTGTACAGGTCCCACCTTCCCCAGAATAATCCCCAATTATCAAGTACCTGAAACCCTCCCTCCTGCACCATCCTTGCAGCCACGTGTTCAGCTGACATCGCTCCTTATTCCTTGCCTCGCTATCATGTGGCAAGGGTAACAAACCAGAGATAACAACGCTGTTTGTTCTAGCTCTCAGCTTCCATCCTAGCTCCCTGAAATCCTGCCTTACATCCCTATCCCTCTTTCTACCTCTGTCGGTGGTACCTACATGGACTATGACTTGAGTCTCTGGGACACTGGGACAACACTACTACTATAGGACAAGCCAAACAGAGAACAGCCAGGGAATTCCTAGAGGCATGACACTCATCCACAGATTCAATCAATAAGCACATCGACCTGGACCCAATATACCGGCCACTGCAGCGGACAGCTGGAACTGACAACTGGAAGCGGCAGAGACAAACCACTATAAATGCCGGAGGAAACATCACAGAAGTGCTTCACAGGAGGCTCCCAAGCACTGAGGATGTCACCTAGACAGGGGACGAAACATCTGCAACACAAATTCCCAGCTCGGTGAACAGAACCACAACAACGAGGACCCGAGCTACAAATCTTCTCCCAAACTTTGGATATCATATGATCATTTGGAAATAGAAAATTTCAACTTACTGGCAGCATCAGGAACTGTTGTGCATGTAGATGTTGCATCCCTATCGGCACATATTTCTGTCACACTCTGGTTAGCAGCAAAGAAAATCTCATGCCAATTATTTGAAAACTGTAACAGTTCTCTCTTGTGATCTATGCCCTTCATGAGGTGATGGGTTGTATTGACTACAACAAGCCTTTTTGCTTCAGTCTGGTGCCCTGAGGTTTTCACAGAATCCCAAAAATTATGAATAGATTATCTTGCTACAATAATGTGATAGCAACGAAGTTCATAATTTAACCTAAGAAGATACTTCAGAGTGTCCTGGTGCAGGGAAAGTGCATGGACAAGCGTAAAAGAACAGAAAAGCTGGCATTTGATCAAGAATCCAGGGATGAAGTGGCAGTGAGATGTGCTGCTATCAAAGCAGATGACCTTGTAAGCTGTCCCTCATTTGATTAACACTGTTGAGCAACTCACTCTTTTTGCTTACATATATAGGAGTGAGTGATTTGGTGTAGCTATCTTCTTTGGAGTACTTTGCAATCATTCTTTGGTATCACACACTACTGTGGATGTTTTGATGCTTGATCAGTGTTTTGTTGATGTCCTGTCGCTCTATTTGCTAATATCTGTTTTGCAACTCTTATACTTTGCTATGAAGGACATTTTAGTTCTAATGCATATCTGCATGAAACACAGCATTATTTACTAGACATGTTGCATATAAGAAAGTTCTTTTCTTAATAATTTCCACAAGTTGAAAGTTAATTTTTTTCTGTTCAGGTTGGACTCTCTATGTCTTTATGACTGTGGAAAGAGCCACTGAATTGACCTTTATGCTGATATCTTGGGAAATGCTCTGTCTGTGCCTCCAATGCAAACTCTAGTGTTCAGGTCTCCCAAATTGGGATCCAAAGTTAGCAAAACGAAGCACAAATGTGAAAATTAGGGGAAGTGGAGAGAGACATTCTCAAATGAAAAGTCCAGTATTCAGTTAATCCAACCTACCTGATCCAGTACCTAATCTGTGATGTGATGTACAAGTTAACTGGGCATAGGGCTACCATGTGAACACCAACAAATTGCTGTTATAAAACATCTTCAACATAGCAAAGCAAGGCAAAATGCTTCAGAGATTCTAACAAACAAAAATTGACACAAGTGACGAAATGAATTGTGAAGACATGTGGCCAAATGCTTTTGTTGTTTGTCCTCTGGATGTGAGTATTTCAGTAACCCAGCACTGATTGGTTTTTCTAAATACCTCGACAAGGTGGTGAAGAATGATCACAGTCCATGTTATGTAGGTACACCAACAGTGATGCCATGGAGGGAGTGCAAGGATTCTGACCCAGTGACAGTGAGGAACTGTGATGTTGTTCCAAGCCAGGATGGTTTGTGGCTCGGAGGGGAATTTGTGTTATGTTCCCGTGTATCTGTTATCCTTGTTCTCCTGGATGGTAAACCTGGATGGGTTTGGAAGGTGCTGTCAAATGAGCCTTTGTAAATTATTACAGTGTAGTAGTTGATGCTGCCATTTATATTGATGGTTGATTGTATGCAAATATTGTCTTGGATAACGCCACAGAAGTGAGATACACACCACAGAATTCCAAGCTTCTCAAAGCCAGATTATTTATATGTTTGCTCTATTTCAGTTTCTGGCCACTGGTAAGCACAGGATATTGATAAGGGGTGGGAGGGGAGATACCTAGTGATAGTAATACTGACGAATGTCAAGAAGCAATGGTAGATTTTGTCTTGTTGGTGATTCTTGGTGCATGGTACCTGGTTAGTGTGAATAACACAGTATTCAGGGATGTGTAGATTAGATTATTTACAGTGTGGAAACAGGCCCTTCGGCCCAACAAGTCCACACCGACCCGCCAAAGCATAACCCACCCAGACCCATTCTCCTACATTTACCCCTTCACTTAACACTATGGACAATTCAGCATGGCCAATTCACCTAACCTGCACATTTTTGGACTATGGGAGGAAACCGGAGCACCCGAAGGAAACCCACGCAGACACGGGGAGAATGTGCAAACTCCACAATTGCCTGAGGCGGGAATTGAACCCGGGTCTCTGGCGCTGTGAGGCAGCAGTGCTAACCACTGTGCCACCGTGCCGCCCACAAACAGCTCCACTGTAGGTTAGGTGTGGTTAGGTGCATTAGTCAGGGGTAAATATAGGGTGGGAGAATGAGTCTGAATGGATTACTGTTTGGAGGGTCAGTGTGGACTTGTTGGGCTGAAGGGCCTGTTTCCATACTGTAGGGATTC
Source organism: Chiloscyllium plagiosum (assembly GCF_037043375.1). NCBI lineage: Eukaryota > Metazoa > Chordata > Chondrichthyes > Orectolobiformes > Hemiscylliidae > Chiloscyllium > Chiloscyllium plagiosum. The sequence goes on along the minus strand of NW_028270147.1, from coordinate 85,720,623 downwards.
TGTGATTCTATGAATACTCTTCACAGATTAACCCAGGCCAACATGCTATCTAGTTTTTGCTGCATATGAACATTCTCTGATTCAGTGTCTGATGAGTTGTGAATAGTGCTGAATATTGTGCAACCACTTCTGACCTTAAGATGGAGGGAAAGTCAATGATGAAGCAAGTGAACTTGGTAGATTCACCTGACACTCCCCTGAAGAACTCCTGCAGATGCCCTGGACTGGAGATGACTGTGGTCCAAAAACTACAACCACCATTTCTTGTTTGAGAATGGCAATAACCAGTACTAGTCTGATCTTGGTGCCATCCCCGATGCCAATATTTTTACAAATCCAAGCCTCCAAGTTGGAGATAGCTACTGGTCCCTTTCAGCTCTGTCTACCTAATCATCGATTCTGACTCAAAATCTGTAGAACATAATAATACAGTAAGAAAGAGATAGCAAGACTGGCCAACAACGTCAACCTGAACACTTCTGTATGTCAGAGGTTAAAAATTGCACAACACCAGGTTATAGTCCAATAGGTTTATTTTGAAGTACTAGCACTAGGTATGAAGATGGAAAGGATTTTGTCGAGGGTGGTGAGGGAGTGATATCTGCAGGCTGGTGGGATTAGGAAAGGTTAGGAATGGTATATGATTGGGACAACATACCCAACATAACAGCTCCAGGCCCAGGACAACGGTAGCCAAGGGTAGGCCTTGTGGCCATAAATGAAGTAAGTGCCATTATAGGCCTGCAGATGGCTGGTCTGAGTACCTGACCAGGAGGTGGTGAATGTGGTGTTTTGTGGTCCTGTTGAGGACGTGTAACTTGAGTATGCCGCTATCGGCCGTGGATCAGCTTGCCGAGAGAGTGAGGAGGAGGGAGGCAATACAACTGCACCGCCAGCCTCCCAAGCAGATGGCTGGAGGCTCCTGAGGCTGACAGAGCCCGTGGGTGCCTCCTGTCTAGTGGTGTCAGTGACTAGTAGGGCAGGGGGCTCTTGGGAAAGATTGCAAGTGGGATAGTACCAAGAATCTAAGGGGTACCCGGCAGATTTCCAGTGGGCTGGACAGTCGCCTGTGAGCATATGCAATCGTGGTAGCAGGGTTGGAGTGGTCAGTTCAGGGGACCTGTGTGAGTATGTGGTATGTGGGCACAAACCCAGCTATGGATGAGGTTGATCCTCTGAGCATAGAGACAGGTCATGTGTAGGAAAGTGTTGAGTTTTAACTCATGCCTGGTACGGTGCATGATGCCCAGTTGATGTGTGGTGTAAATGTGAGAGTCAGGGTGAAGGTGATTATGGCTGCAGCGAGCAGTTGGAGGTTCCTTCGGTTTGTGGAGCTGTCATCTGTTGCTCTTCCTGGTTTGTGTCCTTCGGGGGTGGGGCTCACTTGCAGCTGGTGGTATGTGTCCAATCCGGCTTTCCATTCAATTTCACCACTGTCCAAGTTGTCAATATCACCAGGAATGGTCCTTTCCACCTTGGACAGAGAGAATCTGTTTCCACTGATTAGTCATAACATAGTCCCCAGGCCGGAATGAGTGAAGTGGCTCGTGTTGGGGTGTGGGTAGTGCAACTCTGACCGGGTCATGCTTAATAGTGTTGCTCCTGCTTTGATCTTGCTCATAAGTTAGTAGAGCCTCTTGTGTCGATAGAAGAGCCATGTTTGTGGACTGTTTAGGGGGTCTGGTGGCAGTGGGCATAGGTTGCCCCATAAGCACTTCAAAAAGGGTAAGTTCAGTTGAGCGGTTTACCTGTCCAAGTAATGCATACAGAGCTAGTGGTAGGGCATCGGACCAGTTCTGTCTCCTGGGTAATTTTGGTTAGTGTGTTTTTAAGAGCGCCATTCACCTGTTCCACCGTGCCTGATGACTGGGGTTGGTAGGGGATATGGAGCCTCCATGGTCTCCATAGCACCTCTCTAACTGCAGTGGTGAGTGTGACAGTGAAATGAGTCCTCCAGTCAGTGTCTATGTTCCCTGGGACACCAAATCTGGGGATGACATCCTGTAGGAGGCATTTCACTACAGTTCATGTATCATTTCTCTTCGTGGGGAACACTTCCACCCATTTGGAAAACATGTCTACAATGACAAGGATATATTTGTAGCCCTGTTTCTGGGGCATGTGGGTGAAGTCAACCTGGAGGTTGGTGAAGGGCCCATCAGTGGTCATATCTGGCAACATGCATTGTTCTGCAGGCAAATAAGACACTGTGACAGCAGGGCTTGGGCAGTGGCAGTGAACCGGTGCAAACCAGGATTGTCTGACAGCATGCCTCATTTGCCTGTGTGCCAATACAGTGGGCTGCTAGAGCTGGTGCATGTCGGTGGGCTTTTGGGCAGATGATGGATGTGCAGGTGGGGGCGGGTGGCGCATTTCATTTCTGGTGGACTCTGGGGTCACCTACTCACCTGCACCTCCCTCTGCAGAACTCTCTCCGAGCTCTGAAACTGTCCACACTATTGGGGTCTCGGGAGTCCCCATGACAGACCCACCCCCCCATCCTGTCAATTTCAATGTGGGACTTGCCACTGTCCCTGATGCTGCCATCACTTCAGCCTCCTGCCCAGTAGCCCTTCTGGGTCAGCAGACGCTGTGCAAGCTAAATGCCACCATCCACTGTTCCCCGCAGGGCCTCACATTTGAAATACTGGACATAGAACAAAGAACAAACAAACTTCACAGCCCAGGAACAGGCCCTTCGGCCCTCCAAGCCAAACCCGATACAAATCCACTGTCTAAACCTATTGCCCAATTCCTAAGCATCTGTATCCCTCTGCTCCCCACCTACTCATGATTCTGTCCAGATGCACCTGAAATGAATCTACCGTGTCTGCTTGTGCTACCTCCGCTGGCAACGCGTTTCAGGCACCTACCACCCTCTGTGTAAAGTACATGCCGCATATATCCCTCTTAAACTTTTCACCTTTCACCTTGAACATGTGACCTCTCGTTACTGAATGCCTCACCCTGGGAAAAAGCATATCTCTATCTACCCGGACTACACCCTTCATGATTTTGTAGACCTCAATCAGGTCCCTCCTCAATCTCCTTTTTTCTAATAAAAACAATTCTAACCTAATCAACCTCTCTTCATCGCTAGCACCTTCCATACCAGGCAATATCCTCGTAAACCATTTCTGCACCCTCTCCAAAGCGTCCAGATCCTTTAGGTAATGTGGCAACCAGAACTGTACACAGTATTCTAAACGCAGCCGAACCAAAGTCTTGTACAATTTAACATGACCTGCCAGCTCTTATACTCAATACCCCGTCAAATATAATTTACTCTATGCTGCGGGCATCTAATTTCCCCAGCCCTGACCATGCCGGACAACCGAGCTCTTGTTACGTCTGGTCGTGCCCAGACAGGCCTACCTGGGGTCTCCTTAACCCCCTCCTTTCCCTGCTACCAATTGCCCCAGCATCCCCCATTTTATCTTCCCTTCGCTGGGTACTACTGACAGGCCGCTTTGTCTGCCAGTTCCACTGTACAGCTTCTGGTCCGCAGGAACTGGTGTCACCCGATGCTACACTTGCAGACCCCCATCTCACCCTCACCTCCCTACTGGCACTCATTGGCCTATACTTTGTAAGACCGCAGCGGGTGGCTGCGGAAGTACACCTCAGCGCAGAGCAGGATGTGCTTTTCTGCAGCAGCCCAACGACAGTTCTGCATGTCCCCACTGTCATCAAGAGCCCGGGGCTCCCTAAGGACTTGGCTGACATGAGAGCACGATTACGACAGAAACCCCTCCATTTCACGTCTTTCAATCACGCCACCCTTCCCCTGATGAATTTTGGCCAACTTGGGCAAGGTCAGCAGGATTTATCCAAATTAATCAGAGATCACAAACACACAGATCGGACTGAGAACTGACAAGGATTCATTTAACAAACAGCGATATCACGGAAGAGACATGACCCCACTGAAACTGTCACTGACACGCTGTTCAGAAGGAAACAGCTTCTTCCCCGAACAGAGAATACAGTGGAGTTTTATACCCTTACAACAATGAAGTCTGAGTTATGAGACAATGGTGTGGATTGTACAACACAGAGAAATAATGTTCATTCATTGAAAATATTCAAGTGTCCGGTGTCTGACAATGAGCTTCTCCATTGACTCAGGCGATTCTGACCCTTGTTTGCCCTAAGTGTTAGTGGGTTTCATCCTGGTATCAATGTGTTCGTATTGTTGAGGGGCAAGTGAAGTACATTCGGTGCCTCCTTGTCTGGGTACCCTTTGTGAAGGCTTGACTCCTAGTCGGAGCAGCTATGCCCTAAGAACATCAGAGGTGCTGGGCTATTGTGGAGTGTGAGGCTCATTATCAGTTAATCTGAAGAAGTATATTCTCTTGGTCTGGGGCTGGATGAGTCATGTTCCAAGGTATGTGTGATGTCTGGATGGAGCGGATGTCTGGGGTAGCTGGTTTGACCAATTTGAGGCATTGTGGGTAGACTTAGTAGCTAAGTACAGACATTTTGTGTTGTGTGTTTTGTGGCCATGTCATGGGGAGGTCGGGACCCGTATTTTCTCCCACAGGTCTCTAATGGTATTCTCACTGGTTCCAGCAGGACCACTCCAAGCAGCAAGCACACAACAAAGCAGGGATCTCACAGGATCATCACTATTCCAGATGAAGGGCTTTTGCCCGAAACGTCGATTTTCCTGTTCATTGGATGCTGCCTGACCTGCTGTGCTTTTCCAGCACTACTCTAATCTTGACAGGGACCTCACAGGGTCAAACAACCAGGGAAACATTTCAAGGGTCAAAGAGTCTTTTGGAAAAATTGAATAAGCATCTAAGTAACAAGCTACAGTATCTTGGAAACTGGGCAAACCAAGCCAATCTGTCGGACATAATCTCTTTGAGCAGGGTTAGTGTTTAAATCATATTAGATTGTATTCACTTTACAATTATCCTCACATTTGTAATATTTCTTTTTACTCCAGCTTCCCTTTTACATTCAAGTTCATGGGATCAGTGTTATTTTGTTTTCAGGAGTTTAGCTTTCCTCAGTGAGTTGAGATGCTCCATCCAGTCAATTCTCAATTTCGTCCCTAAAGGGCTAACGTATTAAGGAAATCATGACTAGAGTGAAAAATTATATAACTTAAATCCCACTCTAGTTCATAAATCAAGCTCCCCAAGGCAGTAGTGTATGTATGTGCTTTTGACACCAAATGCCAACTAACAGGAACATAGGAATGTTAAGAATAGAATTCTGGATGAAAGTATTTGTACACAAAATATAAAAGTCACTTTGCCAACAAAGGAAATTCCTCTCTGTGAGGACACAGTATCCCCAATAAAATGATGCTTGGGGTGGCAAAACATAAACTGTCAAATAGTTGGCAGAAGCTTTTATCAGAAGTACAGTCAAATGTGTCTTGAAGTGTCGTTGACATTGAAAGCCTTCCACAAGGACTGTTTCCTTTGACAGTCCTTGGTTTGCGCCACTCTCCCCACCAACCCCCCAAACCCCCAGGTACCTTCCCCGGCAACCAGAAAAGATGCAAAACCTGCCAGTACACCACCCCACTCACCTCCCTCCAGGGCCCCAAACAGTCCTTCCAGGTGAGACAGAGGTTCACCTGCCTCTCTTCCAACCTAGCTGACTGCATCAGGTGTTCCTGATGGGGTCTTCTCTACATCAGGGAGACCAAACGTAAACTTAGGGAACGTTTCGCTGAGCATCTCAGCTCGGCCAGCAGGGGCCGACCGGACCTCCCAGTCAAAGCCCATTTTAATTCCCCTTCCCACTCCCTTTCCGACATAATCATCCTTGGCCTCCTCCATTGCCACAACGAACCACAGCGCAAATTGGAGGAATAACACCTCACCTTCTGCCTGTGCAGCCTACCCGGAGCACTCAACATTGAGTTCTCCAATTTCAAATAACTTTCCTTCCCATCCCCCGACTCCCTTCCCAGCCCCTCCCCCTCTCTTCCACCCCTCCCAGCCATAAACCGTATTCATTCCTCCCATTGATCAGCCAGGTCGTACCCTCTACCTGTCTTCACCAATCCCCACTTCACCACCTTGTCCCCGTCTTCCCCTTTATCTGCAGCTCCCCCCACACCCACCCCAAGTTCTGATGAAGGGTTACACCCGACATGTTGACTTCTGCACCTCCTCATGCTGCCTGTATTGCTGTGTTCTTCCAGCCTCCTGCCTGTCTACTTTGGATTCCAGCATTTGCAGTTTTTTTTGTCTCTAACCGTAGAAAGCCTCTCGACAAGGACAAACAGACACACTGTTCCACATGTATACGAAGGTGGCACTGATTTGCTGAAGGCTGAGTTGCACAACTTGACACATAGCCAAGTGAAGGGCTTTTGCCCGAAACGTCGATTTTACTGCTCCTCAGATGCTGCCTGAACTGCTGTGCTCTTCCAGCACCACTAATCCAGAATCTGGTTTCCAGCATCTGCAGTCATTGTTTTTACATAACCAATCACTTCATATTAATGAAAAGACAAAGATGTAATACTGCAATGAGTGGTTCAGTGCATTGAGACAATGAGATGCTAAAGAACATTATAGAGTGCTTGTGAACTATTGATTTCCCTCATATCTGTTACCTGCAAACTGGCAACACCGTCACTCCAAGTTAAACATTATCCAGCCCTTCAAGCAGTAATCTGTCTTTGAATCCTTATCATGTCCTGTTTAAACACCAGGGATTTTTCCGTACAATGTTGGATCCTCTCCAAAATAATGGATACTTCACATTTAAATTCACTTGTGCCTCTGTAAATGTTTTGAATAATACTGCACCGCTGGGCCAGGTAATGTAACCATTAATTTGTTTTGTTACAAGAGGCCAGTTCTCAGCTCTTAAATTTCAAATATCTTTGCTGTGATCTCTATTTTTTTCCACCAACGAACAAATATTTTTAAAGTACTTTACTGCAGCTGGGTTTCTGTACTCTCTATTTGAAGTAATACATGATTATTTTTCCATGCTGACATACTGCAAAATGACAGATCTAGTTAATTATCCACATGAGGCCATTTGTCAGATGAACAGTGTCTCACCATATCTGGAATCTTTTATTCATCCTTGTGTAGGAGTTGAATAACCCAAGTTTTATTTGTTCATTAAAAGGGGAGATAATTCCAGTTCAAACTGGCTGGGATACTGGCAGATTTGAGTACAAATGATAGATTGAGAATAGGAATATATAATCAGATCTTTGTAGTGTCAGCCAAGGAGTGAGAAAGAGGGATTAATATTCTTGAGTTCAACATTTCTTACAATCAGTAACACACCTTTATTACCTACTATCTTGGCACACCATAATGTGGATCAGGGATTAAATACTGTAATTGCAAATTATTCTAAAAGCAGAAACACAAGGACAATTGAAATTATATTATTTTATGAGCAATGTCTTTGTGAACAGGATGCAGCTTGCACTAAAGTGTACTTTAATTCCTATTGCTCTGTGATATCGAAAATAACATAAAGCACAAATTTATGACATTAATATTGGCCTGTTCACTTAATGTCCATTCTTGTCTTAGACAAAGAGAGACCTTATTCTTGACTGAATCCAATTCAAGTTTGTTTCAGGCTGTTTTACTGTCGCCTTGACTGGAGACCAAATCATAGAATCATGAGATGTACAGCATGGAAACAAACCCTTCGGTCCAACTCTTCCAGATTTCCTAACCTAATCTAGTCCCATTTCCCAGCACTTGGCCCAAATCCCTCTGAACCTTTCCCATTCATATAGATGCCTTTTAAATGCTGCAATTGTACCAGCCTCCACCACTTTCTCTGGCAGCTCATTCCATACACATCACCCTCTGTGTGAAAAAGTTACCCCTTAAGTCCCTTTTATATCTTTCCCCTCTCACCCTAAACCTATGCTCTCGAGTTCTGGATTTCCCCACTCAGTCAAATTTCTCCTTCAATTGCTTCTCAGTGATCAGTTCTGGGAAGGGTTTGTCCAAGCATCAGATGAGAACAGAATGAGGCTCAGATGTGCTGTCTTAGTCAAATTTGCAGCTGTATTTGCATACACTCTAAAAGCTGCTCAATGGCTGTAATTTATGTGGAAGGACATAGTCAAATATATTTTCTTTCCTTGTGTGGCCTTTGTCTGAACTTGGCCTTTTGTTTCAGTTAAATTAATTTAAAATATTTGACCTTTGACAATGGGCGGCATGGTGGCACAGTGGTTAGCACTGCTGCCTCACAGCGCCAGAGATCCGGGTTCAATTCCCGCCTCAGGCGACTGACTGTGTGGAGTTTGCACGTTCTCCCCGTGTCTGCGTGGGTTTCCTCCGGGTGCTCCGGTTTCCTCCCACAGTCCAAAGAGGTGCAGCTCAGGTGAATTGGCCATGTTAAATTGCCCGTAGTGTTAGGTAAGGGGTAAATGTAGGGGTATGGGTGGGTTGCGCTTCGGCGGGTCGGTGTGGACTTGTTGGGCTGAAGGGCCTGTTTCCACACTGTAATGTAATCTAATCTAATCTAATGTGTCACTGTGGATCTTCCTGAGCTGTCAATCAAATATCTCACAATCTTCCCTGGTATTGAACCTCTACCAGTCAGATCCTGTTATTCTGAAATGATTATGTGATTATGTCTTTATTATTTATATAAAAGTCTCTTCATTGGAGTAACAGGCCCCATTATTTCAAACTAACCTAGGAAGCACCAGTCATTGTAAATACTATGGATGCTCAAACTGTGAAGTTAAATAAAAAGAGGAAGTGGGGTATATACTGAACAAGGTAAAAACAATGGCTGCAGATGCTGGAAACCAGATTCTGGATTAGTGGTGCTGGAAGAGCACAGCAGTTCATGCAACATCCGAGGAGCAGTAAAATCGACGTTTCGGGCAAAAGCCCTTCATCAGGAATACAGGCAGAGAGCCTGAGGGGTGGAGAGATAAGTGAGAGGAGGGTGGGGGTGGGGAGAAAGTAGCATAGAGTACAATAGGTGAGTGGGGGAGGGGATGAAGGTGATAGGCTGGGGGGGGGGGGGAGGGTGGAGTGGATAGGTGGAAAAGAAGATAAGCAGGTAGGACAAGTCATGGGGACAGTGCTGAGCTGGAAGGTTGGAGCTGGGGTGAGGTGGGGGGAAGAGGAAATGAGTAAACTGTTGAAGTCCACATTGATGCCTTGGGGTTGAAGTGTTCCGAGGCGGAAGATGAGGCATTCTTCCTCCAGGCGTCTGGTGGTGAGGGAGCGGCGGTGAAGGAGGCCCAGGACCTCCATGTCCTCGGCAGAGTGGGAGGGGGAGTTGAAATGTTGAGCCACAGGGCAGTATGATTGATTGGTGCGGGTGTCCCGGAGATGTTCCCTAAAGCACTCTGCTAGGAGGCATCCAGTCTCCCCAATGTAGAGGAGACCGCATCGGGATACAATAAATGATATTAGTGGATGTGCAGGTAAAACTTTGATGGATGTGGAAGGCTCCTTTAGGGTCTTGGATGGAGGTGAGGGAGGAGGTGTGGGCGCAGGTTTTGCAATTCCTGCGGTAGCAGGGGAAGGTACCAGGATGGGAGGGTGGGTTGTAGGGGGGCATGGACCTGACCAGGTAGTCACAGAGGGAACGGTCTTTGCGGAAGGCGGAAAGGCGTGGGGAGGGAAATATATCCCTGGTGGTGGGGTCTGTTTGGAGGTGGCGGAAATGTCGGCAGATGATTTGGCTTATGCGAAGGTTGGTAGGGTGGAAGGTGAGCACCAGGGGCGTTCTGTCCTTGTTACGGTTGGAGGGGTGAGGTCTGAGGGCATTCAAACATTAATATGTCTTTTTTGAGCCCAACCAAAACATGACAGCTGTTTTGTGTTTAACGTGTTGGTATTATATTGTGCACTGGTAATGTCCTCACCCCTACACTGAAAGACCTGGGTTCAAGTGCCACCTGTGACACAACTGTATAATAGCATCTCTGAACAGGTTGATTAGAAAAATAGGTTTAAAGAATGATATAAGTCAGTGCCTATGGCCATACTAGTCTGAAAATGTCTGACTTTGGAAGCTAAGAAAATTCAAGCTTGATTCGTCCTTGGATGGGAGACCACCTGGGAATACTAGGTGCACTAGGCTTGAAACTAGATGCCTCTTGTGGCACAGTGATAGTGTCCATACCCTGCACTGGGAGGCCCTGGTTCAAGTCCCACCTGCTCCAGAGGTGTGTGATAATATCTCCAAACAGGTATGAGAAAACATAGGTTAGCAAAATAAATATATAAATCATTATGTGCTTTCTCGAGCAGCTTAAGCCTGAAGAACCTAGTTACTCATAGCCATGAACAAATGAAACAGGAACAGGAGCAAGCCATTCAGCCCTTGAGCCCTGAATCATTTTTTAAGACCATGGCTGATCTGATCATGGCTTCAATGCCCCTTCCCTCCCTGCTCCATATAATCCTTGAATCCCTCTGTAACTCAGTCCTGAATACATTCAATGATCCAAACTCTCCATTGATATAGAAAATTCAAAACGAGCATGAAATTTCCTGTTTTGAATGGGAGACCCTCAATTGTAAAATTTTCCTTCTTCTAGCCACCTTCACAAGAGTAGACATTCTCTCATTGTCCTGTCCCTCAGAATCTTTGATTTCGGTCTTCTAAACTTCAATGAGTAAATGCTCAACTTTCCTCCATAGACAATCCAATCAATCCAGAGTCAAACCTAGTGAACTTTCTTTGAAGCAAACAGGAAATGCTGGAGAAACTCAGTAGAATTGACACTTTGAGTTTGATGTGACTTATTCAAAACTGGTTCTGAAAGATTAACTCTATTTCTCTCTCCATGGCTGTTGCCAGACCCATTGAATTTCTCCCTCATTTTCTGGACTAATTTCAGGTTTCCAGTATCTGCAGTATTTTGCTTTTATTTAAATGTCTTTGAACTATTTGCAATGAAAGTATATTCTTCCTTAAATAAGAAGGCCAAAGCTATACATTTCAGTACTGTAGCACTGGTCTCACCAATGCCTTGTACAATTACAACAAGACTTCTCCACTATTATAATTAATTCACCTTGCAATAAGGTTTACAATTCTACATGACTTTCTAATTACTTGCTATAGCTGCACCTAATCTTTTGTGATTCATTTACAGGGTCACCCTCATCACTACAGTGTTCTCTAATCTCTCTCCAATTAAATGATCTGCTGTTTTCTATTCTTCCTGTCAAATTGGCTAACCTCACATTTTCCCACATTATATTCCATCAACTTTTTTTTTGCCCATCCACTTAATCCATTTGTATCTTTTTTGTATCAAACTCACAATCTGCATTGCCACCAATAATAAGGGAACTCCCATCCGAGTAGCCAAGAATGTCAAGTTTCACAGAAGGCATGTCTATTTAGGCTGATGCTCCCCACAGCGCTGGAAAGGAATCAGCACATTCAAGACGGGAGTTGAGAGAAATAAACGATCTGAACACAGCCCAGCACTGTGTGTAGTTTGTTAGTGAAATGGTATTCTTCACTGTGCTCCATCAGAGCAATTCACTGGGTGTCCTGTGGATGAGAATAACAAGAGGTCTGATTGACAGTAAAATAAATATCTAAATTATTATGACAGCAATTACTATTTTTAAACAAGAAACAACTGGATTTTATGGTAAGCATCTCCAATGCTGAGATATTGAACACTCACTCATCTTTTACCATGGTCCTATCTCCGTTTCCACACCAGCACTCATCTGTCACCTTGCCCCACAGTGAGGTGTCTCATGAACTATCTTTTATCCTGGTCTAGCTGCAAGCCACTCATGTCGAGTGACTAACCATGTGCTGATTTCAGCTCTACAAGTCGCCAAGGTATCTGCTTTGCTGGTTTCGCATTAAGTTGACAATAAAAATGGTACCTGGGAAATCATAAAAATAAATGGCTCCTTGCCCATTTCCATCTTTACCTACAAAGGTGTTTGTAGAGAGACCTAAGGGTTCAAGGACATAATTCTTTGAAGTTTGCACCACATGCAGACAGGGTAGTTAGGAAGGCACTCAGCACGCTTGCCTTCATTGCTCAGACCTCCTGGTATAGGAGTTGAGACGTCAAGTTGAGGCTGTACAGGACGTTGGTGAGGCCTCTTCTGGAGAACTGTATACAGTTCTGGTCGCCTTGTTATAGGAAGGATATTAAGCGAGAGAGGGTTCACAAAATATTTACCAGGATGTTGCCGGTAATGGAGGGTCTGACTTATAAGGAGAGGCTGGATAGGTTGGGACTGTTTCCATTGAAGCGTAGGAGGTTGACGGTTGAGCTTATAGAGACTTATAAAATCATGATAGGTATAGGTTAGGTGAATGGCAGCTGTCTTTTCCCTAAGGTAGGATTTCAAGACGAGGGGCACCTTTTTAGGGGGAGAGGCGAAAAATTCAAGAAAGACATGAGGGGTGTTTTTTTTACATAGAGTGGTTCATACGTGAATGAAATTTCAGAAGAAGTGTTGGATGTGGGTACAGTTACGAAATTTAAAAGATATTTAGATAAGTTCTTGAATAAGAAATATTTCGAGGGATATGGGCCAAGTGCAGGCATGTGGGACTGTGTGGGGTTGAGTTTTGGAATATCATCAGCATGGACTGGTTGGACCTGTGAGATATTGTATTATGAGATACTATGTTATAAGCTATCTTTATTAACTCACTCACCAGCTCACTATATTCATTAATATTGGGTTCCCATTCATTCATTCATAACTCTTTACTAACCCGTTATTTACTATAACATTGTTTCATTCATTCATAAAACCACAGTTCTGAAGTATCCAAATTTAAAAACAACCCTTTCAAACTTATCACTGCATTCCACATCTTATCAGCATACAGAACAATACCATCCCCGTCAAGTCTCCACAAAACATTATAATATTAATCAGCCCTTACCAACCATCTCCTGGACCTAAATAGATTAAGTACCTGTTAAGTATCTTTTAAATGTGCCATTATCCCTTTAATAAACTAACTGACAAAACAGCGCTTCCATGAAATTGCATGATTGAATGAAACTCATACCAGCAAATAGTAAATAAATCTCATTACACTGCTGAATATCCTTTATTCTTTTATTAGGATTTCTAAACTTAATTAGAGCATATAGGCCTCATGATCATTTGACTCTGGCATCTGTAAGAGAGAAGATTCTATTTTTGAATGAGCATGTGAAGAGACAGGTCTTGGATACTATACCAATGAACTGTACTTGATAACCTATTGTGTATAGATGTAAATGAAGGAGTGCTAAAGTACATAGTGACTGAAAATATCTGCTTAAAGATCAAGAATAACGAACCTCAGGGACAGATTCCACAGCATGAGATACTCCAGCCTGGATCTAATGTGCAGATAGCGGTATTGGCTTAAAGAACAAGATTTACTAATTTACTGACATTTACCAATTTAAAAGTCAAAACGGCTAACACCTCCTAATTATGAAAGCAGACTGGACAGACAGAAGTAGCAGCCAGCATTTAGCACGTTTTAACCTACCTCCTGTCTTCAGGACAGAAGTCCTTCAAACCTTTGTGTACTATAGACAAAAAATGTCTCACCATAGTAATGGAATTTTAATATTTGTAAGAACTGTGTATAAAGGATCTCTTGTAAGAACTGTATTTCAGGATTCTATTGGCGCCTCGAACTTGTGCTGCGGTTGCTGAATAAAAGAGTCTATTTTTGCCACTCACTGATTCCAGTCGTTATTTGAACACGATCTCACAGACTGAAGGGTCTGTTTCCATGCTGTATGACTTGATGTCTCATTGACATAACTGAAGTAACTGTGATCAGCCAAAGGTGCTCACCAGACAATGCCACTTACCTCTCCCAGAACTATATCCCATAAGATATTTCTGGTCAACCTGTCCAGAGATTTTATTACATTCACCATAATGCACGCCAATGTCCAGCCTTTTTCTGATCTGTTCATGTGTTCAAGAAGAATCTGATTCATTGAATGCAATTAAAATTATGGACCCAAGATCCTCTCAGTACTGTACTGAAGACCCATGCAGGAGGTAACAATTGTGAGCAGTCAAGCTCTTCCAATACAAGTAAGACATTGGCAAATCTCTCACAATGTGAAAAGTTATATGTGTATACATTGGCTGTGCACAACACAAATCTTGCCTGCTAGTTACTGGTTTACCAGCTTCTTTCCAATCATTAGTACAGTGATGCAAAGTGTTGCTTTATCTTGTTCTTTAAGCCAACACCGCTATCTGCACATTAGATCCAGGCTGGAGTATCTCATGCTGTAGAATCTGTCCCTGAGGTTCCTTATTCTTTCTCTCTAAGCAAATATTTTTAGTCCCTATGTACTTTAACACACCTTCATTTATATCTATACACAATAGGTTATCAAGTACAGGTCAAAGGCATAGTATCCAAGACCTCACTCTTCACATGCTCATTCAAAAATAGTCATGATTTGGAGATGCCGGTGTTGGACTGGGGTGTACAAAGTTAAAAATCACACAACATGAGGTTATAGTCCAACAGGTTTAAGTGGAAGCACACTAGCTTTCGGAGCGCTGCTCCTTCATTTCCACAACCACCTGATGAAGGAGTAGCGCTCTGAAAGCTAGTGCTTCCAACTAAACCTATTGGACTATAACCTGGTGTTGTGTGATTTTTAACTTCATTCAAAAATAGAGTCTTCTCTCTTACAGATGCCAGAGTCATCTGATCATGATTACGCTACATTCCCAGGTCTCCCCTATTACATCTACATTATTCCTATAATATCATTCAATTTACTTAGATCTTTGGCTTACTTTCTCTTTTGCTTTTTCCCTTTTTACATTACTTTACTCTTTAAAAGCCTTTCTCAGTGTCTTCGGCAGGGTGAGAGCAGGTCCGGCCACCGACATAGACGGCTCCTTCTGACATCAGTAGCAGTGAGACACATGGGGGAGGACAGAGTCAGCCCAGGTCTGAGGAGAAAGAGCCTAGTGTGGCAGAGAGTGAGCCCAGTGAGGGAGAGAGTGAGCCTAGTGCAGGGGAGAGTGAGCCCAGTGCAGGGGAGAGTGAACCCATGCAGAGGGGAAAGTGAGCCCAGTGTGAAGGGGAGAGTGAGTCAAGTGAGGGGAAGGTGTGAGTCCAGTGTGGATGAGAGTGAGACCTAAGGCCACATCAGTGAGATAGGCTAACTGGCAAAAAATGGTGCCTGAGGATCGGCAACTTCATTATTAGCAGGGTCTGGTGCTGACTGTAGCGAGACAATGACAGGAGGCCACCTGGCCAACATGGCCATGGCAATAGTCTCCAACATTGGTGTGCCTGGCGTAGGCAGTGGCAAAGGTGAATGGGCCCAGCAGCGAATGAAGGTGCCTAGGGATAGTGACTACGACATTAGTTGGGTCTGGTGAGGCAGTGGTGGTTCTGAGCTGGCTCAGATCTCGAACATAGATGGACTACTCTTTAAGTTATACCTTTGAATTTTCTCTCATTCTTAAACTAGCACCAGATTATGTCATCAAATGACTGTTCTTCACTGTATTTTATTACATTTCACTGTAAAATACATGTGACAATAAATTATACATGCATTCATACATTGCCTTTGTAATCATTAACACCATTATAGTATTATTATCATTCTTGCACCCAACCTCCCACCCCATCATTCCACCAACCCCAAAATCCCAACTCGCAAATTCTGAATCTCATATGCCGGGATGACCTGGAATTATGAATGGGCATCCTAATCAGTTTGGAAACTTTGATGCTGAAATAAATGACGGAATTCAAATAGCAATGTGTTTATCATTGTCATAACACAAGATCAACTATATTGATGCCTTCTTGCAGTAACACTGCAGAGGATTGAGAATTTTGTGATTTGCAGTTCACCAATGACCTCTATTAAACTCAAATCAAGAGTATAACAAAATACTCACTACTCATCTCAATGGATGCAACTGTTAGCACACAGCTGTCTTCAACAGAGAATTCGCTGTAAATTAATTCAATATGGATCCTTCCAGCACTGGCAAATTGTAAAATTTTGGCCTAGTTGTGACTACATGTATTTTATATAGTGCAGGATATAGTGTGACAACTCACCAGTCCCACAAACATTGTGATTGAAGTCAAGACCAGTAGAAACTTAAGAGTCTTGTCGTTTCTTAATTCTTTACCTGGCCATTTACCATCCTGATTTGTGAGTAATCAACAGCAAATAAAACTATATGGTGCCTTCAGGTAAAACATTACAGCCGCAATATCAAAGAAAGATTAATCTCATGTTCTCTTTTGATGGGAGCATCGCTGGCCTTGGCAACTTTGCTCTTGAGAAAATGAAATGGTGATGAAGTGGTAATGATACTGGATTAGTAATCTGAAGGCTTGAACAAATGCTCCAGAGACTGAAGTTCAAATCTCGTCGTAACAGGTTTCGAAGTTGGTATTCCACTAATTGATCAAGTTAGAACTTAAAATCTAACCTGAGTGCTTTCACCAAGAAACTACAGGATTGAAGTTAAAACCAGTCTGATTCACTTTTTGCCATTAGAGAAAGAAATCTACCATCTTTACTTGATCTGACCTGTCAGACAAGACCAAACCACTCAACATATGTCAAATATATAGCCAAGACCCTAACTTTTCCTTACTCTAAAGGCAATGTTTTGGATGTGAACATTGGAGATATGGTTGGTAAGTTTGCAGATGACACTAAAATTGGAGGTGTAGTGGATAGTGAAGAAGGTTACCTCAGAGTACAATAGAACCGTGATCAGTTGGCCAATGGGCTGAGAAATGGCAGATGGAGTTTAATTTAGGTAATTGTGAGGTGATACATTTTGGAAAGGCAAATCAGGGCAGGACTTGTACACTTCATGGTAAGGTACTGAGGAGTGTTGCTGAACAAAGAGACATTGGAGTGCATATCCATAGTTCCTTGAAAGTGGAGTCACTTTCAAGGGTTGTAAAGAAGGCGTTTGGTATGCTTTCCTTTTTTTGGTCAGAGCATTCAGTATAGGAGTTGGAGGGTCATATTGCAGCTGTACAGGACATTGGCTAGGCCACTTTTGCAATATTGTGTGCAATTCTGGTCTCCCTGCTATAGGAAGGATGTCGTGAAACCTGAAAGGGTTCAAAAAACATTTACAAAGATATTGCCAGGGTTGGAGGGTTTGGGCTAAAGGGAGAGGCTGAATAGGTTGGGACTATTTTTCCTGGAGCATTGGAGGCTGAGGGGTGACTTTATAGAGGTTTATAAAATCATGAGGGACATGAACAGGATAAAGAGACAAGGTCTTTTCCCTGGGGTGGGGGAGTCCAGAACTAAAGGTTTAAGATGAGAGGGGAAATATTTAAAAGGGACCTCAGGAGCAATGTTTTCATGCAGATGGAGGTGTTTATAGGGATTGAGCTGCCAGAGGAAGTGGTGGAGGCTGGTACAATTACAACATTTAAGAGGCATCTAGATGGGTATATGAATAAGAACGGTTTGGAGGGTTATGGGACCAATTGATGGCAAACGGGATTAGATTTATTTAGGATATTGATTGGCATGGATGAGTTGAACCAAAGAATCCGTTTCGGTGCAATATATCTCGATGAGTCTAAGACTCTGACTGCCCGGTGTTGCATTGTAGATGCAATTCGATTAGTCAAACTATCAGGCTTGAAGCAAAATTCACTTTATTCATACACTATGGTTAAAATACAAACAAAGGAAAGGATTGGAACAACTTAACTATTGGAAAATTTAATACAATGATAGATTATTTCACTACTAAACTGCAATGCTTCCAATATAGTAACACATCCTTGACAAAGGCAAAATCAGTGAAATGGATTATCTCACATGCAAGTCCAGCAGCAGGAGGAGAAATCAAGATTTTAGCTGTAGCAAAGAGAGAGAGAGAGAGAGATGTGGCAGCTTCACAACCCCAACAGGTACTAAAAGTTAAAAACTAATATCTGTGGGATCTTGACCCCACCTATTCAGGCTGCTTTTATTGTTCCAACTTATGAAGAAAGCCCCAGGGCCTCACAAGCTGTTCACTTTATTGCCTTCGGAGCAAACTGCTCAGCAGTTCTGTCTCAACCTCTCTTCACAAAAAAGCCAGCACACATTACCCCTCGTCAAGCCATAGTATCGTCACAGGACCCACAGCAATGTGGTTTCCTCTTAACAGCTCTCTGAACTGCCCTAGCAAGCTATGCAATTATATCAAACCACATCAGAAAAGTTATTCACACACTCAAACTAAGAGCAAGAGTGGGCACTAGTCAAAGTTGAATTACATGAGGAAACACTAAGTCTAGTCAGTAAAAGGGGAATAAGGTAATGCATCCAAGAAGTTTGGGAAAGCAAGGCAGTGTTTAGGAACTAGGAAGGGTCTAATGAGTGTCTGTTATTCAAATTATTGAGATATTTTGGCTTATTTAGATTAGATTCCCTATTTTGTGGAAACAGGTCCTTTGGCCCCACAAGTCCACACCAACCTTCCGAAGAGTAACCCACCCAGGCCCATTTCCTTCTGACTACTGCACTGAACACTATTGGCAATTCAGCATGGCCAATTCACCTGACCTGCACACCTTTGGACTGTGGGAGGAAACCGGAGCACCCAGAGGAAACCCACGCAGTGTGGTGAAAGGGTTAAAATTGTGTCCCAATACATGTGTGAATCTAACCGAAAATGGAAGGTGTCGCTTAGTCCCGTGTGAATCTTATTACACACCTTCCCGTGTGAATCTTCTTATCTGTATGTGACCAGAATGGAATGTGTTTTTCAGCCTTGCTCTGCTGTTCACATGAATGTTTAGATCTCGAAAAGAGTATATCAGCTGGAAAAGTCTCCAGTTCGGTAGAGTCTGCTCCGGAGTTGCGTTTAACCGCCGAGCGTGGGTTGTTGGCAACCGCTCTACGAGAACTGACGGCTCCCAGTTCCGGTAACACGTAGAGTGAGTATAAACCAGACCCGTTGTAAGTACGAGACCTGGTTGTGGCGACGCTGCGGGGAATAAAACACTTATATTCTAGCAGACTCGCCTCTTGGCTGTTTGTTCTGTGTCAGACTACTTTCCTGCGAGCCTGGTCCTTGACCTTGAGAATTTTTTAAAACATTTTGGCGTAGTCGGCAGGATCAATCGCAATTGAGGAAAGATTTTGATACAGAACAATGTTTTGGAAAAAGGCTAAGAAACCAGAGGAACAAACTGTGGAGGTCCCGACCGTCCCAGGATGGCATGGACCGTGGCATGGCGTGGCAGTTTGTTTGAGAAATGGTGGGGGGCGACCGGAGAACTGGGAGGCCGAGGGCGTAGGAACCCCAGGGTCGCTGCTGTCCACCCTTGAGAGGATCCCAGTCCTGCCGAAGAACCCCTTGCCTGGGGTACAGCGGAGGATGTGGGCCTGTGCGGCGGCTTGTAGACAACAGTCAGACAAGCGCCAAAAAGCTGAAGCAGAATTAGCCCTCCTGAAACATGAGCAGGGACTCAGTTCGGGAGATGCCTCTATGTTGAGGCAGGAAATTATGAAGTTAAAAGCTGAATTGACAGCATTAACTGAACTAGCAGGACGAACTATTATGTATCTGTCTGCTAAGAAACGGAAAGAGAAAAGGAAGGTCCCTCGAACCCCGGACCCAGTACAAGTACGGGCGTTTGTAGCCCAGTTAAATAACGGGGATCGGTGGGATATCGATCATTGGGATGGGAACATTTGGGGAGATTCAGATGATCAGTACGAAGAGGACCCACCCGTACTCCAAGCTAAACCAGTGGTTAGGAGAAAGCAGGTTCAGAGACGTCTCCCAGTGCAACGGGAGGTAATGTTAGATGAGGAAGGAAACCCTATACGGAATGAACAAGGGGAGGCAATTATGCATGAATTACCGCGGGCTCAGCCTCCTGCAGAATTCTCTGAATTAACGGAAGACTTCACTACCGATGAGGTGCTGTTTATCACCCAGAAAACCCGACGTAATCCTGGGGAGCTGTTAGAGCTATGGCTAATTTGGCTCCTCGAGGAAGGGGGGCAACAAGTGCAGGTAGACTATCAGGATGCTCCCAAGTTTGGTGGATTAGCAAAGGATGCTGCCATAGACCTGGGGTACCGCAGACAAGCCAAGGATATGGTAATAGATCGCAGTATGGGGACCTTATTTGGGATGTATGCCAGGGCAGTGGCCGAACAGTATCCCTTCCCGTCCGATTGGCCCCCCTTGGAAGGAACTTGGACAACAATTAAGGAAGGGGTTCAGAGGCTAACCCGTTTGTGTGTGCGGGATGCCCTGTTGCTGGGAGTGCTGGACGAGGTAGATAACACAAATGTTAGTAGACAGACTAGAGACCACCTAGTGAAGACTGCCCCCCCCCATTATAAACCACTGTTATTAACCATAATGTTGAGTGGACGGGGAGAAACCCTAGGAGATGCCCGTAGTATGATGAGGGAGATGGGTGGTTTGGGGGATTGGGGACCCACAACCCGTGCTTCTCAGGGGGGCACGGAGGGGCGTCGCCCTGAGGCTCGGGCAGGGGGAAAAGTAAACCCTAATCAAGGAAGTAACCAAGGCCCCTCACGGCGTGCTTTGTGGCAAGCTTTGATACGGGCGCAGGTCCCAGCATCGGAGATTGATGGCCTACCTACACCGGAATTAAAAGACTTATGCAGACGAAAGGGACTGAAGGTGTCCCGGGTAGAGACGGAGTCCCGACCCACTATGGAAGACCTAGTGGAATTACTAACACAAAAATGTCAGACACGGGGTCCGGTTGTTAATGAGCCTCGAAGGGGTAGAACTTCCACTTCCCAGCGGTGGGAATCCTCGGAGGACGAGGAGGAGGAGGAGGTACGGCCTCCCCTCCGAGAGTGTTATAAAGTGGATAGGCGTGGCCGGAAACCTAGTAAGAAAGGCAAGAACAAAGAAGGGCGAGGCAAACGTCTTTACCCAGTGCTGTCTGGGGAAGATGAATGGGAGGAACAATAGGAATCGGGCCAAGCCCCAAGGGTTTGCCCACGAACGAGCCAATGGTCAGCAGACGACATTCGACCTCATGTATCATTGACTATCTATTGGCGCAAATCCGTCCAAACCGTTATGGCTCTAGTGGACACAGGGGCGGAGGCCACCTTAATCTATGGGACGCCCCTTAAGTTTAAAGGAACCCCAGTCACGCTGGTTGGGCTGGGAGGTAATCTGATTGAAGGAAAAACAGTACAATTGCCCCTAAAGATAGGTACAATGCCCATTAAAACTTATTCAATTATCATTACACCAGTTAGAGAATGGATCCTGGGAATGGACATTCTGGCCGGTTTAACACTTCACCTCCAACAAGGGAAGTTTGAATTTGGAATCACGAAAATGGCTTTGCGCTGTAGGACGGTGTTAGTGGGAAAGGTTAAAATGGACCCCTTCCCCATCCCGATCGCCGATCGCGTAATAAGTCTTAGACAGTATAGGATTCCCGGCGGACATAAAGAAATATCCGCCACAATTAAGGATTATTTGGAAGCGGGAGTGCTTAGGACATGCACCACGGCGTGGAATAACCCCTTATGACCCGTACATAAAGCCGATGGGTCATGGCGGATGACGGTAGATTATCGGCAACTAAACCGTCACACTCCGGCCTTGACGGCAGCGGTCCCGGATGCCGTCACTATTATAGGACGAATCCAACATCATCCAGGGGTGTGGTACGGAGTAATTGATTTGGCTAATGCCTTCTTCACAATTCCTATTCCCGAAGATAGGCAGGAACAGTTTGCATTCACTTGGGAGGGTAGACAATTCACGTTCACGCGATTGCCCCAAGGATATCTGCATAGCCCTACTATCTGCCACCGGATAGTTGCAGAACACTTGGCTGCCTTTAAAGTGCCTGACGAAGTGATGATCTCGCACTATATTGACGATATGATGATACAGGGGACAAGTCAGAAGCAGGTTCAGGAATTGCTGGACCAACTGGTTCAACATATGCGAGGATATGGGTGGGAGATCAACCCAGCCAAAATCCAGGGTCCCTCACAAACGGTAAAATTCTTAGGAATCGTGTGGAACAAGGGGGAAAGGGAAATCACTGCGAAAGCTAAAAATAAGATTCAGGTCTTTGCCGTCCCTCACACCCAGAAGGACGTGCAGCAATTTATTGGGTTATTCGGATTCTGGAGACAGCATATTCCCCATTTAGGACAAATTTTAAAACCTTTGTATCGAGTTACGAGGAAAAAGGCAGCGTTCGAATGGACGGAGGTCCATCAAACTGCATTTGAAATGGCCAAGCAAGCGATACAGCAAGCTGTATCCTTGGGAAAGATACAGTCAGGACCTGTAGAACTGCAAGTCTCAGCACAGGGGGATTATGCCAATTGGAGCTCATGGCAAAAACAGGGAAGAACCCGTAAGCCATTGGGATTTTGGTCCCGAAAATTACCCCCGGCAGGGGAACGGTATACCCCCTTTGAGAAACAGTTATTAGCATGCTACTGGGGCTTGGTGGAAACCGAAGCCCTGACCATTGGACATGAAGTGATCATGAGAACAGCTATCCCTATTCTTCCGTGGGTACTTAGTGACCCCACTACCCACCGAATAGGAACTGCCCAAGAGAGCAGCATCATTAAATGGAAATGGTATGTGTCGGAGAGAGTGCGGACTGGACAGAAAGGAGTGTCAGTCCTACATGAGCAAGTGGCGGAGGCCCCTGAGGAAGGGGAAAAACGGTTTGAGGTGATTGAATACAAGGAATCACCCGTTAAGATGGGAAAACGGTATGATGAACTGACCCCGGATGAACAAGCTACGGCTTGGTTCGTAGATGGGTCAGCCCAATGGAAAGCGGGACAGCGTAGATGGAAAGCTGCCGCCTTTAACCCAAAACAAGGCACTACCCTAGAAGAATTAGGGGAGGGAAAAAGTAGTCAGTGGGCAGAATTAAAAGCAGTGCATATGGTAGTCATGCAAGCAAGGGTCATGGGAGTTTGTTTGTTCTCTGACTCGTGGTCAGTGGTTAACGGCATGACACAATGGATGCCAACTTGGCAGGCCAATCAGTGGATGATCCAGAATAGGGAAGTATGGGGTAAACAGTTATGGGAAGATATATGGGAGAAAGCTCAATACCTGGTCATATACATCACCCACGTAGATGCCCATACATCTCGAAATGATGTGGAAGCTCTACATAACCGATATGTGGATGGTATCGTCCGAACCATGATTGTGCAAAGGGGCACCTCAGTGGACCTAGCTAGATGGGCACACCTTAAGGCTGGGCACTGGGGAGTGCAAGGAACCTTGCAATGGGCTCGAGACCGAGGAATAGATCTTATGGTAGATGATGTTAAGACTGCAGTAAACCAGTGTGAGCAGTGTCAACATCAGCGGCAGGGAGTGCCCCAACACATGATGGGACATATCCATCGGGGGGATGGTCCGGGACAGAGCTGGCAAATGGACTTTGTGGGTCCCTTACCCTCCTCACAAGGATGTAACCACATATGTACAGCTGTGGACACTATGTCTGGGGTTTTGGTAGCCCATCCCTGTCGTCACAACAATCAACAGGCTACCTTGCGATGTTTAGATTTGATTGAACAATTTTATGGATTGCCCATACAGGTCCAGAGTGACAATGGCTCCCATTTCACAGGAAGGGTGGTAAAGCAGTGGTGTCACAATAACCACGTGGAATGGGTTTATCATGTACCCTATCACCCACAAGCTGCGGGACTTATAGAACGAATGAATGGGCTTCTGAAGTCCTCACTACGAAAAGCAGGAGGTTGCAATGACTTAACAGGTTGGAAGAAGCAACTAATTCGGGTGGTGAAACAAATTAATAACCGCCCATTAGGAAATGGGGTAACACCCTTGAATAGGATGATACGAGTATGTGATACCCCAAAGACTCAGCCTATTAAAATGTGGAAATTCGCTGAGGAAGCTGATATTCCCGTAAGGGCCACGCCGGCTTCGGCTGGACTGGACCTACGAGCACTAACAGCCCAGACTTTGATCCAACAGAAACCTACGGTGATTAAGACCGGATTAGGATTGATTTGTCCCCCTGGAACCTATGGGCATATCCTCCCGCGGTCGGGACTGTCACTAAAGGGGATTGATGTGATGGCAGGCGTAATTGACGCGGACTACCAAGGGGAGTTGGGGGTGGTCCTGGTCAACATCACTGCTGAACCTTACGTGATACAGAAGGGGGACAGAATAGCGCAATTGGTCATTAAGCCATGTAACCTTACAACGGTGGAAGAGACGGGAGCTCCCGTTACGGTTACTGAGCGTGGGACGGGGGGATTTGGGTCTACTGACACTAAGGGGGCCAAGGTATGGGTGCGCCAGACGACCGGCCCCCCCAGGCCGGCCGAAATCATAGCACAGGGGAAGGACAGTCTGGTCACCATTATGTACCCCGGGGACCAGACCTGGGCAAACGTCCCGGCGAACCAGTGCTACTTACGTGAGACCTAAATAATGTTGTAATTGCTATGCACCCGCAGGCTGGCCCTCCGCCTTGAACATGGGGTGGTCATGGGGATTGCGACTCCTATTGGCGATGTTCGCGATCGGATGGCCACTCCAGGGCATCGGTATCACGGCCTGGACGCTGGTACCGGTCGCCCGCCATGAGGTGCGGTGGGAGGCCAGTAGCCAGCGACGGACGCAGGACAAGTTTACATGTGAACCCGGTCAGCAGTGCGTTGTTCTGACTCTCACCAGCGACTGTCAATTGTACACGTGTGCACAGTGCTACATGCGCCGGGATGGGGAAAAATATGACATATCGTTCATACCGCCTAATTGCACCCTGGTGGTAAATGCCCAAGTCAAGACGTGTTTGTGGGACCGACGCACCCAGACATGCGGGACAACGGGGACTCATTGGAGCGTCACAGCTCGGGGGGAAGATCTGTGGCTGCGCAATGCCACCGATATTCGGAATCGTCATCGATTCATGTGGTTAATAATGGTACTGCCCTCGACGAACGCCCCGTCTGAGGCGTTATTAAACCCCACGCGGGGCGGGCCAGCACCGAAGAGGGGTGCCACGGGGGGCGTGCGGTCGCATCGAACACAGTTGGCCCCTATTATGTCAACTTGTCAACAGATGGCCCGGGCGGTACTGCACACTGATGTTCATTGGCGGGTACAGTTGCCCCTCATACCCGAGTGTCATACCAAGAGGCGGCGACGAGCGTGGTACGACACCCTGCTGGGAGGCGCAGGAACTGTTATGGGTATCTCGAATGCCATTGACTCTGAGGTAACCCGTACTAAATTATCTAACACGGGACAGGCCACCTCACAAGGACTACATACTATTGGAAGGTGGATGCCATCCGTAATGATGACTCAAGGAGAGACAGCTGAAATAATGATACGATCTCTGCAATGGGAACTGGATGTCTGGGGTGCCACTCAGGAACTGTTTGAGAACATTACGGCTCAGTTAAATTGGACTGCCTGTCATATTCAAATGTTGCATGCTCAAATACAGAAAGAACGCTTTTTGCGTGTGGTAACATCCCCCAGTGTACAAGCGTGGAGGGGAATATGGAATGTATCTGAGAAATTGTGGATGATAACCCATCCAGAACGAACATGGTGTAACGCAACTATGTGTAACGGATACTTTGTTACCATGAATGTAACCCACACTGTTACGGTCTGTCGATATTATGTATTACCAGTGATTACATCTTCTGGATATTATTTTCTGAAGACAAGGGGACAGTGGTTTAGCCCAGATACCAATATTACCTATGATCTGTCCGCTTGTGAACAGACTGATCGGGGGAAAACTTGCCTACTGATGGACAGGTATCGGGACCCTTGCTTGACCAAGGGAACGGCCCTGTGCGAATGGACTGTTGAAACTCCAAGGGACATGATGTGGCAGATTGGGCCACACACGCTCTGTGTGGCTACCAATAATCCACATCCTATGCTTCCCTCAGCACCGTTCTCGGGATGCCTCTCAAATGTCTATCAGTGGCACTGGCAGAATCAGACCTATCTGTTGACCACTTATAGCAGTGCTCGCCACTTTACCAAGGTGCAGTGGAAAGTGCTGATGAATCCTTGGAACATTTCCCTGGATCGGTTTAAGCGAGCATTGGACCGATCCGAGGAGCTTAAGCAGATATTACGAAAGCATCAAACCAATGTCACCAAGGTTACGGTGTCTACCTTTATACATGGACAGGAGGTAGTACATGCTGCCCGTGTAGTGGACGTGGAGTCAGCTCATCATTGGTGGGACATATTGAGTGGTATGTCCTCCACTGCGGGGACATTCCTGTTCCCACCCTTGTCGATCCTGGTAGCGGTCCTGGTGATTTTAACATGCTGTAATGTCCTGACTTGCTTGTATATTTGGCGTGTACGTAGGCGCTTGTTAGAAAGAATACATATGGGCATAATGTAACACATGTATTGGGCCAAGCAGTGGAATGTGGTGTGTCCCAATACATGTGTGCTCATAATGTAACACATGTATTGGGCCAAGCAGTGGAATGTGGTGAAAGGGTTAAAATTGTGTCCCAATACATGTGTGAATCTAACCGAAAATGGAAGGTGTCGCTTAGTCCCGTGTGAATCTTATTACACACCTTCCCGTGTGAATCTTCTTATCTGTATGTGACCAGAATGGAATGTGTTTTTCAGCCTTGCTCTGCTGTTCACATGAATGTTTAGATCTCGAAAAGAGTATATCAGCTGGAAAAGTCTCCAGTTCGGTAGAGTCTGCTCCGGGGTTGCGTTTAACCGCCGAGCGTGGGTTGTTGGCAACCGCTCTACGAGAACTGACGGCTCCCAGTTCCGGTAACACGTAGAGTGAGTATAAACCAGACCCGTTGTAAGTACGAGACCTGGTTGTGGCGACGCTGCGGGGAATAAAACACTTATATTCTAGCAGACTCGCCTCTTGGCTGTTTGTTCTGTGTCAGACTACTTTCCTGCGAGCCTGGTCCTTGACCTTGAGAATTTTTTAAAACACGCAGACACGGGGAGAATGTGCAAACCCCACACAGACAGTCGCCCGAGGCTGGAATTGAACCTGGGCCCCTGGAGCTGTGAGGCAGCAGTACTAACCACTGAGACACCGTGCCGCCCCTTTCCAGGGTAATTTTTGATAAAGTGCTTTACAAAATAAAGGATACAGTTGAAAAGGGAAGTAACAAGCAAGAATTCCTGGGGTTAACTGAGTACAATATGTGAATAGTTTATTGAAAGTAGTGAAGTTATTGGTAAGACCTATAGAATGCTGGTCTTTATAAGTTGAGATATTGAGGACAAAAACAAAATGTTCATGGGATTGGACAATAGAAGCATGGGATTATGAAAGGCAAATTATGCTTAACAAATCTACCAGTAGTTTTTTTTAAAGATATAACTAGTAGAGTAAAAAAGAGTGAACCAGTGGATGTGGTGTATCTTGGATTTCCAGGAGGCTTTTGATAAGATCCCTCATAAGAGGTTAGTGGGCAAAGTTTAAGCACATGGGATTTGGGGTAATATACAGGCATAGATTGAGTATTGTTTGGCAGACAGTAATCAGAAAATGAGAATAAATGCCTGTATGGCATGCATTGACTAGTTGGGTATGAGCGCTTGGACCAGTGCATGAGCCCTCGCTACTCATAACATAGGTAAATGACCTGGATGAAGAAATTGAATGCAATCAGACATCTGTGATAATGCTGTTAGTATTACCATTCTATCCCCTGCTCTTTGCAGCTTTAAGCTCTCCATAAAGATGAAGAAACAGAGAAGCACTGATCCTTTCTGGAAATGATGAGAAAGTGCCCTACATCTACACAACAACTTGTCAACCATCCCTGGGAAATAAGCAAAGCGTTTAATGATAAAACCATTGGGAACAATTAAAGCCATAAACTGAAAACTAAAGCTCACAACTACTTTATATGCCAATAACTCTGGAGTTTTAATGAAAACAGAATTTCATGCTTCAATTTTTAACTCTTCAAATTGTATTTGTAGCACTGGAATTCTAGGTATATTTAGGTAGGTGAACCCCTCAAAAGACATCCCT
The DNA here is from genome assembly GCF_037043375.1 of Chiloscyllium plagiosum. Taxonomy (NCBI): domain Eukaryota; kingdom Metazoa; phylum Chordata; class Chondrichthyes; order Orectolobiformes; family Hemiscylliidae; genus Chiloscyllium; species Chiloscyllium plagiosum. Next base: position 85,692,600 of record NW_028270147.1, on the reverse strand, counting down.
TCAGCACTGCATGTGACCCTGAGCTGATCTAAATGGTACGAGCTCAGTGCTGAAAGGGATTATCCCACGATTCAAAATCTACACAAAATTATGCTGGACACTGTTATGGCCAGCTCAGTTCACTTAATTGTTTGAGGGATCTTGCAAACAAGCTCCACCAACTGACTCAAACCACAGTCACTTTAAACTGTAGGAGCAAACCAATTGCTTCCAATATCAATGTTTTCTTGTTTTCAGGCAACATCTAGCATTGCAGCCTCACTGTCATGCATAAAAGCTGACACTCTAACCCTCGCGGACGTTCATTTTGCTAAGAATATAAATTCCCTTACGCACAAAACATTTTTTCCAGCTGGTAATTACATCAGAACAAATAATTTCTTCAGAGGTTTGGCCAAATGCAAACAATGGGTTTTGGAATCAATCAAGGTTTACTTCAGAATCAATTTCCCCCAGAGCAATGTGTCTGGTTTATATATTTCAGCACCGCGGACAGCTCTCAGATTTCATTCCAATTTCACTCAGGTCTCAAGCAGCTCTAGTTCCCCATTCATCCCACACTATTACAGCCCTAGTAATCTGGACACAGTGAGAGTCAATCATAACCTTACCCTAATCCTGATCAAAACCATGTTCCCGTCATCTTCCAAATTTAATAACTTCCTGTCCCTTATTCCCTCAAATAAATGCCAGGATTTTCAAATGAATCTGTTCCATGCAACAAGGCTTGGGTTGGCTTCACGTCTGCTCCTTGCTGAAATGGTCAACATGAATCACTAGTTGAAGCGCTGGAGCTTCTGCCATTTTGAGATATTGTTTTGGGATTCTTGGCCAGGAAGAAGCACACATATACCCATATTGGTGGTGGTACCAGGGCCTCCACAACAGCAGTGCTGGGCTCCATGGCTAGCAATTGTTCAGGAGCTTACCACTGGAGTTTAGTTGCCTTGTGTTTGAGTGTTGGTGAAGGAGTGAGATAATCCTTCTGTTCCCTCTCCCAAACCCACACACCCCTCCCCTGCATTGCAAGTAGACCCAAACAATGCACCGATGTTCTGCATCATTAACCTGGCTGCAAAATATGTTTGCAAAGCTCATGGAGAAAGAATAAAGGTAACTCATGCAGAAATTTCTTAATTTCTTATCACTTTAAAATCTCATCTGCTGAGGGTAAGGTTATAGGACTGACCAGACGCATTATTTGTCATTTCATGTCAGTCTTATCCATCCCCATTTCCCTGCAATAGGGGTTAACAAACTTTCTTTTTAAAAAAAAAGATATAGTTTGAATTGTAATTTTATTTTCTCTTGCATTAATGTGATAGGACAGAATCAATTCTCTGGTCGTTTAATTTCTTTTTTTTAATTGTATTATCATAGAAGGACTATTATTCTGAAATTTTTATTTCTTTGCTTTTCTAATTTATTGATGCGATTTTCTACTTTTGAAGATTTGTGATGTGGACTTCTTAATTTCTTCATTTTTCTATTTTGTTCCCTAAGAATTTGTACTCAAGAATTTGTATCTAATATGGTGCCATAAGTGGCAACTTGTAAAATTTTCACTATGCACATGTGACAATAAAGTTAATTCAATTGCAGTGATTATCATGTGTAAGGATTTGGTTGATAATAGAAAATGCCAAAGAACAATCCAGATTATGAATAATTAACTTGAGGAAAGTCAACTGCAATGGGGTAGGAATGGAGCTGGGTTGAATAAGTTAGAATCAAACTTGGATGAGAAAAACTGTATCTGAACAATGGGCTCCCTTCCAAGAAGCGATGACTTTGGCACAGTCAAAGATATTGCCTTAAAAGGAAGAGGTAGTGCAATAAACTCTAGAGCTCCCTGAATTGTGAAAAGGTAAGTCTGTCTACAGTAAATGTTACAGGGATAATTGAATGAAGAATGGGGCTCATGATAGTTCATCTACAGGAGAAGTGAAAAAAAACACATATGAAAAGCAAAGAGGAAGTATGAAAAGAGACTGGCAGCTAACATGAAGAGAATTCTAAAGTCCTGTGTAGCCATGTTAATAGTAAAATGGGGATGAAAGGAGAAAAGCAATTGATAATTGTCCAAAAGAGAAATTATAGACACAGGCAGCGGAGCAAGCAGGTGGGGGAGGAGGGTGCAGTAGCTGAGATATTAATGACTTTACACCTGTCTTAACCAAGGAAGACGATGCTACACAGGCCACAGTGAAAGAGGATGTAATACGAAGGATTTAAAATCAGTAGTCAGGAGGTATTGGATAGGCTGTTTATGTTCAAAATTGACGTGCATCTAAGGACACCAAAGGAAGCAAAAGTGGAAATTTTAGAGGCAGTGGCCACAAGATTTCAGTCAGGGATAATGCTAGATCACCCGAGAATTGTAAATTTAACACTGACTTCAAAAAAGGTATTAAAGTAAACCTGTGAACTTCAGGCAAGTCAGTTTAACTTACTGATGGGGGAGTCTTTAAAATCCACAATTCAGGTTAGAAGCACAATTGTGGATTAACTACAGAAAACCAGCATGTATATGTAATGGGACAATCCTGTTTAACTACGTTTTTGGAATTTTTGAAGAGGTAACAGAGGACATGGATGAAGGTTATGATGATGTAGTACATTGACTTCCAAAATAAGGACCATGGGGAGGGAATGTAAAATATCAAGTGGTATTCTAAACAGGGTGCAGGAGCAGAGGCGTACAAGTTATTAAAGGATGGCAAGGCCAGTTGAGAGAGCAGTTAATAAAAATGACAGCATCTTAGGTTTTATTATTGGGGTCATAGAATGCAAGAACCAGGAGGTTATGTGAACTTGTCTGAGGCACTAGTGCAGCCTCAGTTGAAGAGCTATATCAGGTTCTGGGCCCTGCACTTTTCAGAAAAGGCACTGGAAAGAGTGCAGAAAAGGTTACAAAAATCATTCTGGGGTAAGGAACTTCAGCTACAAAAATAGAGTAGAAATATCTTCCTTGCAGAAGAGAAGACTGAGTCAATATTTGATTCATGTATTCAAAACCATGAAGGGTCTGGGCAGTGTAGATAAAATGAGAAACTGGTCCTGCTTAAGAAAGAATTGGGAATGAGAGGGCACAGAATTAAAGTCATTGACAGAAGTAGCAAAGACGGCATGACAAAAGTATTATAACACAGCAAGTGGTTAAGAACTTAAACACAATGCTTGAGACTGTGGCGGAGAAAGGCTCAATCTGGACAGTTGAAATGGAATTAGACATTGATCTGGGAAGGAAGTGTGTGCACATTTAGGGGAAGATGGTGGATGTTTGTAACTCAGTCAATTGTTTATTTGGAGACAGTGAGGTCTGCAGATGCTAGAGATCGGAGTTGAGAGTGTGTTGCTGGAAAAGCACAGCAGGTCAGGCAGCATCCAAGGAGCAGGAAAATCAATGTTTTGGACCAGAGCCCTTCATCAGGAATGAGGCTGGGAGAGCATTACTTGGAGAACCAGTGCAGTCATGATGAGCCTATGACCTACTTCTGCAATGTAACAACTTTGTGATGCTGGGATGACTAGGTTGTGGTTCATTAGATTCTGGATCAGTGGTGCTGGAAGAGCACAGCAATTCAGGCAGCATCCGAAGACAGGCAAAATCGACGTTTCGGGCAAAAGCCCTTCATCAGAAATAAAGGCAGAGAGCCTGAAGCGTGGAGAGATAAGCTAGAGGAGGGTGGGGGTGGGGAGAGAGTGGCATAGAGTCAGGACATGGTTGAAGAGCTTCAGGGCTGAGGAAATGACCTGGGAGTTGCAGTGAGAGAGAGACTCCCTGAGATTCTTGTAGAGAGAGGAAGTTTTCCTCCTCTCTCTACAAGAATCTCAGGGAGTCTCTCTCTCACTGCAACTCCCAGGTCATTTCCTCAGCCCTGAAGCTCTTCAACCATGTCCTGACTCTATGCCACTCTCTCCCCACCCCCACCCTCCTCTAGCTTATCTCTCCACGCTTCAGGCTCTCTGCCTTTATTCCTGATGAAGGGCTTTTGCCCGAAACGTCGATTTTGCCTGTCTTCGGATGCTGCCTGAATTGCTGTGCTCTTCCAGCACCACTGATCCAGAATCTGGTTTCCAGCATCTGCAGTCATTGTTTTTACCTCTGTGGTTCATTAGAGAAATGCTGAAAAGCAAATTTTCTGTAGAGAATATCTGCTGAGATAATTAAAAAGACATTTTCCATTAGAAACACTCAAGGTGTTTCCAGAAATTTCTGCTTTTAGATGCCTGAGTATTTTGTTCATCCTGAGTAATTTGCTTTCTGTAAATTTGATTCCTGTTGTGCCAACAAGATTACTGATGCTCTTTGTAATTTCTTATGATTGATATTGGATTTTAGAACTGATTTCAGTCTGGAATAGGAAAAGTAAAGGTAAAAGTATATTACAATTTTAAATGCATCCAGTTCATTTTCTTTCAAGGTGTGTGTGTGTGCACTCGTGCATGTTTGTGTGTGTGTGTGTGTGTATATATGAGTGTTTTTGTGTGTATATGTGTGGTTCACCTTGCTTTAACCTTCCAAAAATATAATATCAGATGAAAATGAGTCATTGCTGGGAATTAATCTTGTTTAATTTTCTTCAATTATTTCATCATCTTATATGATGATCAAGACATATTTCATTTTTAAGATTGAGATATGAAGCATTGCTTCTTTCTAAAACATTTACACTTTAGATGATGAAAACTCAAGAGTTAATTTAGTTGGATCTCTGCCTTATCTTTTCAGTGCCTATGTCACATGCTTTTTGGGCTTCTCAATATTCAGTTACCAAACAACAAAATAGCTAAATTAAATATTATTTTAGTTATTATATTTAATAGTTGCATAAATTGTATATATAGCAAGAATTTAGTGCAACTATAATGTCCTTTTACCTTCCAGATTCTCAGCTTCCTGACCTGATGACCTCAATGTAATTTCGCATTATTATCCTTCTGGTTTGATTCCTCCCCAACAAGAACTCTCAAGTTTTGGGACCTGTACATGAACTAAAAACATCCAAATGCATAATCAGAATTCCAACAGCTGATTTTAACCCACACTCTTTGGAGAGAGAAAAGGTTACGCACTTGTATCCAGACCAATGGGAAATGCAAACTTTCTCCATGCAATTGGTTGGCTCCAGCACTTTCTATAAAAACGAGTTGGAACTTAGGCAAAGCTAACAGTAGGAAGCAGGAAGAAGTTGATCAGTCATTAGAACAAACCAAAGGGAGACATTTCTAGTTGGAATAGTTGGCATTCTGGAATAAATAGCACAAAGGCTAGATTGAAGTAAGCAAAGATCAAAAAGTAAATAATAGAACAAATCAAGAAATATATATATATTTTATAGCAGTCACCAAAGGATGGACATCTATCGTGTAAAAACAAATATTTTAGCACTGATTTGAAATTAGCAATTTATTTTTGTGCATTAAACTTTTAAGGCATGAATTTTAAACAAGGCAGCAGTGTATCTGATGATTAATTTACATTCTAGGATTCTAAAAAATAAACAAATTGCACCTAGACACTTCTGTTGCTTAAGAGAATATCTAATGTTCCCAATTTTAAATAAAAGCAGAAATGCCCTGCACCTGAAGGTTTATTGTGGAGGCTATATCTTGTGGTATTAAACTAATGAATTCTTAATTCTTAACTAAGTGTCTAAAGGAATTCTTGTGGTATTTAATTACAAGGGACAAATGAGCAATATGACATCATAGTCTCCACTTGGGGTGATGGTGCTATACTGGTAATAGCAATAGATTAGCAATCCTACAGATTTATACTATTAAGAGTATAGTTTCAAATCCCACCATAACAGCTGGAGAAATTTAAATTCAACGGTCTATAACAGGCTATGATTAGTTAGTAGGCATGAACTAATTTCCTATTCCACTCCTCCACTAGTCATTACAAAGTTTGAACTTAAAAAAAGGAGATATTCTCATAATAGAGTATATAATTCAACATTAGAAAGATATCGACCAGATTCCTCAGGAAAAAAACTAAATAATTTGTTTATTGCCAACAAAGCACAGATTGTTAAAAAAGTGTTTAAATTGTCCAAATGTATACAGCTACATTTTGTCAAAAAATAACACCCACCCACAAATTCCATGTCTTGGAAAAATTATTTTTAAAACTGTTACCTTGAAATACTTCATCCAAGTAACAGTTAAATTCAGAGAAAGGAAAATGACAAATTCTCCTCAATGCTATTCTGTAAACTTTCTACACACGATATTGGGATTTCTTCTTCAGTTGTAGCCATCTGAAGTCTTTATGTTAGATACAGTTGTGCAGATTTAAATCATCCATCATAATCCCTCCGCTTGCAGTGATGAGGTATTCAGATGGTTTGCAACTTGATGAGACGGGTTTCTGAGAAAAAAAGACAGCAGGAGGACAAAGGCTACTGCACCACACAAATTATCTCTGGCAGACTACAGGACCTCTTCTCACTCACAGATCGGGTCATGTGATGCAACTCTGAAAGCTTTGCAGACTTGGTATCTCTATCCAGGCAGCTTGATCATTGCAGATGTAACATTGGTGCTGTTGTAGCCAATGTCTTCTGCTTTGTAAAATTTTTTTTTCCAATAAGGTTCATAATATATCTGCATGTCAATGGTAGTGTACATGAATATTTTGAATGACACATCTTCAAAACAAAAGTTAATTTTAATGATGGCGAAAATGGTGACTATTATTAATTGGTGTAAAAATTCACCTGATTCACAAATGTCCTTTGGGGAAGGATACCTACTGTTCTTAGCTCACCTGACCTATACATCACTCCAGATCCACAGTATTCCATTTATCTTTTAACTGCCCTCTTGCAAGAAATTTAGTTCAAAGGTAATGACGAATGGGAAAGAAATGCTGGCCTTGCAGGTGAGACCCGTGTTCTGTGAAACAATAAAGAGACAAGAAGCTCCCTATTTGCCTGGTTGGGTGCAGATCCAACAACACTCAGGAAACTCAGTACCATGCAGGAAGAGGTAGCCCAATCCTCCTGCTTACATCTATCGCCCAACTCACTTCAATGTCCTGACTTATACAATACAGCTGGCATAAGCATGCACCTTTCCTCCCTCACTTGACATAGCTTTACATTTGCCTTTTAAATTTCCACATACGCACAAATTTGTAGATTCCCTACGGTGTGGAAACAGGCCCTTCGGCCCAACCAGTTCCACACCAACGCTCCGAAGAGTAACCCACCCAGACCCATTTCCCTCTGACTAATGTGCCTAACACTGTGGACAATTTAGAATGGCCAATTCACCTGACTGCAATCTTTTTGGATTTGGAAGGAAGCCGGAGCACCCGGAGTAAACCCACGCAGACACGGAGAGAACGTGCAAACTCCAACAGACAGTCGCCCAAGGCTGGAATTGAACCCCGGGTCCCTGGTGCTGTGAGGCAGCAGTGCTAACCACTGAGCCACTGTGCCGCCCCAAACCTGATAAGCAATTTCACATTTATAAACAGCAACTCTGTGTGTAGTAGAGAGGATTGAGCAGAGCAGGGCTCTCTACATTTGGTGAGACACTTGGCAGGAGTGACTTGCAATGAGGGCAAGAGGCAAGGTTAGCTAAGGTATCTGCTCACTGGGCAGCACTGGTTCTGCACCAGAGGATTTGAGTGTAAGCTTGCATGGGCAGGTGTACAGCAGAACACTGATGAGTGTGTACAATAAAATGCTTGATGCATCGACAAGTGTGCTAGCAAACCTAAGGTCAATGTCAAGGAGGATAAAGGACTCTAACACTAACTTGGCACAGGGTTTTGCTGAGAAACTGGAGCCCATCCTTTTCAGCTTCTCCGTTTGCATTGTGGCCAGTGGACAATGTGCTGGTCAGTGGCAGAATAGAAGGTGAGGAGTGGGACTGTTAGTGAATGTGGAGCTGATTTATGGATACTGGCATCACACTCATAGAATTATAGAGTCATAGAGTCATACAGAACTGAAACAGACCCTTTCGTCCAATTCATCCATGCCGACCAGATATCCTAATCTGACCTAGTCCCATATGCCAGCGTTTGGCCCAGATCCCTCTAAACCCTTCCTATTCATGTATCCATCAGCTGCCTTTTGCAATAGTACTTGCATCCATTAGATCTCCGACAGTTTGTTCCATACACGCACCACCCTCTGCATGAAAAGGTTACCCCTCAAGTCCCTTGTAAATTCTGCACCTCTCACCATAAACCTTTTCCATTCACCCTATCCATGCCCCTCATGATTTTGTAAACCTCTATAAGGTCTCCCCTCAGCCTCCGACACTCCAGGGAAAAATGAGTAAGCCCATCAGCCTCTCCCTATACCTCTAACTCTCCAATCCCAGCAAAATCCTTCTAAATATTTTCTGCACCCTCTCAAGGTTTACGGCATCTTTCTTATAGAAGGGTGACTAGAATTGTATACAATATTCTAAAAATGCCTAACCAATGTCTTGTGCAGCTGCAACATGACGTCCCAACTCAAATACTCAATGCACTGACCAATGAAGAACAGCATGCCAGATGCCTTCTTCACCATCCTGTCTGCCTGCAACTATATAAGTCCTTACCTGGTTTGCCTTACAAAATGCAACGCCTCACATTTATCTAAATGTGGCTCAGTGGTTAGCACTGCTGCCTCACAATGCCAGGGACCTGGGTTTAGTTCCCACCTCAGGTGACTGACTGTGTGGAGTTTGCACATTCTCCGCCTGTCTGTGTGGTTTTGCTCTGGATGCTCTGGTTTCCTCCCACAATCCAAAGATGTGCAGGTTGGGTGAATTGGTCAAGCTAAATTGCCCATAGTGCTAGGTGCATTAGTCAGGGTAAATGTACGGTAGGGGAATGGGTCTGGTTGAATTACTCTTTGGGGCGTCAGTGTGGATGTGTTAGGCCAAAGGGCCTCTTTCCATGCTGTAGGGAATCTAATCTAATCTAATTGAAACTGAATTTCATCTGCCACTCCTTGACCCCATGACCTATCTGATCAAGATCTCATTATACTCTGAGATATTCTTCTTCATAGTCCACTGCACCACTTATTTTGGTGTCATCTGCAAATTTACTAAACATGCCTCTTATACACATATCCATATACTTTATATAAATGATGACAAGGAGTGGACCCAACCCTTGCAGCACACTGCTGGTCACAGGCCTCCAATCCAAAAAATAATCCTCTACCATTTCTTCCTGTCTCCTACCTTCAAGCTAATTTTGTATCCAGCTGGTTAGCTGCCCCTAGTTACCTTAGTAACTAGACTACTACATGGAACCTTGTTGAATGTTCAGAGGAGTTATTCCTAAATAGCCCAGCCAGAAAGGAGTTGGGTAGGAAAATAAAACAAAGAACTGCATATGCTGGAAATCTGAAACAAAATCAGAAATTGCTTGAGAATATCGGCAGGTCTGGCAGCATCTGTGGAGAGAAAGCAAAGTTAACGTTGTGGGTCCAGTGACACTTCTTCAGAGCAGGGCGCGAAACGTTAACTCTGCTTTCTCTCCACAGATTCAGCCGGACCTGCTGATGTTCTCAAGCAATCTCTGTTTTTGGTGAGATGTTGTATAGATTGTTTCCTCACATCAACCATTGTCCTCATTCTCCTGCTTCACAGCTACACACTATATAGCTAGCAGCAAAGACTGTTGCCTCATCGTGATGAGATTGTGGCATGAATGCAGTGTGGTCATCCTTAATCTTGTCACGTGCTTTGCCTCGTACTCTAGGCCTCTTCTATGCAATAGAGGCAGTAGAAGCATTCAGATCATAAGAGATAGGAATATAAGGTCATTCAGCCCATCAAGCCTAGTCATCCGTTCATAGGATCATGGCTAATTCAACACTCCTCACACCCACTTTCCTGCTCTTTCCCCACAACCCTTGATTCTCCAACTGATCAAGAATGATAATTGTCTCAACACCCATGGGTAGTCTATTTCATCAAATTGTGCTTGCCTGTCATTGTGTGAATGTTATTGTCCACCAGGGTAATCATTTCTGCCATCAGTGAATACTGGAATATTGTGTGCAATTCGGGTCGCCCACCTATCGGAAGGGTGGTGTAGAATTTGAAAGGTTTGGAGGGTTTGAGCTACAGGGAGAGGCTGACTAGGCTGGGGCTGTTTTCCCTGGAGCGTTGGAGGCTGAGGGGTGACCTCATAGAGGTTTATAAAATCATGAGAGACATGCATAGGATAAATAGACAAAGTATTTTCCCTGGGGTGGGGGAGTCCAGAACTAAAGGGCATAGGTTTATGGCTTGAGAGGAAAGATTTAAAAGGGACCTAAGGGGCAACTTTTTCACGCAGAAGGTGGTGCGTGTATGGAATGAGCTGCCAGAAGAAATGGCAGAGGCTGGTACAATTGCAACATTTAGAAGGTATCTGGATGGGTAGATGAATAGGAAGGGTTTAGAGAGACATGGGCCACGTGCTGGCAAATGGGACGAGATAAGGTTAGGATATCTGGTCGGTGTGGACAAGTTGGACAGAAGGGTCTGTTTCTGTGCTGTACATCTCTATGATTCTATGAATTGTCCATGTTGTTCAACAGCCATTTATTGGATTGTCAAAATGACTCAAATATAGCTACCAACATGGATGACTGCAGAATGAAAGCAAGATGACTTTCTTCTGGATATTTGACATGAAAATTGCACGAAATTCCATCTACATCAAATTGCCACCAGCCGAACAGTGATGATCTGGAAACCATTTTGCTTCCAAAGCATAGTAGCTACAATGTGGTCTGTATGTATTTAATGGGACCTTGAGCCATTGGAGTACTTCCAATCGTAGCAGGGCCGTGTGCTCTATCCATCTACTACTCTTGAGCAAGTCAGAAAAGATAGAGCTAGCTCTCTTTGGATATAGAGATTCAGTGAGCTCCTGTATGCTAGACTTGCCAAATGTGCCAAAAGTTGTCTATTCCAGCCTAGAAGAAGCCTGAGGCTAGAAGATTCAATGCCATGGACACCTTCACAACCACTCAGAACAGATTTCCTGTCCTGCTCTGAGTTTGAAAATGTGGTTGCTGTTCGTGGAAGATTTCAGTGAGAGTGTCCTTACTGCAGACCAGCCTCTCACAGTTGGTAGGAAAATGACTGCCCGAACACCCTGAACAGAGATGACCTTTGACTTAGAGCTCGGCTCTCTCCTCCTCCTCTTCTTTCTCTCTTTCTCTTTTTTGATCGTTTGCCCTGATCACGGTGGCTCAGTGGTTAGCACTGTTGCCTCACAGCACCAGGGTCCCAAGTTTGATTCCAGCCTCAGGCAACTGTCTGTGTGGAGTTTGCACATTCTCCCCGTGTCTGCGTGGGTTTCCTCCGGGTGCTCCGGTTTCCTCCCACAGTCCAAAGATGTGCAAGTCAGGTGAATTGGCCATGCTAAATTGCCCATAGTCTTAGGTGCATTAGTCAGAGGGGAAATGGGTCTGGGTGGGTTACTCTTCGGAGGGTCGGTGTGGACTGGTTGGACCGAAGGGCCTGTTTCCACATTGTAGGGAATCTAATCTAATCTGTAAGTCCTCTGTTTATTGCCCAAGTTCTCCTGTATTCTAAGAGGATTGCCCACCAGTGCACACATATCTGGAAGCAACACCCAGCCTCCAACCTCCTGGACTCAAACTTTGCGACCTCTGACTTTGCACCTCAGAACTCCCAGCCTCTCAACTCACAATTTCTGACCTCGTGGCCTCAGAACTCTTGGCCTCAGAACTCACAGCCTCAGCATAAGGCCCGGCGCGGTGGCCTTCCAGCCCAGTAAGGTGGTTTCCTGCCCTGGCGTGGCAGTCTGCCTGCCCAGCATAGAGCCCTCTAAGCCTGGCATGGTGATCTCCCAACGGCCCGAAGTGGTGACCTTCAGGTGGAATGTAGCAGTTTTGTGGCCTGGGAATGGCTTGGCATGGAACTCCAGTCTCGAGGTGATACCAGTGCGAGCTCACGGCCTCGTGAAACCTGAGGTGAAGTCATACGTGGTCTGCAGACAAGGCCTAGTGCAGACGGAAGGCTGGGTGTCAGCATGGACTGGGCCAGAAGAGCATTTTCTTCCTCCATTTTATAATTTATTCCTAAAATCTGCAATTTCCTAAAATCTGCATTTTCGGTTCTCTATTTTTCCAAGAACTGTAACTGAAAAAGCTGTAGCTAGGGACATTTGCACCTAAGGTGGCACGGTGAGCAGTAACTGGTACACTTTTCACTGTACTCATTTGAGTACATGTGACAATAAAGCTAATTCTAATTCTAATTCTAATTCTAAATGCTTTGTTCAGGAGTCCTGAGATCAGAAAAAAAAAAATTCTAGCACCAACCGCATTGCGTTCTGTAGAATTTTGCAACCAAAATCAACTATAGAAAGCAACAAACATCAACAGAACCCCAAATAGAAAAGAAAAATCAAGCAGAACTAACCTGGAACTAACTGATGATTCCTATTAATGTGCTGAGAAAAGGTATCCTTCCTGCTGATGAGCATGCTTGCAAGTTTAAGAGGTGTCAGCTCGAACGCTGAGCAGTAAAATGACATCAATGTTGTCATATCAGTGTGACACATTGATGGATTATCAATTGGCAGATACTGCCAGCATCTTTCTCATAGTTAGGTTATATGTGTTGACACCCCTGTCAACTTAGCACCCCAACTGATCCACCAGAAAAGTGTTCTCAGAAACCAAATCTAAAGGTGTTGTAGTGCCCAAATTCCATGCATAAATGATTCCAAATCCTTGCCAAGATTCTTTATTTCTAAAGATAGAATCGCCGTTTGCATTTTGAGTGTTTTAATAGCCTGACATGCCACTTTCAAAGTGCCGTAACTTTAAATGTATCCAATCTGTGTGTGAATATGCTCATGTTTGAGACTGAATCTGTGAAGTCGCATTAGTTTGGGATAAGTGTTTTAGCATAACTAACTAACGTTGTTTGGACTCCCAGAAAGCTGACTGCTGAATTATTTGATTGGAACACATACTGTAAATATAGGAAAAGATATAGGTTGGAATCTTAAAAGGATGCAATTGATGAGGACTATGATGAATTGAGTGGCAAAATCATATAAGAAGTCCAAAGAGGCCTATCTCAATGTCAGAAATATATTACTGCAGTTCTTGTGTAGTTACCAAGTGATGAGGTGAGATTATTTCAAGGACATGGCATATTACCTCACTAATGCCACAACTGACCTAATTAAAATTCAGCTATCCAACTTATGAAATATGCCATATAAGACAGAATTCTCAACATGGAAGTCAAACCAGTATGTGGTAACTTCAGCTTGCTGTTGGCTACAAGGAGTCTTCCAATTCTTGGGGAAGCAGGACATATCCATAGCTACCTACATGCACCCCACATCCAATATTTACCATCCTCTCACAACCATTCCAGCACCACTCCAATCCACTGAGGATGGCTGTTTAGGAACTTGTTTAGGAAGTTGCAGGGCGCAACAGCAACTAACGTCAAAAAGCTGCTCTAAGGACACTTTGTGCTCAGAGATACACGCCCAGCTCACAGATGGGACAAGGCTGGATCTCAGGACTGGTCACTCGTTCTCTTTACGCTCGCTGAGACAGAGAGAGAGAGAAAGAGAGAGAGAAAGAGGAGGGCAAATATTAACAGAAGACGAAAGACAGTCACATAGCTGTGAATGTTTGTGTACATGGGAAGGTGTGTGAGTAGTGAGTAGACAGCACAGAGGACACACAGGATGAGTGGGGTCAGGGGTTGAATTGGGGTAGTTGAGAGCAAGTGAGGGAAGATGATTCAATAAGCACTGAGCGTGGCAGAGCAGGAGCCTTGGTGGGAGATGGATATGATAGCAGAGAAAGAGTGAGCGAGTGTGATGTATGAGAGAGAAGATGGATGGAGAAGGTCTTTGATGTGCAGGTTGTAAGTTTGCTTGCTCTGCTGGAAGGTTTGTTTTCAGACTTTTCATCACCATGCTAGGTAACAAATCAATGTGTTTATTGATGGAATCCTGGTTTGAATGCCAGGCCTCTAGGAATTCCTGTGTGTGTCTCTGTTACACGTGTCCAAGGATGGATGTGTTGTCGCAGTCGAAGTGGTGTCCTTCTTCATCCGTGTGTAAGGATACCAGTGATAGTCTTTTGGTGGCTAATTGGTGTTCATGTAGCTTGGTGGCTAGTTTTCTCCCTGTCTGTCTGATGTAGTGTTTGTTACAGTCCTTACAGAGTATTTTGCAAATGACATTCATTTTGCTGGTTGTTGGTATAAGGTCCTTTCGGTTCATCAGTAGTTGTTTAAGTGTGTTGGCAGGTTTGTGGGCTGCCATGATGCCAAGAGGTCGGAGTAGTCTGGTTATCATCTCCGAGATGTCTTTGATGTATGGCAATGTGGCTAGAGTTTCTGGGGATGTTGTGTCTACTTGTTTGGGTCTGATGTTTAAGAATCGGCAGACTGTGTTTATCGGGTACCCGTTGTTCTTGAATACATTGTATATGCATTTTTCTTCAGCCACTCGTAGTTCCTGGGTGCTGCAGTGTATTGTGGCCCATTTAAATTCAAGGACAAACCACCACTCAACACCCCACAAGCCAAAAGAATATCAGAACAGAACGGCCACAAAACGCTGAGATAAATGATTAACGATGACCACAACCGACTCCATAAATACAATCGGGAAATTTTGCACCAAGGAACTTTGTATACCAATGCAATAAACCATGAATGGACATGCACACTAGAATGAATCATTAGCATCAAACAATAGCAGACCAAGATAAAGAAAAAACTATCCCTACAAGAAAACTTGACAAGCTCACACAAAAGAACAACACAGACAATTCAGAAGCTTAGATTAAGAATCTATTGAACTAACCACTAACAGACATGGAAAAAGCCATCCTAGTAAGAGGGACGCAGACAAAAAGGACTCCTTAACAGCATTAGAATCAACCCTGAAAGGCAATGGACTCACATTAGAAACCCAGCAGACTATCAGATAGACAGTTGCACCAACACTAAGCAGGAAGAAGGAAGGGAACACCCTCAACACACAGGAAAGGAAAGCCATAGAAGGACTCAGAAAACACAGAAACATTGTAAACCTACCTGCAGACAAAGGGCGCATGACCGTCATCCTAAACAGAACACAGTACATTAAAAAGGTGAACTCACTGCTCGCAGATACCAATATTTACAAACAGGTGGTGATAGACCTGACTCCACAGCTAGAAAAAAGTGTCACAGCCACATTGAGGAAACTTCATAAAGCAGGTGAAATTAACAAGACAGATCTCCAAAAACTGAAACCAGATGGATCCAACACACTGGCTTCTATGGACTACATAAAGTACACAAACCAGGGGGCCCCCTCAGACCCATAGTCTCACTCCTTGGCACACTGACATACAGACTAGCTAAGGAACTCCACTGAAAACTGAAATATCTGGAGAAGACTCATGCCACTCCAACCACTCCACCCAAGAATTCCTGAACGTCATCAAAGACAACAAAATAGAAGAGGATGAAATAATGGTCTCTTTCGACATAACAGCCCTGTCCACATCAATTAACATCAGCCTGGCCAAACAAACACTAACCTCACTATTGGATGAACGAAGGACAAAAACACCAGACGGCACCAACTCCATCAGCAAGGACAGTACACCTCAAGCTAGTATACTTGTGCCTCACTACCCACTTCACCTTCAATGGTAAGACATAAAAACAGATGACTGGAACACCCATGGGATCACCTATAGCAGGATTCTTAGCAGAAGCAGTAATGCAGAGATTCAAACAAACAGCCCTTCCCACAATACAACCCAAACTTTGGGTCCGGTATGTGGATGACACCATTGTCACCACAAAATGGACCAAATTATAGAAAACGTACAACCTCATCACCAACACCCTTGCTGACATAAATTTCACAAAAGGCGATGAGAACAACAACAGACTCCCCTTCCTAGATGTCACAGTGGAACGAACAGTCAATGAGGAACTGCAGATCAGCATCTACAGGAAAGCAACAAACACAGACCAAATAGTTAACAATATACGCAATCATCCTGATACCCACAAATGGAGCTGCATCAGGAGACTAGTTAAATGGGCCACAACACACTGCAGCACTCAGGAACTATGAGCGGCAGAAGAAAAATACCTATACAGCGTATTCAAGAACAACGGGGACCTGATCAACACAGACAAATGCCGAGTCTTAAACAACAAACCCAAATAGGTAGACACAACACGCCCAGAAACCCTAGCCACACTACCAAACATCAAAGACATCTCAGAGATGACAACCAGTCTACTCTGATTCCTTGGCATCATGGTAGCCCACAAACTACCAACACACTGAAACAGTTACTGATGAACCTAAAGGACTCTATACCAAAAACCAGCAAGACAAATGTCATTCACAAAATACCCTGCAAGGACTGCAACAAACACTATATCAGACAGACAGGATGAAAACTAGGCACCAGGATACACGAGCACCAACTAGCCACCAAAAGACATAGCCCACTCTCTTTTGTATCATTACATACAGATGAAGAAGGACACCATTTTGATTGAGACAACACATCCATCCGAGGACAGACTAAATAGAAACATGCACGGGAATTCCTGAAGGCCTGGCATTCAGACCAGAAGTCCAGCAATAAATGCATTGATTTTGACCCCATTTACCAACCTCTGAGAAAAAAAACGGAAATGAAATCACCCACTTTAAGACACCAAGACATATAAATAGAAGGTGGGCCATACCACCAGTGCTTCACCAGAAGCTCATTGATGATGTTACCTAGTATGGTAACGAAATATCTGAAAACAAACATTCCAGCTCAGCACACAAACTTACAACCTGAAACTCAACCTGAGCTACAAATCTTCCCAAAAACTGCAAGGTCATTGACCTTCCTGCATTGCTATGCATTTCTTCCAGATAGCAAGCTCAGACCAGGCTGGCATGATCTGGGGTTGTGGACTCCACTACCAGTCCTGGGAGGAGTAGAAGTCCTGCATCAGCATCACCCCATCCATCTCCAACTACCTGCCAACAAAGCAGGGCACCAAGGTTTCCCTTTTTAGCCATGCCTGTGGCAAATGTCAGGGGCCAGGCACAACAGCTCAGGTCTGGCAGTGCTTGTCTGGGTGCACAATAGCCTTTCAAAGATGGCAGCTGCAGTGAATTCTGGGAGGGGTGAGTTATTCTAAGAATGGCACATGGTAAAATGGAGTGAGTCCTGTGTCAGGCGCTCAGAGGGACAGGATATGTAGTTAATAAGAAAGGTTATGTTAGATAGGGCGAAAAATCTTGCAAGGCCTCGGAGAGAGAAACATTCTGAAAGATCTGACGCAACACAAACCTAGCCAAAGAAAGATTCAGCTAACAGTCTTTCCTTACAAGACATATTGATGGGCAGGAGGAGAACAGATTCCTGATGAAGGGCTTTTGCCCGAAACATCGATTTCGCTGCTCGTTGGATGCTGCCTGAATTGCTGTGCTCTTCCAGCACCACTGATCCAGAAGAAGGAGGAGAACATAGACAGTCTGTCCATAACACGAGGTGATCTTTTGAAATTAGAGGCCATAAAATGTGGACTGGAAAGGCATAGCAGGTCAGACAGCAAAGGAGGAGCAGGAAAGTAAACGTTTCGGGTTGACCCGAAACATTGAATCTCCTGATCCTCTGATACTGCCTGACCCACTGTGCTTTTCCAGCTCCACATTTTATCAACTCTAACCTCCAGCATCTGCAGTCCTTACCTCCACCTTTTGAAATTACTTACGTACAACATCAACTACACTGCCTTCATCCAACTTTTTAAAAATTCTCTTTTTGGAAAAATGTCCTTCACTCATAAATTATCTGTCAGCATATTACCAAACATGTTGGCCATTACAGAAATAGCGTAAAAAAAATGATGTTTCTCATTGTGCATTTGCACTTTTAAGTGCCTCAATCTAATTGTAAACTTTGGAGTATTTACCAAATGTGACAAGGAACAATTTACATTCCAGTACAAGATATGAGAGGTTCAGTAACTTACATTGCAGAAAGGACTTAGATGGTGATCGCTCCTCACTGAACCTTGGTGCTGAGTGCTCCAAACTTCAATGCGTCCCTCAGCACATTGTCCTGTAGCTTGGACTGTATCACTCAGTTATGGTCAATTCTTTGCTCTGGAAGACCAAAAGCTTTCAGACAGACCAAACGGTGCCTTTTACTGAGGCGATGTCCTTCCTAGTGCAGGTGATGTTTGTCTTGGTGTACGTTCCAGGGAATAGTCTGTAGAGAACAGAGTCCTGCATCACTTCTTATGTTCAGGAAGTTCCTCAATGAAAACCTTACTAAAAAACATCAACCAAGTTGGTTCAACACAAGTTTCCCATCACAGATGTTTCCCCATGCTATCATTCCTTTATCAGTATATATTTGTCGAAATGATTATTAACTTTCTCCTAAATGTTTTTTCTAAAAGCTTCTCCCACTATCAGTGTTACATTGACTGGTCAAAGGGTTGATAGTCTCGAGGCTATGAACTAGAAATTGCTGTGATATGGCTTCTTACCTAATTCATGTTCAGACTCTATCATTCAAGTGGAAGAAGTTTTCCACCCCTTTTAATAAGTATTCATATTTTAGTGTGAAACAACACTGTGTGAGATGAACATAGCTGCCTATTGTTTATTTTTAACATTGTTTTTACAAAATTCTTATCTCTTTCAAAACATCAAGCAGAAAGATTCAATGTAAACAAAGTAAAAATCACCATAGTTTCAGGGGACAATAGACTGCACACTTCTTACAGAGAGATAACTGGTGGTAAGTTTAAGGGTCATAATGCTCAAACCAGACTATGGCAATGCCACAGAATTTCACACACTGCAACTTGTGATTTTATCAGAAATTATTCGGTGTTACACATATTGCTTCTGAGTTTTTAATGTATGAACAATTAAATGTTCAAATCCAAGACTTTGAACTTCTGCACTCAGGAGTGGAGGTAACAGAGTGTAATGCAAAATTGACCTGCCCTTGGGTTCAGAAAACAGCAACATATCATTTGAGATAAAGTTAGTGCATATTTGGGCCCACTTTGGCCATCCAAGGATAGTCAGGCAATTAAGAGGGAGTGGTTTTGGCAATTTCACTAAAGCACAATGAGAAATTTCTGATTGTATCAAGAGAAGGGATGTGGCAGTTGTACTTTATATGAATTTTTAGAAAAGAAATTCAACAAGATTTTTCATAAAAGGGGTATTAGAAAAGCTCGATGTGTGTAACAAGAGGAATCCTTTAATATGGGTAGAATTTTGTCAAATGGAGAGGGCTAACATAAATAGATGTTGCTCCCTTGGACTACATAAGGGTTATATATAATGTATTTCAGGGGGTTATTATTATGTTCACACTTACGAACAAATGGCTCTTTGAGTATGCTCTGACACTCAATAATATCATATCTGCTTCCAGGAGGAGCAATTCCACTCCCAACATCCCAGATGGCCTCCTACTTCAAGAATTGCAATTTCTCCTCCTATGTGGTCAACAATGCCCTCCAGCACATCTCCTCCATTTCCCACACCTCCACCCTTGAACTACACCCCTCCAACCACAACAAGGATAGAACCCCCTGCCCCCAGTGCACACCTTCCACTCCACCAATCTCTATGTACAGTGTATCACCTTCTGCCATTTCCACCACCGATATTTAGACCCCACCACCAGAGATATATTTGTCTCCCCACCCCATCAGCATTCCAAAGAGACCATTCCCTCCATGATACCCTCATTAGATCCATGCCCCCCACTGACCCACCCTACACTTCTGGCACCTTCCCTTGCTGCAGCAAGAAGTTTAGATTACTTACAGTGTGGAAACAGGCCCTTTGGCCCAACAAGTCCACACCGACCTGCCGAAGTGCAACCCATCCATACCCCTACATTTACCCCTTCACCTAACACTATGGGCAATTTAGTATGGCCAATTCACCTAACCTGCACATCTTTGGACTGTGGGAGGAAACCGGAGTACCCGGAGGAAACCCACGCAGACACGGGGAGAATGTGCAAACTCCACACAGTCAGTCGCCTAAGGCGGGAATTGAACCCGGGTCTCTGGCGCTGTGAGACAGCAGTGCTAACCACTGTGCCACCATGCTGTAAAACCTGAGTCCACACCTTCTCCCCTCACCTCCATCAAATGCCCCAATGGATTCTTCCACATTCGGCAGAGATTTTCCTGCACATGCAAACACCTCATCTACTGTGTCCGTTGCTTTCAATGTGGTCTCCTCTCCATTGGGGAGACAGGACGCCAACTCGCGGAGCATTTCAGGGAACATCTCTGGGACACAAGCACCCAACAACCACACTGCCCTGTGGCCGTGAACTTCAACTCCCCCTCCCACTCTGCCAAGGACATGCAAGTCCTGGGCCTCCTTCAATGCCAAATCCAAGCCACACAATCCCTGGAGGAAGAACTCCTCATCCTCTGCCTTTGGACCCTCCAACCACAAGGTATCAGTGTCGATTTCACCAGTTTCATCATCTCCCCTCCTGCCACCTCATCCTAGATCCAACCCTGCGACTTGGCACCGTCCTCTTGAACTGTCCCATCTGTCCATCTTCCTTCCCACCTATCTGCTCCACCCTCCACTCTGACCTATCACCATCACCTCTACCTGTATCTACTTATCTCCTTCCGAGTTACCTACTGCCCCAGCCCCAAACCCCCTCCTATTATGTCTCAGCCCCTTCATCCCCCCACCGTCATTCCTGATGAAGGGCTTATGCCTGAAATGCCAACTCTCCTGTGCCCTGGATGCTGCCTGACCTAATATGCTTTTCTGGCACTACACTTTTTGAATCTAATAACTCTTGAATATTCTTGACAATCTTTCATCCCTTCAGTAATCAAGAATTTATAAACCTTTGATTTGAAAATATTTAAAGGTTCAGCATCTATTGCCTTTTGTAGAAGCAAGTTCTAAAGACTCATGACATTTTGAGAAAAGAAGTTTCATCATTTTTGTTATAAAGGAGCACCCCCTTATGTTTTTAAACTATGGCCCTTATTTCTAGATTTTCCCACAACAGGAGACATTGTTTTGATCTGTATAGATAATTTGGATTTGAGGATATAGAACTTAAGATCAACATTAGCTGAATATATTAAAGCATGAAACTTGACTCATGTTAAGGACTGTAAAAGATTTCAGGAAGGCATGGAAATATTGTTGGAATGGGTGGACAAACAGCAGATGCAAGATAATGTGGACGAGTGATATTGAGGGAGTGGGGAGCACAGAGATGGGAGCATACAGTTAATGGAAATGCAAGGGAGTCCATCGAAGGTTCTCTAGACTGGCAGGACTGACATATGAAGAAAGAGTGAATCGACTGGACTTGTACTCACTGGATTTCAGAAGAACGTTTGGGGGGGGGTGGAATCGCACAGAAACATACAAAGTCCTGATGGGACTGGATAGGCTAGTTGTGGGAAGTATGTTCACAATGTCAGGGTTGTACAGAACTGAGGAACAAAGTCTAAGAATAAGGGGTAAGCCATTCGGGACTGAGATGAGGAAGAATTTCTTCACTCAGAGAGTTGTGAACCTGTGGAATTCTCCACCACAGAAAGCAGTTGGAGCCAGTTCATTAGATATATTCAAGAGGGAGCTGGGTGGAGCTCTTCCAGCTAAAGAGATCAAGGGGTATGGAGAGAAAGTAGGTGTGGAATACTGAGATTACATGGTCAGCTATTTTCTTTGTTTCTATGTTTCTCTTCAAGGACACGAAAATGACAGAAAGTATTTGCAATACATTGAGCAGGATGTTGTCAAAGATAAGAAAATATAGTTTGGAGCAGATACATGAAACACTGAGATTATTTTCACCGGTGCAGCATATTTTTATAAGGGTTTTAAAATTAGGAAAGTTTGGGTCGTGAGATGCTAGAGTACCTAATATCCCTGGGGAAACATTACAAAACAGGTCACATTGTCGAGGAAGGGAAGGAGGAAAGGAAGGATCAGAGAAAATTAGGACAAAAAAAAGAAACATTTGGAAAAGGTTGACAATAAATATTGATGTCACAGTTTAGCAATATCCTTCTAAAGCAACTAAGGTCAGGGCTAATAAATACAATCTACTCCAAACCTGTTTTTCAAACAGGTGAAAGTGTGGACTGCAGATGCTGGAGCTGAGAGTTGAGAATGCAGTGCTGGAAAAGCACAGCAGGTCAGGCAGCATCTGAGGAGCAGGAAAATCGAAGTTTCGGGCAAAAGACCTTCGTCAGAATGAGGCTGGGAGCCTCGGGGGTGGAGAAATAAATGGGAGGAGGGTGGGTGGGGCTGGGGGGAAGGTAGCTGAGAGTATGATAGGTGGATAGAGGTTGGGT
Organism: Chiloscyllium plagiosum; assembly: GCF_037043375.1. Taxonomy (NCBI): domain Eukaryota; kingdom Metazoa; phylum Chordata; class Chondrichthyes; order Orectolobiformes; family Hemiscylliidae; genus Chiloscyllium; species Chiloscyllium plagiosum. The sequence continues at coordinate 85,670,217 of NW_028270147.1, read as the reverse complement.
AATGGTGATAGGTTGGAGAGGAGGGTGCAGAGATAGGTGGGAAGGAAGATGGACAGGTAGGACAGGTCATGAGGGCGGTGCTGAGCTGGAAGGTTGGAACTGGGATAAGGTGGGGGGTGGGGAAATGAGTAAACAGGTGAAATCCACATTGATGCCATGGGGTTGGAGGGTCCCAAAGCTGAAGTTGAGGTGTTCTTTCTCCAGCTTTCGGGTGATAAGGGAGTGGCGATGGAGGAGGCCTAGGACCTTCACGTCCTCGGCAGAGTGGGAATGGGAGCTAAAGTGTTCGGCCATGGGGCGGTGGGGTTGGTTGGTGTCCTGGATATGTTCCCTAAAGCATTCTGCAAGTTGGCATCCTGTCTCCCCAATGGAAAGAAGACTACATGGAGAGCAGCGGATACAATAAATGATATTGGTGGATGTGCAGGTGAAACTTTGATGGATATGGAAGGCTCCTTTGGGACCTTGAACAGAGATGATGGGGAAGGTGTGGGAGCAGGTTTTGCAGTTCCTGTAGTAGCAGGCGCAGGTGCCAGGAGGAGAGGGCGGGTTGTTGTGGGGCATGGACCTGACAAGGTAGTCGTGGAGGGAACAGTCTTTACGGAAAGCGGATAGGGGTGAGGAGGGAAAATATCTCTGGTAGTGGGGTCTGTTTGTACGTGGCGGAAATGGTGGAGAATGATGCGATGTATATGGAGGTTAGTGGGATGGAAGGTGAGGACCGGGGGTTCTGTCCTTGTTGTGATTGGAGGGGTGTGGTTTGAGGGCGGAGGTGCGGAACCTCCTCATGGGAGCACAGAGTGGCACCGATGTAGTCATCAATGTAGCGGAGAAAAAGGTGGGGAGTGGTGCCGATGTAATTGCGGAAGACAGACTGTTCCACGTAACCGACAAAGAGACAGGCATAGCTTGGGCCCATGCGGCGCCCATGGCTGCCCTTTCATCTGGAGGAAGTGGGAGGAGTCAAAGGAGAAATTATTGAGGGTGAGGACCAGTTCAGCCAAACGAATGAGTGTGTCAGTGGAAGGGTTCTGGTGGAGATGCCGGGAGAGGAAGAAATGGAGGGCGTGGAGGCCCATGTCATGGCGGATGGTGGTGTAGAGGGACTGGATGTCCATGGTGCAGATGAGGCATTGGGGGCCAGGGAAATGAAAGTCTTGAGGAGGTGGAGGTTGTGGGTGTTGTCCCGCACATATGTGGGGAGTTCCTGGACTGGGAGGGGGTGATAGAACAGTACCAGGTATGTGGAGATGAATTCGGTGGGGCAGGAGCAGGTTAAGATGATGGATCAGCCAGGATAATCAGACTTATGAATATTGGGTAGGAGGTAGAACCGGGCGGTGCAGAGTTCCCAAACTATGAGGTTGGAAGCTATGATTGGGAGATCCCTTGGGGTGATGAGGTTGTGTAAGGTCTGAGAGATGCTGCTCCTATAAGGAGGTTGAACAGTTCATAAACTTCACCAACACATTTCCACCCTGACCTTAAATTCATCTGGACCATCTCAGACACCTCCCTCCCTTTCCTGGACCTCTCCATCTCCATCAATGGTGACCGACACAACACTGACATTTTCTACAAACCCACCGACTCTCACAGCTACTTGGATTACACCTCCTCCCATCTTGCCTCCTGTAAAAATGCTATCCCTTATTCCTAATTCCTCTGCCTCTGCAGCATCTGATCCCAAGAGGACCAGTTCCACCACAGAACATACCAAATGAACTCTTTTTTAAAGACCAGAACTCCCCCTCCATGTAGTTGATGATGCTCTCCAGTGCATCTCATCCACTTCCCGCACCTCTGCCCTCAAACCCCACCCCTCCAACCATAATAAGGACAGACTCCCTTGGTCCTCACCTTCCACCCCACCAACCTCCGTATACATTGCATCATCCTCCGCCATTTCTGCCACCTACAAACAGAACCCACCACCAGAGATATATTTCCCTCCCCACCCCTCCACCTTCCATAAATACCGTTTCCTCCGTGACTACCTCGTCAGATCTGCTCCCCCCAACAACCCACCCTCCCCTCCTGGCACCTTACCCTGCCACCGCAGGAATTACAAAACCTGTGCACACACGCCCCCCCTTTACCACCGTCCAAGGCCCCAAAGGAGCCTTCCACATCCATCAAAGTTTCACCTGCACTTCCATACATATCACTTACTTGATCTGTTGCTCCCGATGTGGTCTTCTTTACATTGGATAGACAGGATGCCTATTTGCAGAGTGCTTCTGAGAACATCTCCGGGACATCCGCACCAACCAACCCACCGCCCCGTGGCCAAACACTTCAACTCCCCCACCCACCCCACCGTGGACTTGCAGGTCCTTGGCCTCTTCCATCTCAACTCCATAATCACCTGACGTCTGGAGGAAGAACGCCTCATCTTCCGCCTCGGGAACCTCCAACCCCTTGGCATCAAAGTGGATTTCACCAGTTTCCTCATTTCCCCTCCCCCCACCTTATCCCAGTTCCAACCTTCCAGCTCAGCACTGCTCTCCTGACCTGTCACACCTGTCCACCTTTCTTCCCACCTGTCTGCTCCACCCTCCCCTCCAAACTATCACCTTTATCCCCACCTCTGTCGACCTATTGCACTTTCAGCTACCTGCCCCGCAGCCCCATCTCCCTCCCATTTATCTCTCCAGCCCCGAGGCTCCCAGCCTCATTCCTGATGAAGGGCTTTTGCCTGAAAGATCGATTTTCCTGCTCCTCAGATGCTGTCTGACCTGTTGTGCTTTCCCAATGCCACGCTCTCGACTGCTTCTCAAACAATCCAATGAAGAATGTTAATATAAAGGTAAAGTCACCATAGTCTGACCAGACAATAGGGCTGCTCTCTCATTAGTCTGGTGGCAGTTTAACCTGAGGGTCACCAGGCCTAAGGTAAGGGGAGAGGTTGAGAATGAGAGTCTTTCAGCTGGTGTGGGAATTGAACCCATGCCTTTGACATTATGCTACACTGCAAACCAGCTGTCCATCAATTAACAAAGAATATAAACTAAGTTCTTTTCAACCTGTTGACGTTGTTTAATAACCCACGAAATAAGAACAGGAATAGGCCATTTGGCCCTTGGATCCCTCTCCACCATTCAGTAAGATCATTTTCTGTTTGTGGCCTCAACTGTACTTCCCTGTCTACTCACAACAACCTTTAACTTTTTAGCCATCATTATTAGTCAAAAATCTCTGGGCTAAAAATATTCAATGACTCGTCCACTCATGATACTGAGAGATAATCAAAGTTCAACTCCTTCTTCTATGGGAGGCCCTTATTTTAAAACTGTGTCCTAGTTCTATATAGTTCTATAATTTCCTATCCTTGACAACATTTTGTTCAAAAATGGAATGCAGTTTCTGTCACTTTCATGCCCTTGACTAGTTCTATTCTCTCCCAAAAAGGGAACATACTTTCCGCATCCACAAAGTCAAGTTCCTTCAGGATCTTATGTTTTAATGAGTTCACCTCGAATGCTTCTAAACTCTGAGAGATATAGACTCACTCTGTCCAGTTTTTCCTCATTAGATAATGCTTCTCCTTTTGGACTTATTACTGACATGTTTATATATTTTTTTAAATAAGGAGACAGTATTCCATGTGTGTTCTCACCAATGCCTTGCACAACTGTACCAAAATATTTTTATAAGACATTGTTGGGGCGGCACGGTGGCTCAGTGGTTAGCACTGCTGCCTCACAGTGCCCGGGATCTGGGTTTGAGTTAAGATTAGGGTAGTGCTGGAAAAACATAGCTAGTCAGGTAGTATCCGTAGAGCAGGAAAATCGATGTATCTGGCAAAAGCCCTTAATCCAGGTTTGATTCTACCCTCAGGCAACTGTCAGTGTGGAATTTGCATATTCTCCCTGTGTCTGCTTGGTTTTCCTCCCAAGTGCTCCGGTTTCCACTTGCAGTCCAAAGATGTGCAGTTTAAATGGATTGGCCATGTTAAATTGCCCGGGGATGTGCAGTCTTGGTGGATTAGCCATAGGAAATGGAGGGTTACTGGAATGGGGTAGGGGTGTGAGTCTGGGTGGGATACTCTTTGGAGGGTTGGTATGGACTTGATGGACTGAATAGCCTGCTACCACACTGTAGAGATTCTATTATTCCATTCCCCTTGCAATTATTTACACAAGTTGAATCAGCAGCTGGGAGTCAACAGATCTGATGTAAAATTAGACCTAAACTTCAGATATGAATACGGGTTTGCATGATGTAACAAAAGAAGTAACTTCACTGCTCAAATTCAGTTGCCCTTTGACTGCAGTTCTCATATCAACAGATTATGTTTTCACTTACTGAGACTGGATTTTCTGAGACATGTTTTCTGCGTCATCTCCCAGCGGTGGGTTTATTTCAAACATACCCTCGTGACTAAGTCTTGGTAATGGGCATCCTTCTGTGAAGCAGCTATCTTTTATTCTCAACCTGCAATTATTTATTCACATTGTCTCTTGTGTCTCTTACCTCAGCGTAATAAAGTTTTTGGCAATAATTACAAGGAGCATGGCAGAAGTGCATTAATGGAAAAGACATTGAAATCATTCACAATGGATTTAAAGCATAAAGCTCAAATAGGGAACGGTGCTCCTGATAATAATTAATGAAGACGGATTGGTATGTGCAGTTAAAATTATTGCCCAGAACATGGCAATGTTCAATGGGATAGAAAAATTAAATTTGCAGTGAGGTCACATAAAATTGGACATCCTTGTTAAAGATACATTTATTAAGCTATTATTCAATGTAGTCTCGCAGTGTAATTTATATTTTAGAGACAGAAACATGTTATAGTCAGACCACTTTCACAATCTTGCTATAATTACCACTGCCTTTGGCAATATATCACCTCAGATAAACTTCAATAAGAAGCTGTTATGGTATTCTCCAATAATATGCTAAACAAACCATTTTAGTTGTTTGATTACTTTGCTGCGAATTCATTTAGACAGCGTCAAAATGAAATTTTCAACATAAGTTTGGTTGTTTCAAGTCCCTTGCGTCAGAGAATTTATGTAGACCAAATCCCTGTTTATCACCATACTTTTTGTATGAGAAAAGAGAAAAACCAACTTCTCATTATTATCCTGTAAAATTTATGCAGATAAGGTTGGACTTGAGGATAAAATGTAGCACACCATTAATGACTGATCTTTGAAATACCTGATGAAGAAGCAGTGCTCCAAAAGCTATTGCTTCCAAATAAACCTGTTGGACAATAACTTGGTGTTGTGTGATTTTTAACTTTGTCCACCCTAGTTTAACATCGGCACCTCAATGCCTAACTGCAATTGTAGCAGTGTATATAAAAATACCAAGTCCCTAAAGACGACATGGATGAAGAAAGGGAATTTCTTTATTAATAATGTAAAATAAACAATTGGATGTGAATAAACAGCACCTAATTTATATCACAACCAAATTTCCCCAAATATTAATATATCCAGTAATGTAAATCCAGTAAATTATGCACAGGCTGAATGACTTATGCAGCATTTTAAAACTAACCTATTGCTAATTGCAGCAAGCTTGTAACATTGGACCAGATTTTCCACTGACCAGACAGTTCCTATTCCAGTGTAGATGGGAGTTCTGCTAAGAGACCCCGGGGAATCCCCATCAAAGTACGGTCTGTAGGAATTGGCTGGGAAATTGAAATTTCAGCTGGGAAATTCCTGCCAGCTGGGATCCCTCCAAAACTCACCATTTAAATCGGAGGGTCCCAATGAAATTACAAAAATGATTACTCAGGAAGGGTTGGGTTAGTAAATACATAATTGAACTCCTGAGTAACTATTAAACAGACCCAGTACTTAACCTCACAGAATTCAGATTGCACTCCCTCAGACACCTTTCACACCCTGAGATCAACCTCTTCTTTTTCCTTCAGAACCTGATGCGACCACCCACAATTTCCACTCCCCCCCACCCCATCGAGGACCTGACCCCTCAAGCTGAAACATCTCCCTCAACCCTACCCTTACATTCCCCTCCTCCCCACTCACCAACCCTGGTCACCAGATCCTGATGCAATGACTCCCGCATCCCCCTCCCTGGCACCCAGCTCCCATCAGCCCTGCAGTGCCCTGACACGACATCACCCCCTTGCTCCCCCCCCTCTGGGACCCAAACTCCCTTTCCCCTCGCAGGACTGGACCTCCCTTCGCCCCCAACACTGGACACTAACCCAATAGACCCAGTTCCTGATACTAGATAGCAGAGTCTAGGTCTTCTGGCTAGCATTATTTAAACAGCAGTGTTAATCCATTTATTTCTGCTCACCAATAGGAAAAACCAGGAGTCAGTTGTCAGCAGCCTCAGTAACCATATTGGTCATCACATGCCGAATTAATCTCTCCCCCACATTGGAAACATTTATTTACACTTTTCAGCTGGATTATTGGTTAGTCATGAAAAGCAGAACACCAGCTTTCTGCTAGCCACCCTGTCAAAACCTCTCATAATTTTAATTGGTTCTATCACATCTTCCCCCTTTCTTCACTTCTTCAAAGAGTACAATCCCAATCTTTACAACATGATTTCATCAATGACGTTCCTCATCCATGGAAGCATTCTCATAAATTTTTTCTGCATTGTCTCAAATTTCTTCACATCCTTCCTAAAGTGTGGTGTCCAGTGCGGCCAGACTACTCCAGCTGAGGAAGGACTAGGCATGATGGCTGGCTCAGTGGTTAGCACTGCTACTTCGTAGCACCAGGTACCCGGGTTCAATTCCACCCTCAGGTGATTCTGTGTGTGTGTGTGCATGTTCTCCCTGTGTCTGTGTAGGTTTCCTCCCACAATCCAAAGCTGTGCATTTTAAACATAAAGGAGCTCATGGGCAGGCTTACAGTGTATTTTCCTGCTCACTCTTAATATTTCTTTCAAGTAGGAAAACTATCTATACCTCATAAACTTCTGAGGTCACCATCCCACCTTCTCAACCTCATCCCTCTCCTTAGGCACAGTGATGCTCAGGTTAAACCACCACCTCGCTCTCTGATAAGACAGCAGCGCTATCATCCTGTGGGACTATAGTGACTTTAATGTTGTGTCCTGCATCTGCAGGCTCTGTTTACCTATATTGTTTAGGGTTAAGCACAAATTTCCTTTCACAAATTCATATGGAATCTGCCAGATTGCATAGAGATTTTCTAAGTGCCTGCCATAATGTGCTTAATAGTAGATGATAGCAGTTTCCTGATGACAGATTTTAGGCTCACAGATGTCTTGTTTCTAATTTCTTCTCTCCCGTCCTGCCTGAGCAATGGAGTTACTCACCCTATTTTCCTAGCTGATGGGACCTCTCCAGAATTTTGAGAGTTTGGATAATTAAAAACAATGCATCTACTATCTCAGCAGCCTCTTCTTTTAAAAACCGAAGCTGAACTCCATGAGGAACTGGGGCTTGTCACCCTATAGTTTTAATAATTTTCTTGGTACCATTTCCCTGGATATTGTAATTGTTTTAAGCTCCTCTCTCCCTTTCATCACTTCACTTATATATAGTTCTACCTTGCTATTTGAGACTTAGCTGGAAATGTGTTGCTGGAAAAGCGCAGCAGGTCAGGCAGCATCCAGGGAACAGGAGAATCGATGTTTCGGGCATAAGCCCTTCTTCAGGAGACTTACACAGTTAATGCGGAGCCAAAATAACTGTTCAGAGCATATGCCTTTTCTTTATTTTCTATTATTAAATCCTCAGGCTCATTCTCTATAGGACTAATGTTTATTTTACTTATTCTTTTCCTTTTTAAACATTTATACAAATTCTTACTAGCTGTTTTTATATTTTAAGCTGGCATTCTCTCATATGCTAATTTTCCCATTTCTTTTTTAACGCATTCTTTGTTGGGGTTTTAAATTCCATCCAGCCTAATTGTAGATTTTTTTTCAATTTTGATACTATCAATAAATGCCTCAGAAACCATTATAATGTTTTCTTCTCACGGAATCACTGATTCTCCCCAAACCTCCCCAAACCATATCTTGGTTGAGAGTAATGAAATAGCACTTTGAATGTCTGGCACTGCACCTCTGTTGACTGACTCCTTAACTTAATCTCCCATTTTGCTTTCGTTAGTTTTATCTCCATATCCTTGTAATTGCATCTATTTAATTTTAAAACAGAAGTTTTAGGTCCAAACTTCTCACTTTTAAACTGTATGTGAAATTTAAGCATGGGTCGATGCTAATCACCACAACTTACTGCAATGTACTTCAACCTTAAGTCATGCAATGAGCATTGGCACTTAAAAAAACAGTATAGTCATCAGCTTTTCACTTCACTTTTACCTGCGTCTTTCATGAAAAGGTAGAGTTATGGAGTAATAGAGATGTACAGCCCAGAAACAGACCCTTTGGTCCAATTCCTCCATGCTGACCTTCATCCTAAATTAATTTAGTTCCATTTGCCAGCAATTGGCCCATATCCCTCTAAACCCTTCCTAATCATTTACCCATCCAGATGCCTTTTAAATGCTGTAATTGTACTAGCCTCCACCACTTCCTCAGGCAGCTCATTCTGTACACGATCTGATGAAAGGCTTTTGCCCGAAATGTCGATTTTCGTGCTCCTCAGATGCTGCCTGACCTGCTGTGCTTTACCAGCACCACTCTGATCTAAACTCTGGTTTCCAGCATCTGCAGTATTCACTTTTACCTCATTCTATACACGCACCACCCTCTGCATGAAAATGTTACCCCTTAGGTCCTTTTAAAATCTTTCCCTTCTCACCTTAAACCTATTCCCTCTAGTTTTGGACTCATCTACCCTGGGAAAAAGACCTCGACTACTCACCCTATGCATACCCCTCATGATTTTATAAACCTCTATTAGGTCACCTCCTCAGTCTCCGACGTTCCAGGGAAAACAGCCCCAGCCTAATCAGCCTCTCCTCACAATTCAAAACGTCAACTCTGGCAACATCCTTGTAAATCTTTCCTGAACCATTTCAAGGTTCACAACATCTTTCCTATAGGTGGGAGACCAGAACTGAGCATTGCTAAAATTTTAATCCTATTTATTTTGGAGAGGATAGACTATGCCTGGGGTATACGGTATTTCTGATTGAATTTTATCTGTTGTGGCTGTCGACCCAATGTGTGAATGCAGGTCCCTCTGCAGATGATGAATAGTATGGCCTGAGATTAACTAATTTATTTTCTGACATTTTCATTTAATTATCCAGCCATGTGTGCATACAAACCCTACTGGCAGTGTACTAACTTTGCTATTTATTGACACATCTAGTCACAGTTACCCAAAAATCAACTGGAGTATGGCTTCCCTGTGATGGATTTCCTTTTTGAAAGCACAGATCAAACAGATTGCTGTAGCTCCCTCTCTGACGTCTAGATATTCCCTCACAGGATGTCCTATCTGCTCAATGCCTGTTAACCATTTACAAGGCTCAAGTTGGGAATGTGATTGAATATTCTCTTTTTGCCTGGATGGCTGCCACTCCTGCAACACTTAAGAAAATTGACACCATTCACGTAAATGGATCCTGTTTGATTGACACCCATCACCTCCTTTCCCTCCCTTCACCAACAATACAGAGTGGCAACAGTATATACCATTTACACAATGCACACAACATTACACCAGAGCTCCTTCAACACCAGTGTCCAAGCCTGCAACTTCAACCATCTAGGACCAGGGTAGCTGATGCAAGGGAACACTATAATTTGCAAGTTCTCCGCAAAGCCACTGATCTGAGTGGGCGGCACGGTGGCACAGTGGTTAGCACTGCTGCCTCACAACGCCAGACACCCGGGTTCAATTCCCGCTTCAGGCAACTGTCTGTGTGGAGTTTGCACATTCTCCCCGTGTCTGCGTGGGTTTCCTCTGGTTTCCTCCCACAGTCCAAAAATGTACAGGTTAGATGAATTGGCCATGCTAATTTGCCTGTAGTGTTAGGTGGATGGCGGGTTGGTGTGGACTTGTTGGGCCGAAGGGCCTGTTTCCACACTGTAAGTAATCTAATCAAAATTCCTGGCTTGGAACTGTCACTGGATCAAAATACTGGAATTTCTTTTCTTACACACTAAGCATTGCAGTGAGCCAAGAAGGCAGCTCACCGTCACTTCTCAAGAGAAATCAGGGATGAGCAATAAAAACATATCCAGCAACTGACACCAATGTGCCATGCATAAATAAAAGAAAAGACTGACTTCTCTCTAGCTCCCTGAATGTTAGTGAAGTGCTCTGCTTTGGTGTTGCCAGGTTTCCCATAATGTTTTCAAACTCTCCTGTTTCCTGGTGTGCTCTGCTGTTGATAGCAACTGAGCTTCAGATTCTATGGTAACATGAGCCTTACATCTGCTTCACCATGGCCTTTAAATGCAGAAGCAGAACATCTTAGACAATTAATATTTTTTTACATCTGTTTCACTGAATAGTCGATAAAAACTATCATAATGGAATAATTTGTTATTTTGAAAGAAACATCAGTCAGAAATCCTTCCCTCTTTTCGAGGCCCTCTTTACCAAGCAACTTCTTCTGAGAGTACTTGAGTCCTATGTTTACACATCAAATCATGAGTTGTCTTTTTTTAATCTCAGTTTCTACAATCTACCAACTCAGTCTGTGAGTTCTTCGTGAATAAAAATACCTGTGATCTGTAAAATGGCATCCCTGATAAGCATGGAACTTTTCATGATCAAGGAGACAATTATGCTATTGTATCATTGCTGAAATAGAATTTAGACAAAGTCTTATAACAGGGCATGGAAATGCATTATTAACAATCAGACTGATTTATTTCTTTTAAGTGTAATTTTGATGGAATTGATTGCTTACCATTCATTTATTAACTTGTCTGCAGAATGATCATATTTCTAAGAAGCAGAAATGAAAGGTCTATCAGGTTGTACTTATATTTCCTTCTGAAATTCTATTTATATCTCTCAATAAAATGGTTGTATATCTCTCAATAAAATATCAGGGATGCCATTTTACAGATCACAGGTATTTTTATTCACGAAGAACTCACAGACTGAGTTGGTAGATTGTAGAAACTGAGATTAAAAAAAGACAACTCATGATTTGATGTGTAAACATAGGACTCAAGTACTCTCAGAAGAAGTTGCTTGGTAAAGAGGGCCTCGAAAAGAGGGAAGGATTTCTGACTGATGTTTCTTTCAAAATAACAAATTCAAACAAAATCTACATGGTGTGGTGTGAAATATTGCAGCACAGTTTTCTGGCATTTGAGATTATTATTGCTGCCTGGATGTTATGTTTTGCCTTCCACTGACATTTGCTAATTTTGTTTGGATGTATTCCCAGAGTAGGAAGTGTTGTGATGCAGTGGGTATGCCTCTGAGCCGGAAAGTCCGAGTTCAAGTCTCACTCTAGGACCTGACCACTGAGGAGGTTGTGTTCATAATGCAGCCATCCTTCAAACATATGACTGGTGGTAAGAATGTGAGGGATTCCTTGTCATGTCATAGAAAGAACATTGGAGCCTCATCCATCACTATTTGCAGCTCTGGATCTACAACATGCAGGTAAAAGTGCATGTCAGCAGACCAACCTGGATTCCTTGAGAGATTGAGAGAGGCGAGGTGTGGGATCAGGTAGGTTGGCTTAGCTTGCTGCATGGCCAGTGTGGATTAGACCTATGCCAGGACTCTGTCTTTGCCCTACCCCGTGGTGGAGTTGGTGGTTCTGTGGATGGGATCTACTTTCAGGCAGAAAACTCAAGAAGTGTTCCTGGCGGTTTTGTCACCTGGCTTCTCACCTCCAACAGTCTGAGTCCCCTTAGCTGACTAATACATCTCACTTTTTTTTGTAACTATTAAATAAAGTTATTCAAAGACAAAAAGCAAAACTACCAATGTACCTAACGTCTATGACTTTCATTTTACCATGATCATTCAAACAGCAAGTCATAGCTTACTTGTCCAAATGTTGGATAATCCTGGAGGATTGATAACCTGAACTAAATCTCCTCAGTAAAATGGCACACACATTGATTTCAAGTGATTGATCTTGGGTGTCATCCCTCAAAGATTGAGGAAAATGCTTCCAACACTCATGGACAGCATAAACAATTATCACATCTCACCTTTAGAGTGATGGAAATCACATGATGGAAATAGGAGCAGGTTACTATTAATTTTGCTTCTGTTTCGCCATTCAACTCGATCTTGGCTGATGTCTACATATCCTATTGTGTGCTTATCAATCATAATCTTGAAAATTTCAATTGGCCCAGACTCTAAACCCTGTGAAGAATAGGATTGTATTACTCTTTATATGAAAAAACAACTTCCTGATTTCATTCCTACTTCCAGTTTTGTAGCTTTGTCCTTTTGTTCTGGATTTCCCATCCAGAGGAATTGAACCTCTATTACTCGAATCCCTTTATAATCTCAAGCACAAGCAATGCATGAGTATTGCTAAATAAAGAAACATTTAAAGGGTGTTTCTCTTGGTTGTTAGGCTGCTAGGTTGAACATTTGTTCTCATTTTCATTTTTGGCGTGAGATCCCTGACAGTCAGTTGCAAGGTTACGCACTACTGCTGCCATCATATATTAATATCACAAGCAGGTACATAGAACCACATGTAAATGATGACTGTACACCATATGAGTGCAATGCTATGCATGTTAGTTACAGAGACATAATAGACCAGGACTCCACTTGACACTCCTTCCCTCAGGTCGCAGTTCTGTTTAATCTGACTTTATTGACAATGCAGTCTAGCTATTACTGTACAACATTAATCTCATATCGACAACATAATCGCTGGTACATTTCTGCTACAGTTACGGCAGCCTCATTCTGTCCTGCAAAATTCTAAATTCTACAAATCTAAGTGATCCTGTAACACTTTCTAGATGATTTCTGACAGTTTACACAACAATAATCATTATGTCAGAGTGGGCTAGACTGAATTACATCATGTTGAATGATACTAATTCAAGGTGTTGGAATGATCAAGTAGACATGCCAACTTGTAAAACTGTTGCATAAACAAAATGAGTATAGTATGAAATTTATGAATGTGTGGAAATCTATGTATGTGTATATCTATATCAGACACAAAAAATAAAATGGGAAAGGTGCTTTAAACAGGGTTACCAAGGAAATTAGGGATAGCATTAGATCCAAGGAAAACTGATCAAATAAAGCAACAGACCTTTGGATTGGGAGCAATTTAGATTCCAACAAAACAAGACAAAGATATTAAGGGGGGAGAATAGATTATGAGTGTAAGCTTGCAGGGAACATAGAAATTGATGATAAAAGCTTCTATTACTATGTGAAGAGAAAACAAATTAGTGAAAACAAATGTAGTCCCTTTACAATCGGAAACACAGGAAATTATAATGGGAGATGAAGAGATGGCAGATAAATGAACAACATTTATTGGTGCTGTCTTCACAAAGGAAAACACAAATAAAGTCCCTAAAATGTTGGGAAACAGGGTCTAGTGAGAGGGAGGAACTGAACGAAATCAGTATTAGTGTTGGGAAATGATTGGGATTAAAGGCCAATAAATCCTCAGAATTACATCCCAGAATAATTAAGGAAGTGACCAAGGAAATATTGGATGCATTGGTGGTCCTCTTTCAAGACCCAATAGATTCTGGAGCAGCTCTTATCTATTGGAGGATATCTAACGTAATCCCAATATTTTAAAAAGACAGAGAAAAAACAGGGAATTGTAAACCTGTCAGCCTGAAATCGATAGTGGGGAAAATGCAAGAGTCCATTATAAAATTGTTAATAACAGTGCATTTGGAAAACATTGACAGGATGAGATAGAGTCAGCTTGGATTTATGAAAGGGAAATCATTATTGACAAATCTTCTGTAATGTTACAAGGACATAAGTAATAGAGTTGATCGGGGAAGCCAGTGGATGTGGTTTATTTGGTCTTGAGAAGGCTTTATAAAGTCTCACATTAGAGATTAGCATGTGAAATTTACAGTGTGGGATTGAAGGTAGTGCACTGTCACGGACAGAGAATTGTTTGGCAGACAGGGAACAGAGTATGAATAACTGGGCCATTTTCTGAGTAGCAGGCCATGACTAGCGGGGAACCACAGGGATCAAGGCTTAGATATCATCTATTAACAATAAATATTATTGATTTAACCAAAGGAACTAAATGTAAGATCTCCAAGTTTGCAGACAACATAAAACCAGGTGGAAGAGAAGGATGCAGAGATACTTCAGTGTGATTCCAACAAGTTGAATATATGAGCAAATATATGGCAGATGAAGCACAATGTGGATAAATTAGAAATTATTCACCTTGATTGCAAAAACAGGCAGACAGTTTATTGTCTGAATGGAGATATATTGGGAAAGGGGAAGTGCAATGAAATCTGGGTATCCTTGTACACCAGTTGCTGGAGGTGGAGCAGGCAGTGAGGATGGTTCATGGTGTGTTGGTCTTCATAGTGGGCGGCACGGTGGCACAGTGGTTAGCACTGCTGCCTCACAGCGCCTGAGACCCGGGTTCAATTCCCGCCTCAGGCGACTGACTGTGTGGAGTTTGCACGTTCTCCCCGTGTCTGCGTGGGTTTCCTCCGGGTGCTCCGGTTTCCTCCCACAGTCCAAAGATGTGCAGGTCAGGTGAATTGGCCATGCTAAATTGCCTGTAGTGTTAGGTAAGGGGTAAATGTAGGGGTATGGGTGGGTTGCGCTTCGGCGGGTCGGTGTGGACTTGTTGGGCCGAAGGGCCTGTTTGCACACTGTAATGTAATCTAATGTAAAAAAAAATCTAATAGTGAGAGATTTTGAGTATCAGCACAGGAATGTCTTACTGCAAATACAAAGGCATGGTGAGACCACAATCGGAGTATTGTGTGTAGTTTACTTTTCCTAATTTGAGGAATGATGCTCTGGTTGTTGATAGAGTGCAACAAATGTTTACCAGTCTGATTGCTGGGTTGGTAGGAATAATGTATAAAGAGAGACAGGGTTAATTAGGCCAGTCACTCGACCTGAAATATTAACACTGATTTCTCTCCACAGATGCTGCCAGACCTTTTCTGGCAATCATTTTTTTATTCGGACTATGTCCACTAGAGTTTAGAAGAATGAGGAGGGATCATATGGAAACCTATAAAATGCTAACAGGGCTATACAGGTAAATGCAGTAAGATGCTCCCGATCACTATGGAATCCAGGTGATTAGGGATTCCAGAATTGGGATCACAATTTACGGATCAGATAGGCTATGTAGGACTGAGCAAAAGTGAGGACTACAGAGGCTGGGAATCAGAGTCTAGATTAGAGTGGCACTGGAAAAGCACAGCAGGTCAGGCAGCATCCGAGGAGCAGGAAAATCAACATTTCGGGCAAAAGCCCTTCATCATGTGCTTTTCCAGCACCACTCCATGTAGGACTGAAATAAGGAGAAATTTCTTCACCCAGTGATGAGCCGGTGGAATTCTCTGACACAGAAAGTAGTTGAAGCCATAAAACATTGAATGTTTTGAAGGAAGAGTTAGATATAGTTTGGAGG
This sequence comes from Chiloscyllium plagiosum, assembly GCF_037043375.1. Taxonomy (NCBI): domain Eukaryota; kingdom Metazoa; phylum Chordata; class Chondrichthyes; order Orectolobiformes; family Hemiscylliidae; genus Chiloscyllium; species Chiloscyllium plagiosum. The sequence continues at coordinate 85,654,714 of NW_028270147.1, read as the reverse complement.
TCTAAAGGGATTAAAGGGAATGGGGAGAAAATGGGAACAGGGTATTGACCTATGATCAGCCATGATCACAATAGCAGGTTCAACGTTCTCCTGCTCCGAATCATGTCAATACATGAGGATGTATATCAGGAGATAAACATTTCGATTCCCAGTGTTATTTATTTACTTGTATCGTCCCATGAATGGTTCGTTCATTTCTTTCTGCACCCAGCTCCGAATTTTGCCGGTTGTTTGTAACCGTCACCTGAACCTCACTTGCATAACCTGAGGGTCTGCATGCCTCAGGCAAGGGGAGAGAGGCTGGGGAGGAGAGTCTTAGGAAAACAGAAATGTGCAGCACAGGGAGAGAGAGAGATTCTGAACATCTCCTGGTTACAATGCAGGGAAAACAAAAGGACCTGAGCAGAAATGGACACACGCGTATTGTTTGCCTCAAATTCCTATACCAGGGAGGTTTGGCGTGTGTGTGTTTTTGTGTGTGATGGGTGGGTGTAAGAGTCTTTTGCAATTTCACTTGATTAATGAAGTCTGAGAGCTTCACGAGGCGCCGGATAAAATGTTCGTGCTCGCCGTCTGTGAGATGGCAATTGCAAGTCTGAAGTACAAGCGAGCGGATTTGTGCCCGCACAGTCTGATCTTTGATCTCGGCCAGACGGTAAATGCAACAAAAAAAAACAAGTGGGGATGGGAGCGGGGCTGCAAATACGTTGATAAGATTGTTTTGCTTTCGGGGCCACATGACCGAGTCTGTTGTAGTGAGAGCCAGCCTCGCTCCTCCCTCTGACTCCCCCGCACGTAGATATTGGGGTTGGTTTGCAGAAGGTTAGAGGTCGGTCTGGGACCAGGGTGTTCGCTGAGACATGGCGCTGCGCCGGGACGCGCTGTTTGCCTTCGCCGTGATTTTCCTGCTGGCGGTGCCCGGCTGGGTGACCGGAGCCGGCTTGTACTCTCCCAGCGACAACATCGCCCTCCTGAAGACCGACAACTTCGACCGCATCCTGTACCGCTCCAGCAATGCCTGGCTGGTGGAGTTCTACGCCTCCTGGTGCGGACACTGTAAAAACTTCGCTCCTGTGTGGAAGGCGCTAGCCAACGACATCAAAGGTTTGGACGCTGGGGATTTTGATTTAGCCTGCAGTGTGTGTGTGTGTGGTGAAAGCAACTTCAAACCCAGCCGTCTGGGAGCTGTCACTACAAGAGAGTGTAGGCTGTGCTGCAACCTGTTTTATTTCCCTTACATTGTAACCAGGAGATGGTGACTGAATATTCAGTATCTCTGTCCTCAGTCTCCGTGCTGCTGCAAATTTCTGTTTTTTAGATTAGATTAGATTACATTACAGTGTGGAAACAGGCCCTTCGGCCCAACAAGTCCACACCGACCCGCCGAAGCGCAACCCACCCATACCCCTACATTTACCCCTTACCTAACACTACGGGCAATTTAGCATGGCCAATTCACCTGACCTGCACATCTTTGGACTGTGGGAGGAAACCGGAGCACCCGGAGGAAACCCACGCAGACACGGGGAGAACGTGCAAACTCCACACAGTCAGTCGCCTGAGGCGGGAATTGAACCCGGGTCTCCGGCGCTGTGAGGCAGCAGTGCTAACCACTGTGCCACCGTGCCGCCCACAAAAAGATGTTATCTTATCACTCTCCTCCACAGCCTCTCTCCCCTTGCCTGAGGCATGCTGTACCCTCGGGTTTAACTTGCCATCATTCCTGATGGAAGGGCTTTTGCCCGAAACGTCGATTTTCCTGCTCCTCGGATGCTGCCTGACCTGCTGTGCTTCTCCAGCACCACTCTGATCTTGACTCTAATCTCCAGCATCTGCAGTACCCACTTTCGACCAGTTGTCTTTGTCTACTGAGAAAGCAGTTCTATAAGTCTGGTAGGATCATGGTGATTTCACCTTTACTGTGTTTGGGAGGATAGTAGGCACCAATCCCAGTCCTCTGCCCTGATGCCAAGAGCCCTGGATACCAGCACCCCCTCAAGTCACTGTTCCATTATTTTGGATGTTGCAGCCAGATTTCATAGAATTCTGCCCCCAGCAGCACCTATCAAGGACTGGTAACCTCTGGGAGAATTGGGGAAGGTATTTGGGGAGAATAACAAAGCTCCTAATTTGCTCCTGGCTCACCTTTGGTGTGAGTGCACTGTTCCAGTGCCCAAATCAGTAGATAATGCCAGGGAGACAGGCATTGTGCTGTACATAGAGGCCAGGCACAGCCAAATGGTTGCATGAGCATAGTGTCAACTGGGAAGAATGCACATAAACCAATGGCAAACAAATCTGTGAGCATTACGGACATGGGGTTGAATAATGCTGGATGGGAAACATAATGGAGGGCTCAGAGGCTGGGATGACTTTCCAACAGGCATTTTAGTAGTTGTTCCAATGCACTTAGCTGCAGTGAGATCAGGGTGGCACAAATGGTTTTCTATCTGGGGTCTCAGTGAGTGGTGTCATGCTGTGAATCAATACTGCAAGTTGTCTCAGAACCCTGTCAAACTCACTCTTGAAATGTCAGTAGTAAATGGCAGGTAAAAACAATGACTGCAGATGCTGGAAACCAGATTCTGGATTAGTGGTGCTGGAAGAGCACAGCAGTTCAGGCAGCATCCGAGGAGCAGTAAAATCAACGTTTCTGGCAAAAGCCCTTCATCAGGAATAAAGGCAGAGAGCCTGAAGCGTGGAGAGATAAGCTAGAGGAGGGTGGGGGTGGGGAGAAAGTAGCATAGAGTACAATAGGTGAGTGGGGGAGGGGATGAAGGTGATAGGTCGGGGGGAGGGTGGAGTGGATAGGTGGAAAAGAAGATAGGCAGGTAGGACAAGTCATGGGGACAGTGCTGAGCTAGAAGTTTGGAACTAGAGTGAGGTGGGAGAAGGGGAAATGAGGAAACTGTTGAAGTCCACATTGATGCCCTGGGGTTGAAGTGTTCCGAGGCGGAAGATGAGGCGTTCTTCCTCCAGGCGTCTGGTGGTGAGGGAGCGGGGGTGAAGGAGGCCCAAATGTCATGGAGCACTGACAATTTCAGAGCTAGGGTCTGAGTGGAAGTAGCCTGCCATATGTCCTCACTCTTCATCTCCCTCGATGGTGTCTATTGAAGTATCATTAAAGAGTGATGCCTTAATGCACCATTAAGACAACGTGAGCAAACAGTTAATTCATTATTGACGTATGCCATTCCATCATACTGAGAATGTTGGAAAATGTTCAACAATTTTGACTGCCCTCTGGCTGCCAATTAGTAAAGCTCCAGTAGATATTTTATATGTGTGAAACTCAACAAATGTAGATTCCACGTGCCCTGAATGTTCTTATTTGTGCCAGAAAACTGTTGAATTTTAAGGCTTCATAAACCTTGTGGTCCTATGCAATGAACACATACTGTTCTATGGATTGTTTTTTTTACACGTAAACAATGGTTCCCTGAAGGCATAAATCTGATTAACAAGACCTCACACATCACAGCCAACTGTCTCAAATGTGTAAGGCTGTTTATTAGGATGATGCAGTCTGACACTTACTGGAGTACTGTCTGTATCTAACACAAGCTAGACAAGCCAAAGCTGTTCCAGGTTGAAGAATGGATCCTTTCTACCAACTCCTCCAGTCTACTCCCTCCCCATCCCAACCAAACCAAACCAACTACTGTTCTAATTTGAGTCTGCTGCATTGGGTAGCTTAACCGAGTACATCACCAGATAGTACTCATGTATTCCTGGCTGGTCAATCTGGAAGAAACATTCAGATGGTTAGTATGTTGGCTGTGTGAAATAGGGCAGCAGTGAAATTGTCAGAGCGGAAAACGGGAAGATGTGAAGCCATAAACTGAGAGGATTAAGAATTGAGATAGCGGTAGGTAAAAAGGTAAGAATCTGCAATGCTGTGCGGAAGAGAAAGGTGATAGGAACAGCAAGGGGTGCAATTAAGATGTCAGAGAAGTGTAAATTTTGCTTGTACTAAAAATGACAATATGCTGTGATTCATTTGCAAAGAGTGCCTGAGAACAACAACACTTCACACAGAGTACTTTTGCAATGTTGCCACGATAATTCTTTGGCACACAAGGCAACCTTTGTACATTGTCTAATCCCTGCACGCCGATTAGAACTCAGCTATTTCTTCCAGTCAGTATTTCACCAATCTTTAAGTTACACCTCTCTGCTTCTGCTGCCACCTCTTATAATGTATTAGGCAAGAACTTTCAAAATGTTCGCAGTAAAGGGACAGCTGGAAAATGAGAAATCTTCAGAAATGAGATTATGAGAGTCCAGAGGAAGTATATTCCTGTTAGGGTGAAAGGAAAGGCTGGTAGGTGTAGGGAATGCTGGATGACTAAAGAAATGAGGGTTCGGTTAAGAAAAAGAAGGAAACATTTGTCAGGTATAGACAGGATAGATCGAGTGAATCCTTAGAGTATAAAGGCAGTAGGAGTATACTTAAGAGGGAAATCAGGGGGACAAAAAGGAGACAGCTTTGGTAAATAGAGTTAAGGAGAATCCAAAGGGTTTTTACAAATACATTAAGGAAAAAAGGGTAACTAGGGAGAGAATAGGGCCTTCCTGAAGAAGGGCTTATGCCCAAAACGTCGATTCTCCTGTTCCTTGGATGTTGCCTGACCTGCTGCGCTGTTCCAGCAACACATTTTCAGCTCTGATCTCCAGCATCTGCAGACCTCACTTTCTCCCCTCAAAGATCAGCAAGGCGGCCTTTGTGTGGAGCCACAGAAAATGGGGGAGATACTAAACGTGTTTTTGCATCAATGTTTGCTGTGGAAAAGGACATGGAAGATAAAGACTTAGGGAAATAGATTGTGACATCTTGAAAAATGTCTATATTACAGAGGAGGAAGTGCGGGATATCTTGAAATGCATAAAAGTGGATAAATCCCCAGGACCTGATCAGGTGTGCCCTAGAACTCTTTGGAAAGCCAGGGAAGTGATTGCTGGGCATCTTTCTGAAATATTTGTATCATCGATAGTCACATGTGAGGTGCTGGAAGACTGGAGGTTGGCCATCCTGATGCCACTGTTTAAGAAGGGTAGTAAGGACAAGCCAGGGAACTATAGACCGGTGAGCCGGACGTCGGTGATGGACAAGTTGTTGGAGGGAATCCTAAGGGACAGGATGTACATGTATTTGGAAAGGCAAGGACTGAATAGGGATAGTGAAAATGGCTTTGTGTGGGAAATCATGTCTGACAAACTTGATTGTTTTTGAAGTAGTAACAAAGAGGATTGATGAGGGCAGAGTGGTAGATGTGATCTATATGGACTTCAGTAAGGTGTTTGACAAGGTTCCCCATGGGAGACTAGTTAGCAAAGTTAGATCTCATGGAATACAGGAAGATCTAGCCATTTGGATACGAACTGGCTCAAAGGTAGGAGACAGAAGGTGGTGGAAGGTTCTTTTTCAGACTGAAGGCCTGTGATCAGTGGAGTGCCACAAGGATTAGTGCTGGGTCCACTACGTTTCATTACTTATATAAATGATTTGGATGTGAGCATAAGAGGTATAGTTAGTAAATTTGCAGATGACACCAAAATTGGAAGTGTAGTGGACAGTGAAGAAGGTTACCTCAGATTACAATGGAATCTTAATCTGATGGGCCAATGGGCTGAAAAGTGTCAGATGGAGTTTAATTCAGATAAATGCAAGGTGCTGCATTATGGGAAAGCAAATCTTAGCAGGACATATACACTTAATGGTAAGGTCCTAGGGAGTGTTGCTGAACAAAGAGACATTGGAGTGCAGGTTCATAGCTGCTTGAAAGTGGAGTCACAGGTAGACAGGATAGTAAAGAAGGCATTTGGTATGCTTTCCTTTATTGGTCAGAGTATTGAGTACAGGCGTTGGGAGGTCATGTTGCAGCTGTACAGGACATTGGTTAGGCCACTGTTGGAATATTGCGTGCAGTTCTGGTCTCCTTCCTATCGGAAAGATGTTGTGAAACTTGAAAGGGTTCAGAAAAGATTTACAAGGACGCTGCCAGGGTTGGAGGATTTGAGCTATAGGGAGAGGCTGAACAGACTGGGGCTGTTTTCCCTGGAGCGTCAGAGGCTGAGGGGTGACCTTATAGAGGTTTACAAAATTATGAGGGGCATGGATAGGATGATTAGACAAAGTATTTTCCCTGGGGTGAGGGGGTCCAGAACTAGAGGGCATAGGTCTAGGGTGAGAGGGGAAGGATATGAAAGAGACCGAAGGAGCAACCTTTTCACGCAGAGGGTGGTACGTGTATTGAATGAGCTGCTAGAAAAAGTGGTGGAGATTAGTACAATTGCAAAGTTTAAAAGACATCTGGATGGGTATAGAATAGGAAGGGTTTGGAGGGATATGGACTGGATGCTGGCAGGTGGGACTAGATTGGGTTGGGCTATCTGGTCGGCATGGACGATTCGGATCGAAGGGTCTGTTTCCATGCTGTACATCTCCATGACTCTGACACTATGAAATAGTTCAATTGTAAAACTGCCGTGATCCACTGAAAGCCATTTCCCATTGAAAGAGGAGCAGATGCCAGTTCTCAACCATGTCCTGTTTACACAAGAAGTCTCCCCATCTGTAACCCCTTTTGGAAAAAAATATTTTTAAACAGAGAGCACATACTGCGATATTCAATAATACAGTAGCAAGCAAATTGAGAGGGTTTGATGCAATGATTGCAACTGTAAAGAACCTCAACTACTTCATGGGCCCTTGCTTCGATTTTTTTTGTGTCATTTCCAAGCAATATGTGCCTGGAATGCAAAGAGGGATGCTGAATGGAAGTGGTGCAAATAATTCCGTCGACATCTGCAATGTTAGCCTATATTGCAAGGTGGTGGAATAGGAGAATGATTTTATGAAGTATTAATTGTCCTGTGGCTCAGAAAAATATACTTCCAGATATTTTTAAACTACCACCATTTTACAAAGATGCTTTATTGCTTTGTAAAAAAAATGCACTATTGCTGACAGTGTTTAAAATAGCTGTGAAATTTTCAGGCAAATTACAAATACTGGGATTCCTTGCAGAAAAGCTACTTGCCATCACTATATGGTATTTGATGGTAATGTTGCTACATGTTGACAGTCTCATAAATCTCAAATTGACATCATCACCATGAGTTCAGCTGGTAACATTCAGTGTAGAGCACTGCAGACCTTTTCAAAAGTTAGATTCCCTACAGCATGGAAAGAGACCCTTCAGCCTAACAAGTCCACACCAAACCTCCAAAGAGTAACCCACCCAGATCCATTCCTCTACCCTACAACTACCCCTGACTAAGGCACCTAATGCTTGAGCAGTTTCGCACAACTAATTCACCTGATCTGCACAGCTTTGGATTGTGTGAGGAAACCCACACAGACACGTGGGAGAACGTGCAAACTCCACACAAATGGTCACCCGAGGCAGGAATCGAACCTGGCTCCCTGGTGCTATGAGTCACCATGCTGCTCTGCCATCCTTAACCACAGAGCACTGCCAGAATCGATTCCTCTACCTTAATGTCTGCAAAGTAGTTTTGTTTCTTGTAAACTTTGTTTTGCAATCCAAAGTGATCTAATTGTGCCTGTTCGCAAAATATTGATTACTTTACTTTTTATAACAGAACCAAACAGTTGGAAATAGGAACACAATTACTGCACTAGTGGTAGACTGAAGCAGCTCTGAGTGAAAGGGAAAAGAGTCTAATTTGTTGGGCCCTTTCTAGGTGTTAATGGAATAACAGGACATGCTACAGATGCACCTGGCTGCTCTGAGTTGGTTGTTGAAAGGCAAGGGAAGTACATTCTGTGATGTACAGGAAAGTTTTGCAAATTAACATAACCAGTTCGATTGTTTCAAAAGGGCAAATTTATCTCGGAAGGAGCATGGTGCAGATTCAGCAGAATGTTACCAAGTCATCCAAGTGTCGGATTGAGTAGAGATCATATAACTAAAGCAGTGTTGTCTGGAATGTAAATATTAGGATACCAGTGTATTCTGGAATGTAAATATTAGGATATTGTTTAATTGAGGCATTTAGGATTTTGAATGGAATTGCTGGTATAAATGGAGAGTATAATTTTCTGCTGGTGGGAGAGTCTAGTAATGTCAGATTATGCAGCTGGAGGGGCAAAGAGGGATGGAGAATGCAAGAGGAACAAGTAATTCAGAAAGCAAATGGAATGTTTGCCTTTGTTGCAGATAGTAGAATACAAATGTACGAAAGTCTTGATTTGACTTCAGATGGCAATAGTGAGACCATATATAAAGCACTCTGTTCAAGTTGCACTCCTTAGAAGATTCACTAAGCTGATTCTTTAAATGAAAGAGTTGGCTTATGAGGAAAAGTTGAGCACGTTGGGTCAATACCTCATTAGAGTATTGGCCCAGAATGAGAAGTGATCTTATTGAAATAATATCAGATTCTGAGGTAGTTTTAGTTAGATGCTAAGAGGACATTGCTGGTGTGAGGGATGAGAGTACCAGAGACACAATATTAGGTTTTCTAATTATGGTGGAATTTGTTTCTGTAGGTCAATAATCTTTGGAATTCTCTAACACTGAGAGCATTGAAGTTTGGGTCACAGAATGTAGTCGAGGCAGAGCCAGAAAGATCTTTGACAAGAGAATGAAGGGTTATGTGGGCTGGCAGAAAAATGGCGTTAAGGTTACAAGTATATCATCTATGCTCTTATTGAATCCAAGAACAGATTTGATGGACTGATTGGCCTACTCCTATTTCTTACAATAATAGGAGTGAAAGGTAGAGGGTTCTAGTCCTGATGCTCCAGCTTTCATGTGGAATGTTTGAAGGAACAGTTGGTTTTGCCTCACTTGTTCAGTTTGTACATTGTACATTAACACACCTCTGGCACATACAATCTTGACCCTGATTCAGAAGATCCAGCATTCCTTCTTTAGTGTTCAAATGCAAAGTGAAAAATAAGGAATCTTTTTGATGTACAATTATTGGATATTTTTCCATACAGACGATAAGCCTTTACCCCAGCCAACATGCCTTCCCCTACCACCTTCACCAACCCCCACCCCCAATCAGATCATCAGTCTGTGCTCACCTGTCCACTTGTACTGATATTTGTTGGTTTCAATATGTGAAGGATCCACAGAAGAACTGTTGGGAAAACAAAACTAGATATTGCCATCAAAAGGTGCAAGCTATCCCAAGTATTAATTAATCTCAGTATATCATATCCGATAATTGAGAGTTAGTTGAGTTTATTATGTTCATCTGAATTGCTAGTAATCTGATTTCAAATGTATCATAAGTAAAGGCAAAAACTGTAGAGTCCTACAGCACAGAGACAGGTCCTTTGACCCAACCTGGTCCATGCCAACTAAAATGTCCATCCATGCTAACCCCATTTTCCTGCACTTGGACCATATCCTTCTAAACCTTTCATATCCATGTATTTATCCAAATGCCTTTTAAATGTCGTTAGTGCATCCACCTTAACCTCTTCTGCTGGCAGCTCATTCCATATGCGTAACCACTCACTGAGGAAAAAAACATGTTGCCCCACAGGTTCCCTTTTATTCTTTCCCCTCTAACCTTAAACTGATGTCCTCGAGTCCTCGATTCCCCAACCATGGGGAAAAGACTGAGTGCACTCACTCTATCCATACCACACATGATCTTATACACTTCTACAAGATCCCCCTCTCAGTCTCCTACGCTTGAAAGAAAAAGAGTCTTAGCTTGTCCAACATTTTGCTGTAGCTCTGACCATTGAGTCCAGGCAACATCCTTGTAAATTTCTTCTGCACTCTTTCCAGTTTAATAACATCCTTCCTTTAGCAAGTTGACAAAAACTGAACTCAATATTCCAAGTGCAGCATCACCAATGTCCTGTACAACTGCAACATATCTTCCCAATCTCTATACTCAGTGCCCTGACTGATGAAGGCTACTGTGCCAAAAGCCTTCTTCACTTCCCTATCTACCTGTGACTCCACTTTCAGAGAATTGTGAACCTGAACTCTAAGGTCCCTCTGTTCAACTACACTCCTTAAAGCCCTACTATTCACCATGAAACTCCTACCTTAATTTAACTTTCCAAAAAGCAAGACCTTACACTTGTCTATATTAAACTCCATTTGCCATATCTCAACCAGTTTCCCAGCTGATCAAGGTCCTGCTGTAATTTCTGAAAACCTTCCTTACTGATAGCACATGGTTTAATGTTATCTGCAAACTTACTAATCATGCCTTGTACATTCCCATCCAAATCATTGATAAAGATAACAAACAGCAAAAGGCCCAACACTGACCCCTGAGGCACTCCACTCCACTCACAGGTCTCCAGTTTGATGAGCACCCTTCCACTATTACCTTCTGCTTCCTACCATCATACCAATTGTGTATCCAATTAACCAGCTGCCCCCCCCCCCATATTCCATGTGATCTAACATTCCAGAGTAGTCTACCAAATCGAAGGCCTTACTGAAATCCACAGAGACTATACCTACCATCCTGTCCTTGTCAGCCTTCCTGGTCACATCATCATAGAGCTCTAACAAATTTGTGTGGCATAGTCTCCCAAGCACACAGCCATGCTGACTACTCCTAATCAAACCCTATCTTTCCAAATGCATATATACCTTTGTAAGAAAATTGTTCAAGTGTTATGTTGAACTTTGGCTGAAGGTTTGGAGTCATAGAGTTATATAGCATGGAAACAGACCCTTCGGTCCAACTTATTGTTGCCAACTAGAATCCTAAATTGATCTTGCCCTATTTCCCAGCATTTGGTCCATTTCCCTCTAAACCCTTCCTATTCATGTACTCATCCAAATACCTTTTACATATTGTAATTGTACCTGCCTCCAAGTTGCAATTCATCAAGTATTAATTTTAGAGATTGTATTTCAAAACAATGGCATTTGAGACTTGGTTACTTTTGTGAAGGACCTTTCTTAAAAAAAAATTGGACAATCCTTCTGGAAGAGTAAACTAATCCAGTATTTGTCAGAAAGCAGGGAACCCCTAAAAAATTAATGAGAAAATGTTTATACTGTAGTGGTTTATGACAGTTAGAGTAAACATTTGCGTTTGTTGGCTTATTTTCCGTTCAGAATAATTAAAGATTATGTTCAGATAACCCAAAGATTGAATGTTTTTAGGTCAATTCCGGTGGCTCCTGACTTTGTTCAGAAGCAATATATTTCTTTCCTCGGAAAGAGTGTTTTTGCAATAATTAAGGGATAAAGTTATCTCAGTAGAAATGTTTAGTTTGTGCAACTTCCAGACCATGAGTGTTTGGTTCAAAATCTGCAGGCTCTTAAAATCCAAGAAAGTGTAAGCTCTTAGTTTTGTAAGTGTTTGTGTAAGAAAATTTCACAGTTCACAAGAAAGACCTGGGGAGAATCAATTCCATTGAGCTTAAAAATTTGATGTGCATGAGACATTTATCCAGGTTTGAATCTCAGTAATGTTTTTGGAAAGTAGTTTGAAAATGTTATTTGCTGTTTGTTTTTCTAAATTATCTTTTCTATCTACATGGCTTTTCTTCATTTTTGTTTTCAACTTTTGTGCAATAAAGTTTTTTTTTGTTAAAGAGACTTTGCATCTTCATACCTGTTTTAGTGACTGAACACTATATTAAGTAATTTTAAAAACAATGTGGTATATCAAACCAGATTGCATTCTAAGATCTGACTTATCAATGACTTGGGATTGTCACAAATGTGACTTTCGGTGTATGCCTGATTATTTTGGGGTCATAGTAGTTTTAAATCTGTGACATCAGAGACAAGGACGGCTAATTAAGTCATTTGTCAGTGGGGTCCAGTGCATCATTGCTTGCAGAACCTCCAACAGTTTAATAACTTGCAGTATCTGGTGTAGTATAGGAGGCTGGATGTAACGTTAGCCACCTTGGCTTTATGTCGGCAGCTGAATTGGATGCTGGGTCAGCCTGCACAACATTCCCATCTCATTATTGCTTCGTTTGTACAGCCTGCCAAAATCAGTATTTTTCTGGATAATCTCCAGGGCACTTGCCTGAAGCAAAATTGTTGGTATCTTTTTGCAAATGTTATTCTGAATGGATTCTGTGGATCCTGTATGTTCCTTACTGTACCTTAGAAATTTGCAATTATATCTATTTCCTGCTTGAAATTTTGATTCTTCTCCACCATTATCTTCAGCTATGTGTGCTTGACTCAAGTTGGTCGCAGTTTTATGTGGTGCAGGTAGGAGATAAGCTATCGATGGGATTTGAGGTCAATATACAGTATGCAGCCCAAGCCATTTAGAGCCAAATGAGGGAGGTACTTGGTTCTGATACTTCATAAAAGATCGAGGCAGCTCAAGAGAGCTTCCTCTCTGTCCAGAACCTGACATTAGTCATGTGTAATGGATCCTCCCCCAGGATGGGGTAGCCACAATTTTAGCTGTCTTGGAAAATGCCCCTCATCCCCTTCAGAGAAACATGGAGGTGCTTCCTGTATAGGCTACTGCTGTACACTCTCCCCTTCTGCACCTTTGTCTACCACTTGGATATGCTTGGAGCAATGCTTTACCCTCCAACAGTGGAGATCCTCAGTGGAAGACCCTCTACATAGAAGTCCTTTCCATAACCATCATGGATCTGGGGTGGGGGGGTGGGGGTGGGGGTGGGGAGTGCTGCCCGCAGCAATGTCATGCAATCATAGACAAAGTCAGTACTTTTATATTGAGTGTTTCTGTTTGCAGTCCCTCTTTAGGGTTTCGAAGGGGCTGCTGCTCAATTTCTGGTTGCACTTCAGCCCATACTGCTGATCCATGGGCACCCTGTACTGGGAGGGGCGAACGGGTCAGTGAGCCTGCTCCTGGGTTTGGCCAAAGTGACCGCTAACAAGTCCAGCTAATGGGCTGTGGAGGAAGTCATTGTACTTGATTGTCTGCCCCTCTTTAACAGTTATGTCTGCAGTCCATTGAGAGGGAGCATGCGGTGTTCACTGACATGATGGAGACCTTTAGAATGCAGGGGGTACCACACAGTGTGGGCTGCATCATCACAATGTTATTTTGATTTAGTTAGTCTCTGTTCACCTTAAATCCAGCAAAAAAAGGAAAAAACAAGATAAGATTTTGGGACTATGTTTGATACAAATGTTCACTTAAGAGCTGAACTCCAGTTAATTACTTGTATTCAAGGCTTCATTTATCTCCTTTAAATCCCTCTTTGCTGATGGCATTTTCCTAATGATGAGATCTGCATGTATTAAACCAGAACCATTACCTTGTTATGTTTTATCTAAGACTGAAATCCAAGCCATGAATGAATAAAACCACGCAAGATTTGTCTCTGCAGTTTGTCTCTACTAGCCAACACATTAGAGTAGATTGCAAAAGGAGAATGAGAAAAATGAAGACTGAACTCAAATGTAATCTGATGAGTCACTAGTGTATCACACATGCCACACAAACACCCCTTAACTAGCTTCAGCAATATAAGCAGACCATTAATAAATAAAGATGCAATTAAAGAATTGAGGTGAAAATGGATTGATGGAAAAGAGAGGTGGGACATCTTTATTGAAGAAAGGTGGGACATCTTTGAAGAAAGCTCAGGAGAAACTTGGTCTCCCATTGAGCCGCAAGAGCATATTTACAGATGTCACTAGTGAGCAACATATTTTGGTTAAACATTTCAGACAACAGCTTTCTGTAGTGAGTGCAATCAGCTTAAACAGAAGAGGCAACAATGTATTTGCCAACTCTAAGGATTAATCTGCATGTTTCATCACAAGATATCTGGCCTCCAACCTGTATTTTCAATTCATATTTAATATTTACTGAAAAAGCTTTCAAGGGAAAATAAAAATGAACAGGTGACTTAGAGTCATAGAGATGTATAGCACAGAAACAGACCCTTCGGTCCAATCCATCCATGCTGACCAGATATTCCAACCCAATCTAGTCCCAACTGCCAGCACCTGGCCCATATCCCTCCAAACCCTTCCTATTTATATACCCACCCATATGCTTTTAAATGTTGCAGTTGTACTAGCCTCCACCACTTCCCCTGGCAGCTCATTCCATGCATGTACCACTCTCTGCGTGAAATAGTTGCCCTTTAGATCTCTTTTATTTCTTTCCCCTCTCACTCTAAATCTATCCCCTCTAATTCTGGACTCCCCCACCTGTGGGAAGAGACTTTGTCTATTTACCCCTATCCATGCCCCTCATGATTTTATAAACCTTTATAAGGTCACCCCTCAGCCTCTGACGCTCCAGGGAAAACAGCCCCAGCCTATTCATCCTCGTCCTATAGCTCAAATTCTCCAACCCTAGCAACATCCTTGAAAATCTTTTCTGAACCCTTTCAAGTTTCACAACATCTTTTTGATAGGAAGAAGACCAGAATTGCACTCAATATTCCTTTAGACTTCTTTTGAGTTTTTTCCTTGGATTGCTCCCATTAGTGTTCTGATGATTGTTCTCCAGTTGCTGGAGGCTCCAGGTCAGTTCTGGAGAGTGAGCAACCCTAGACACAATACATCCATCATTTCAAAGGACAGGAAGCATTTCAATCAGTGCCATGTCGGTTCCAACGTAACATTCGAGTAATTGTGGACCTGATATTTGCCAAAGGCTAGCTGGAACCAACTAGCATCTCACATAAGTGGGATAGGCATCTAGTTAATTCTCAGAGGAGGTAAGTCTTCCAAATTCCCCACTCTCCAATCACCCTGGGCAGAGAGGATCTGGATAAATGTGAGGCATTGCATTTTAGTACAACCAACAGGGGTAGGACTTATACAAATAATGGTTGGGCCTTGGCTAGTATTGTAGAACAGGGGGACCTAATGGTTCAGGGACATGTTTGTGTCGCTTATAGACGAGGTGGCTCAGAAGTTATTTAGCATGCTTGCCTTCATTGCTTAGTCCTTCGTGTATAAGAGTTTTTCTCTGGACTGTAGGAGGTTGAGAGGTGACCCTTATGGAAGTTTATAAAATCATGAGGAGTATAGATAGGGTTAATGGTAATGTATTTTTTTTCCCCCTGGGATGGCAGATTTCAAGACCAGGGCATATATTTTTACTTATTTTTAAAAAAGACATGAGGGGCAAATTCTTTGCACAGAGGGTGGTTAGTGTGCAGAATGAACTTCCTGAGGAAGTGGTGGATGTGGGCACAATTACAATGTTTAAAAGACATTTGGATAAGTACATGAATAGGAAATGTTTGGGGGGGATGTGGGCCAGGAGCAGACAGGTGGGACTAGTTTATGCAGCATCTGAGGAGCAAGAGAATCAACATTTCGGGCAAGAGCCCTTCATCAGAAACGAAGGGCTCTTGCCCGAAATGTTGATTCTCCTGCTCCTCGGATGCTGCCTGACCTGCTGTGCTTTTGCAGCACCACACTCTCGACTCTGATCTCTAGCATTTGCAGTCCTCATTTTCTCCAGGGACTAGCTTATGTTTGGTATGAACTGGTTGGACCGAAGGGTCTGTTTCAGTGCTGTATGACTCATCAAAGGTAACAGCAGCATCGAGGGGTTGTCAAAGATACAGTCTTTTAGCCGTTTATTAAGTCAAGGTTCTATCTACCCTCTCAAGTGAATGTCAAAGATCTAACAACATTGTTGTGACAAAGAGCTTCTGATTCTAATTTTTATCCCTTAAATTGGCATCACTAAAGACAAATTATCTGCTCATTGTCACATTGTTGTTTAGGGAGTTAGTGCTGCTCAAATTGCCTACCACATTCCCTAAATTGCAGCAGTAAACTATGAAGTGCTTAATTGGCTATAAAATGATTTGGGACGTTCTGAGGCATTGAAAGGCCCTTAATAAAAACGTGTTCTTTCTGTCTCCTTGGTGCTTCCCTGTATCAGCACAGATAAGACCGGGAACTGGGTCATGAAAGGACGATGATCTGAAAATATGCTCCGTTTCTGTAGCACAGAGTGTGGAACTGCACTGTGCTGCGATTTCCTGGAGAAAGAGTGGGCTAAAAGGGCAATGGGGATGAAACCCATGGTAGAGAAACAAAGGAGCATAAAACACTGGCAGTTCAGGCCTGAGTCTCTCAGTGTCTGTGAGTCTCCCTATCTCCTGTGCTCCTCCAAACTGCTCAGGAATTGGGAAGGGCAGGGAAGCGGAGACTTTACCCACCTTTAGGGCTTGAGCTCTCCCATATCCTTACCTCAACCCCCACACTCCAGGCCTTGTTACCTCGTAGTCTGCCACTACATACAACCCATTGTCAGCCACTCACAATCCCCTTTAATAGCTATTCACCCTCTAGCCAGATGGTTATCAACTCCTTTGTCTGTCTAACTGTTCTTTCTCTTTGGGCTCCATCCTCACCTATCATTTATTCCTTACCCCCTTCCTCCACCCTACCTTCTGCATGTAAACCAACACTTTCCCAGCTACCATCAGTTCTGAGGAAGGATCATTGGACCTGAAACGTTAACTCTGATTTCTCTCCACAGATGCTGCCAGACCTGCTGAGCTTTTCCTGCAATTTCTGTTTTTGTTTCTGATTTACAGCATCTGCAGTTCTTTTTTTTATGTTTTTGTTTAATTTACCATGTTCATCAGGAAACTGACTAGATTGGAAACATTGCTGATTTTTCACGTCAAACTATAATTGACAGTAATATCTGACAGCGTACACGATTAGATTAGATTCCCTACAGTGTGGAAGCAGGCCCTTCGGCCCAACAAGTCCACACCGACCCTCCGAAGAGCAACCCACCCAGACCCATTCCCCTACATTCACCCCTAACTAATGCACCTAACACGACGGGCAATTTAGCATGGTCGATGCACCCTAACCTGTACATCTTTGGACTGTGGGAGGAAACCGGAACACCCGGAGGAAACCCACGCAGACATGGGAGGAATGTGAAAACTGCGCACAGACAGTCGCCCAAGGCTGGAATCAAACCTGGGTCCCTGGCGCTGTGAGGCAGTAGTGCTAACCACTGAGCCACCGTGCCGCCCCTTTCCAGGGTAATTTCTGTTTTTGTTTCTGATTTACAGCATCTGCAGTTCTTTTGTTTTTTAATTTTTTTTGTTTAATTTACCATGTTCATCAGGAAACTGACTAGATTGGAAACTTTGCTGATTTTTCATGTCAAACTATAATGGACAGTAATATCTGACAGCGTGCATGTTCTATGTAATTCTGTACGTTTCTTACTTAGAGATGTAAGGCCATCTTTCCACTGAAATATGACCTTCACAATTGTCTCTGTCCTACTCCGAGCTGAGTCAAAACAGACCAGAAAAGACACACCCTTTGCTAGTTTACTACACGGTGATCAGGACAGAGCGGGTGGAGGAGCAGACTTGGTCTGGATGCCTCGTGGTTGGGATAGAGCAGTAATGAGCTGGGTCCCCTGCTTCTCTTGAGTATCTGCTGCTTTTGGGGAACTTTAGGTGAGGATGGAGACTAGGTCATGGCTTCAGTGCTCTCATGGTTGACTCCATGTCAATGCTTGTGGACTCTGTGTGTGGTAAAAGGTGTGCATAGAGCCAAGGGTTCAGCTAGGGCTTGAAGTCAGCAGCTAACATATGCCACCTTATTCAGCACAGAGTAAACATAAGGTTGTTAAGTTGGCCCTTGACAAGATAGCCTAAAATCCAAAAATGGAGGGATTTTTGCATTGGCAACGGCAGATAGCAAAGCTGAGCAAATTCTAGTGCTGAAAGCCACAGCATAATGTGCTGCTCTGTGTGGTGGTTGGAAAATATAAACAGCAATTCCTTGGCCAGTCCTAGACGAGGCCAGTGCCAATATATCAACACACAAGGCAGAGGAGAAAAAGAAAAGTAAATTGCTGAAACAGTTTGAGATTTTTAAAGCCTAGCACAGTTTTGTGTATTTATAAAGTAAATGTGATCGATGTCATGGAGAGAATTTAATATTTTCCAAATTGCTGAAGTTATTCATTTCGACATCTAGTCTCATCTGGAGACTTCAGGGACTTGTGGTATAAGTTTGAAGTCCCAGTCATTAATGCTTATGAAAAGTAGCAGTGGTCCTAGTCCTGAATTGGAGGCAATCTAATATATCTCGCTCCAGTACAAAATAAGCAAGCATTCACCACAATAATCTGTTTTTGATGCCTTAGCCAGTTTTATACAAGTGCTGCTGCCACCTCTTGAATTCTATGTGCATCTACTTTATTAACTCACCATATTTGTTATACTCCTGTCAAGCTTTGAAAGTCCAAATATGTGATAAGTTGCTAGTTATCCAGTTGCCAAAGCAAGAGTCAGTCTGTCTTCCAACACCTACCTATTTGCATTTCATGTTTCATGTTTCTGCTCCCTAACCAACACCCCCTTACCAAGAAGAATCAGCCTCTTTTTTTTTACCCCTTACACAAAGACCAAATTATAAACACTGCCCATCGAAGGCAGTGTAATGATAACAAAAACCAAAATGGGTGGAAACTAGGAAGGGAACTAAATCAAAATAGCTAATGCACTCCAACCCCATGCACTGCTTAAACCTTTCAAAAGGTTTTGAGGGTGCTGCATGCTCCCTCTCCAAAGATGCCCAGGCATGAACATATCCCTGTGGAGCTACAGGTAATCAGGCTTGAAGGTCCCCTTTGTGGACTGCTGGTTGGACTTGTTGATGGTGAATTTAGCCAAGAGAATGTCCTCCAACTTGCCTCTGTACTAAGTGAGAGACAGTCCTTACATACGTGAGCAGTTTGCCTTGAACAGTTTGCTTTCCTTTATTAGTTTGTGCAGTTAAGTTTCTCCTGGATTATAGTTCCTTAATGATTCTGCACCATTATGTTAAAGTTAACTGTCTTGTGTTTACTAGATTTACTCATTTCACCTTTTTTCAACAAAGGCAATCCACTGACATCATCCCATTTAATAGAAAATTGGAAAATCGTGGCTGACATTTCTGAAATTTCAACTCTTACCTCTCTCAGGCAACTAAAGATGCATCCTGTCTCTATTTGGTGACTTGTTCACTTGAAGACGTGTCCGTCTTCCTCATCACTTTCTCATTTTAGTCAATATCCTAACAATCACTTTATTTATTATATGGCAAATCTCCATTTTGCTTTCTAATCAACCTCACTGTTTACAACCTTTCTTAGATAAGGAGACCACTACTATACACAGTTCTCCAAATGTGGTCTCACCAATGTCCTCATAAACTGAGGCATAACCTCCTTACAATGAACCAGAGAATTCTATTAGCTTTCCTCAATACCTGCCTTACTTAAAACGTTTTTTATGATTATTGCACAAGGACACTCAGATTATTTATCATTCTCGGAGCTCTGCAAATTCTCACCATTCAAAAAATAAGCTTTTTTTATTCTTCCTGCCAAAAATGGGCAATTTCACATTTTCTCGTGTTATGTATTTGCCAAATCTTTACCCTCTCACTTAACCTATCTATATCCCTGTAGCCTTCCTTATGTCAGTCTAATTTGTCCAGTCAATACGTACATTAAAATCACCAAGGTCAACTGCAGTGCCCTTCTTCCAGGTGTCCATTATTTTCTGATTTCTACTTTGCCCTATTGTGAGGCAGCTCTCCAGACAGTTCCCACCTATGACTTCTTTCCCTTGCTATTTCTTCTTTGCACCCAAACTGATTCCTGAACACAATCAATTGCATTTATATCTGTATTCACTACTGCACTGATACCTTTCTCTATTCGCAAAGCTAACCCACCTCCTTTTTGCCTATTCTTCCAGAACGTCAGATGTCGTTGTATCTTGAGTTCCTAATCCTGGTCACCCTGCAACCACATCTCTGCAATAGCTATCAAGTTATATTCATTCATTTATGTTTATGCCGTCAATGTATCGATTTTGTGACAGGTGAAGCGTACATTCTGATAAAGAACCTTAAGCTTTGACTTTGTACCATTATTGCATAGCTTTTGTTTTATTTAATGCTGCACCTATACATTTTCTGTCTTTTCCTGTCACACTCTGATTATTGTTCTCCACTACACCTCATCTCTACCCTCCATTTTATTGTTTTTTGATCTTTTTAAACTTGCCTTCAATGGCGCTCCCACCCCTCCCCTCCCCATTTATTAATTCAAAGCATATCGTAAGATCATTTGTATGTTCACATCTACTACACTATCCTAAACAAAAGCAACTCAAACCTAATATAATTCATTCTTTTCCTCTAACTTCTATGATTCTCCCTAAACCTACACTATTTGTAACTCTGTCTCTCCCAGTGTCTCTCTCTAGTTGCTATAATTTAGTATGTCATCTTCGTGCCCAACTCTTGCCGTATTAGTCAAAACCCTTCCCCACAACATCTGTTAACCTTGCCCTGGGGATATTGCTCTCCCAGCTCTGATCAGATGCATCTCCTATGTTTTGAACAAGTCTTTTTCTGCTGAGGAACTGGTCTCAATGGAATCTACAGCCTTTCCTTGAGCACCATGTCTCTAGTCATACAGTTATCGGCCTTATCTTCCTATTTACATTAGCACTAAGTGGCCCTGGAAGTAATCCAAAAGTTGCTAACTTCAAATTCTTGGATTGTATCAAAGACCCCTGGTAAAATTGAAGACAGTTGGTAAAAGGGGATAGTTCTCCACAGATTGGACTCCCATCTAGCACAAAGGATGGTTGTTGTGGATATTAGAGGCTAATCATCTCAGTTCCAGGATATCACTGCAAATGTTTCTCAGGTCAGGTGTTTTCTAGCAAACCTGTTCAATGGATGTCATTACACACCTTTGGAGCAAATGGGATTTGAACCTGGGCCTCCTGGTTTAGATGTAGAGACACTACAAGAGCGCCTCAAGAGCCCTACTTTCTCAGGTTAGTTTTCAAGGACCAATTCTCTTTCGCTGCTTCATTAATGATCTTCCCTTCAGCATAAGATCAGTTGTGGAGATATTTACGTTTAATTGCACAATGTTCAGCACCATTCTTGACTCCTCAGATTGTGAAACAGCCCATGTCCATACATAGCAAGGCCTGGACAATATTCAGGCTTAGACTGATAAGTTGCAATTAACTTTTGCACAAGACAGCAGGCAATGACCACCTCCAACAGCAGAGAACCTAACTATCTCTCCCTAACATTCAAACAACAGTACTGTTGCAGCATATCCCTCATCAACATCTTGGGGATTGCTATTCACCAGGAATCTAACGGGACCAACCATTCTGAGGCTACAACATCTGGTCAGAAACTGAGCATTCTAATGGCAAGTAATTCACCTCTTGGCTTGCCTACCATCCACCTCTTACAGCTAAAAGGTCAAGGGCAACTGGGTAGGTCATTCAGCCCCTCATAACTGCACTAACATATGATAAGATGATGGTTGAGTTGATTAGAACCTCAACTCCATTTTTCTGTCTACTCTCACTACTCCCCTCAGAATAGCACTTGACCTCTTTGTTAATCAAAAATGATACATAATTAAAGCCACAGAACCAATTATTTCCTGAAAGCTTCACCTATTTTTTTGTACTGTGTTCGAAGGATCAAAGACGTAACTTCAATATGTTGGAGGAACTGAGCACATTTGTTACTAGAGGTTGATGATGGTTACTGTCATGCATGCCAAACAGTCAAACAGCATTTTGCACTGAAATTAGAGGAAAGATTTTGTCTTGTGTTCCATGCTACAGCACAGTGTCCATGGATTGACCACTGGGTTGACCTTATTGAGGTTTATAAGATCATTAGGGGCATGGACAAAGTGAACGACAAGGGCCTTTTCCTGAGCGTGAGGGAGTTTAAAACTATACGGGGCATATTTGTAAGGCGAGAGGAGAAAGATTTAAGATGGACATCGGGGCAACCATTTCACAGAGTGGTTCATGTGTGGAGTGAACTGCCAGAGGAAGTGGTGATGCAGGGTATTGTTACAACATTTAAAAAACATTTGGATAATTTCACGAATAGAAAAGGTTTGGAGGGATATGGGCCAAAAGTAGGCAGTTTGGCTAGTTTAGTTTGGGAACATGTTTGGAATGGGCTGGCAAACTCATGACTTGCAAATTAATTCATTAAAAGAGACCGGTGCCATTCTATGTAAAAAATGTGGGCTGGGATTTGTTAACAGTTCTATTTTTAAAACTGCCAGATGATAATTTATCAGCTGTTAGTCATGTGGTTGTGTTATAAGCAGTCATAATATACCATTATTAAAGGTTGTGAAAGGCCCAAGTGATATCAGTAACAATTCAATCACATCCTGTTTATTAAGAAACCTTATGGAAGACTAACTATTTAGGACACTAGAAAGTTGAAAAGGCAAAAGAGGAGGAAAGTGAACTGGCATCTTGATAGATAACAGGGATATCTGGTCAGCATGGATGGGTTGGACCGAAGGGTCTGTTTCAATGCTGTACATCTCTATGACTCTATTATAGGATATTGTCCATGAGGATGCCTTCATTGTCTGACAGGAACTGGTAATTCATCTTTTTCCAGGTTATTCAACAGCTTTCATGCTTTCTTCATGTCTTCAAGTGTTAGAGACAGAAGTTTAGTTGCAAAAATAAAATCGAAACTAAGCAGGGTAGTGTTTTCACTCAGGAAATTGAAACCAATATGCTTTTGAAATTGTATTGTGTCGGTTGGGCTTCAAGTTTCTCCCCAACTTCCTAAAAACATCACCACAGATGTTTAGTTCTTGCATGAACCAGTGCTATCTAGCAGCTCATACTTTTTTGATTTTCTATTATCAAGTGTTCTTGATGTTTTAAGAGTGGTAACCAATTGCAGTTATATTCATACGACTAAAAATGGATTTATCACCAAAATGCAACATTGTTAATGAATGTGTTTCACCTTCCGTGTGTGAATAACATGATTGAACATAATTGCCTGAATGACTTGCTGTTTTAATTGGGAAACGCTTGCTCATTTCTTAGTAACTTGTATATTTTTGATAAGAAAGAAAGCTTTAAAAATTGTCTCTTTCGGCCCTGTGTGCCCAAGAGAGCAGACCCAATCTGAACAGCTTACCTAAATGGAGCAACTGCAGAACCTTGCATTTTCAAGCTGAACTCATGGCATGCCTTGTGACAAATCAAAGAAACGTAAGATGTGTAACTCTCAATGCAACAGTTTTGTACATAAGACACAGGAACAGAAATTAGGCCATTCAGCCCATCGAGTCTGCTCTGCCATTCAATCATGGCTGATAGGTTTTTCAACTCCATTCTCCCGCTTTCTCTCCATAACCTTTGATCCCCTTAGCAATCAAGAACCTATCTATCTCTGTTTTAAATATACTCCATGACCTGGCCTCCACAGCCTTCTGTGGCAATGAATTCCACAGATTCACCACTCTCTGGCTGAAGAAGTTTCTCGTTATCTCAGTTCTAAAGAGTTTTCCCTTTAGTCTAAGGCTGTGCCCTTGGATTCTTGTCTCTCCTGCCAATCTTCCCAATGTCCGCTCTGTTCGGGCCAATCAGTGTTCTGTAAGTTTCAATCAAATCCCCCCTCATACTTCTAAAATCCATTAAGTATAGCCCCAGAGTCATCAAACATACCTCAAATGTTACATCTTTCATTCTTGGGACATTCTTGTGAGCTTCCTCTGGACCTGTTCCAGGGCCAGTACATCCTTCCTGAGATATGGGGTCCAAAATTGCTCACAATATATAAACTCACATGTTTTAAATTCCCAAATCTTTTGCACTGCCATGGCCAATTTCTCCTCGAATTATACTGGGATAACCGACAGGTATAACATGATGTCTCATTGTGCAGAGCAGTTTAGCAGTCTGAGGTTGGACAGAATGTGATGACGCCATTGAATCACTTCCACAGTATCACTTTCTGAATGAGCTTCCCCTCGACTGATCTCAAGCCCAAAGTCTCCAGAGCCATAAAACAACTATTTGTAGGTACTCTCTGGGAGCTGACGATCTTCAGCTGAAGAATTCATGTATTTTCCCATTGTTTGACTAATTTGTTGAATCTGGAGCCAGGGCTTTGTATCCTGAGATAAAAAGATGCTTCCATATTCACCTATGCCAATGGAAGAGAGGCAAGTCCATATGCACCAATCATGATACTTCACTTTTCTTTCCACACCAGGAAGAAAATCTTAACAAGTCTTTATTGTCAACATGATTGTCACTTGTCTTACAGAATTACAGTGTTGGAGTCAGCATGATCTTTGCACTATGTCAAGCTCAAGAAAAATCCCATAACTCCACATGTAGGTATCGAGTATAACAAGAACCTCCCCACGATCAGAGGATTAGATAGGGTAGACATTGAAAGTCTTTTTCCTAGGATGATTACTTCAGCATGTAAGAGGGGGCATAACTACAAATTGAAGGGAGATAGATTTAAGACAGATGTCAGAGGCAGGTTCTTTACGCAAAGAGTGGTAAGGGCGTGGAATGCACTACCTGCCAATGTAGTTAACTCAGCCACATTAGGGAGATTTCAACAATCCTGAGATAAGCACGGATGATTTTGGGATAGTGTAGGGAGACGAGCTGAGAATAGTTCACAGGTTGGCGCAACATCGAGGGCTGAAAGGCCTGTTCTGCGCTGTATTGATCTTTGTGTCTTTCATTGACTTTAACAAGGCCTTCAGCACAGTAAACCATGAAGGCCTATGTAAGGTGCTGGACAAATATGGCTGCCCTAGCAAGGCCTAGCCATAAGGCTGAAGGTCTTGTCTGACAGGGTATTAGAATCCTTTGAGGTACTGAGCAACTTATGCAAGGGAGAGCCAGCGGACGTGATCTATTTGGATTTCCAGAAAGCTTTTGATAAGGTGTCACACAGGAGGCTGCTAAATAAGATTAGAGCCTGATGCTAAGGGCAAGGTACTGGCAAAGATAGAGGATTGGCTGACTGGCAAAAGACCGAGAGTGGGGATAAAAGAGTCATTTTCTGGATGGCACCGGGTGACTTGTGGAGTTCCACAGGGGTCAGTGTTAGGACCACAACTATTCATGTTGTTAAGTAGATTAGATTCCCTACAGTGTGGAAACAGACCCTTCGGCCCAACAAGTCCACACCGACCCTCTGAAGAGCAACCCCCCCCCCCCCCCCCCATTTATTGCTGACTAGTCCACACTACAGGCAATTTAACATAGCCAATTCACCTAACCTGCACATCTTTGTACAGTGGGAGGAAACCCGCGCAGACACAGGGAGAATGTGCAAATTCCACACAGACAGTTGCCCAAGGCGGAAATTGAACCCGGGCCTCTGGCGCTGTGAGGCAGCAGTGCTAACCACTGAGCCATCGTGCCGCCCATAATGTTATACATTAACAATGTGGACAAAGGAACTGAGGGTATTGTTGCTAAGTTTGCAGATGAGACAAGGATAGGTGGAGGGGCAGATAGTGTTAAGAAGTGGGGAGGCAACAGAAGGACCAGCACAGGTCAGGAGAGTGAGGTGAACAACACATCCTGAGGATGGGAGGGCTTGGGAGTGTGGTGGGAAAAGGGGGCAGATGGGGAGAAAGGGAATTAGTATATTCTGAAGTTGTGACCAGTGCTAAAAGAAATGAGTCTTGTGTTTGTTTCACAAGCCTATCTGGGGAAATTGGGAGAAAATGAGGACTGCAGATGCTAGAGATCAGAGTCAAGAGTGTGGTGCTGGAAAAGCACAGCAGGTCAGGCAGCATCCAAGGAGCAGGAGAATCTGACATTTCTGGCATCAGCCCTTCATCAGGAAAGATGTCTGGGGAAATTGTATAACATTTAAATGCTGCAGCGCAGAAAGCATTCTACATGTGACCTAACACTGCTGGTACACAACCAGAGAGATGGTATGCAGCTGTTTCCAAACAAACAAAGGTTCTGAATAACCAATAAAACAGAGGAATCTAGACAAAGCAACTCTTTTCCCAGGTGGTCCACTGTGGATGGCATTCAGATTTTCAAAGGCATCATATTGCATGAGAACTGAGGATTGATTCATTTCCCTGTTCTATCTGGAGATGTTCTTCATGAAATGCATTTAGTTGGCCTCAGGTAGATTGGCTGTGGTTATTACAAAGAGAGTGGAGAGTGTACTGTCTCATTTGTTCCATTATTCCATGAGTTGCAACATAAAATAAGTATGTGCTGTGTTACTGCATACTTTTTCTGTATTAAACTCAGAATGTACAAATCCATCAACTAGGATTCTTTAATGAACATGATCATTTGTAAAGCATTCATTTATTGTCAATGAAAATACAGGACTGGTTAACACACAGTTTGGAATATGAAAGTGTAAGTGTTTACCCCTTTCTGAAAAAAAACTTAGGCAAAGGGAATAAACGATTTATTTTCTTCACTCATGGGATGTGGGCGTCACTGGCTGACCAGCATTAATTGACCTTCTCTAGTTTTCCTTGAGAAAGTAGTGCTGAGCTGCCTTCTTGGATCATTACAGTCTACCTGCTGTGGGTGGACCCACAAAGCAATTAGAGAGGGAATTCCAGGATTTTGACCCAGTGACAGTGAAAGAACGGTGATATGTTTCCAAATCAGGATGGTGAGTAGCGTGGAGGGGAACTTGCAGGTGTTGATGTTCCCAAGTACCTGCTGCCTTTGTCCTTCTAGTTAAAATGGTTGTGGGTTTGGAAGATGTTCTTCTGCAGTGCAATTTGTGCATAGTACGCACTACTGCTACTGAGCCTCGGTGATGGAGGGAGTGGATGTTTGTGGATGTGGTGTCAATCAAGCAGGCTATATTATCCTGGATGGTGTCAAATTTCTTGAGTGTTGTCAGAGCTGCACCCATCCAATCAAGTGGGGAGTATTCCATCACACTCCTGACTTAATGCCTCGTAGATGGTGGACAGGCTTCACAGAGTCTAATTCTAGATCGAATTATACAATGAATGGAAAAGTTGATGGGCAGAGAGATCTGGGAGTGCCAGTCCATTGTACCCTGAAGGTTGCTGCACAGGTGGATAGAGTGGTCAAGAAGGCATATAGTATGTTTGCCTTCATTGGACGGGGTATTGAGTATAAGACCTGGCAAGTCATGTTAAAATTGTACAAGACCTTGGTTCGGCCGAATTTATAATACTGTGTACAGTTCTGGTCGCCACATTATCAAAAGGATGTGGACGTTTTGGAGAGGGTGCAGAGAAAGTTTACGAGGATGTTACCTGGTATGGAAGGAAAAAACTATGAAGAGACGTTGAGTAGGTTAGGTTTATTTTCAAGAGGAAAAAGGAGATTGAGGGGGGACCTGATTGAGGTTTACAAACTCATGAAGGGTATAGGCAGGGTGGATAGAGACAAACTTTTTCCCAGGGTGAAGGATTCAATAACGAGAGATCATGCTTTCAAGGTGAGAGGTGGAAAGTTTAAGGGGGATACATGTGGCAAGTACTTCACATAGAGGGTGGTGGGCGTTTGGAACACATTGCCAGCAGAGGTGACAGAGGAAGGCACGGTAGATTCATTTAAGATGCATCTGGACAGGTGCATTAGTAATTGGGGAGCAGAGGGATACAGATGCTTAGGAATTGACCGACAGGTTTAGACAGTACATTTGGATCGGCTCAGGCTTGGAGGGCTGAAGGGCCTTTTCCTGGGCTGTAAATTTTCTTTGTTCTTTGAGTCAGGAGGTGAGCTACTTGTCATCGCCTCTGACTTGCTGTTGTAGCATTTTATTTATGTAATGAATCCAGTTGAGTTTCTAGTCAGTGGTGACCTCCAGGATGTTGGTAATGGGTGATTTAGTGATGGTAGCACCAATGAATGTCAAGGGTTCCTGGTTAGATTATCTCTTCATTGGAGATGGTCATTGCCTGGCATTTGTGTGGCACGAATGTTACTTGCCACTTGTCAGCCAAAGTCTGGATATTGTCCTGGTCTTGTTGCATTTGAACATGGACTGCTTCGGTGTTTGGGGAGTCAAACATGGTGCTGGACTTTGTGCAATCTTTGTTGAATATCCACACTTCTGACCTTATGATGGAGGGAAGATCAGTGAAGCAGCTGAAGATGTTTGGGCCTAGGACACCACCACATATGTTATTTTGATGCTACCATCCGCTGGGGACCCTCAGAAATGTCAACCTTTCTTGTCAACTGAGGATTCTCCACCAGTGTAACTGACAGGGCCCTCAGCCATGTCTGTCCCATTGCCCACACTTCTGCCTGTTCCCAGTCTGACACACCTTCCTGTTCCCAGTCCGACACGCCACCCTGTTCTTGAAGTGAATTCCCTGCAATCTGTCCACCATCTACAAGGTGCCATTCAGGAGTGCAGTGAGATTGGGCGGCATGGTGGCTCAGTGGTTAACACTGCTGTGTCATAGCACTAGGGTCCCAGGTTCGATTCCAGCCTCAGGTGACTGTCTGTGTGGAGTTTCCACATTCTCCCGGTGTCTGCGTGGGTTTTCTCTGGGTGCTCCGGTTTCCTCCCACAATCCAAAAGTGTGCAGGTTAGGTGAATTGGCCATGCTAAATTGCCCGTAGTGTTGGGTGCATAAGTCAGAAGGAAATGGGGCTGGGTGTGTTACTCTTTGGAGAGTTGGTGTGGACTTGTTGGGCCGAAGGGCCTGTTTCCGCACTCTAGGGAATCTCATCAAAGATTTGTCTGCATGACCACAGCTCCAACAATACTCAACATTATCTCGAACAAAGCAAATCACTTGATTGGCAGTCCATCCATCACCTTCAAAATTAATCCTCTCCACTTCTGTCACTACAGCAGTATATACCTTCTTACAAGATGCGATTCAACAACTTGCCAAGCCTCCTTTGTTCGCGTCTTCCAAAGGGTCAGCTCCACTGCTTAAAAGGGTATGGTCAGCAAATGCTTGGGAACACCAACTCCAAGCATTCTGAATTCTAACCGTATCACTGTTTCCTCACTGTCACTGTGTCAAGACTCACAAGCTCCCTCCCAAATAGAGCCTACCTACACCAAATGGATGGCAACAGTTCAAGCAGCTGACTCGCTTTCTCCAGAGCTGCTTTGGGACAAGCAGTATATGCAAGCCTCATTAGCAGTGTTCACACGCCATGAAATAATATAAACAAAACTATGGGTAAATAGGATATCCTAGAATGTCACAGCAGGATGTTGGTGTTTCTAAGGTGCATTCCTTACATCAGAATTGATAGATTAATCGACTCATATTCCAGGAAATATAGTGGAGGGAAAAGAAAACAGATGAAATATTGTGTGTTAAATGTGGGTGGTTCTTTGTTTTATTCTGATAAGGTAAATGCTTTCTATCTGACTGGTCTGGTGACAACCCAAACGCCACAAGCGTCAACATAGTTTCAAACTACACCCACTGAGTTTTTGGGTAGAGTCCAAGACAATACCAGGATGATGTCTGGAGTCTCTCAGACTATTTATAGAGTTCAATTTTGTTCTTTCCCCAACATCTTACATCCAAAATGTAAAAGTGTCTGCAGCAACTGGAAGTTGAATTGCAGAAATAAATGCTTTGATTTTAACTTTTTTTTTACTGGAGATAAAGATGTGATTTGATTTATCCCATCTCTTAAGGGATACCCCTCATTCTTAGATTTTGTCATTTAGTCTTCATTTTCTCTTCAAGAGCAAATATCTGCCAACCAGCCATTCTGTCACATCCCCTCAGGATCTTATACATATGAATGATATCTCCTATTTCATTCTTCTAAAACCCAATGGGTAAAAGATTCAACGTGTTTTACCTTCCTTCACAGTATAAGCCCTTCATCCTGGGATTGAGTTGAATAATCTTTGACCTGCTAACACAATTATCTAATTTTTCAGATAAGGAAACAAAGATAATGTTCTTGAAGTGAACTCATCAAACCCCTGTACATCAATGGTAAAATCTCGCTAAATTTATATTCCAGCTCTCTCTCTCCCCCCCGCCCCCCCGCCCCCCCCCCCCACACCAACCTTGTCACAAGTGGCAATATTTCATTTGCCTTCCTAGACATGTGCTGCATCTGGACACTGACATTTTGTGACACATGTATCAGGCCACCTAGATCTCTCTATTCCCCTTGAAATCCACAACACCCGTCCGTTTAAATAGTACACCACCTTCCTGTTCTTCCTATCGTGCTGTCATTAGCAAGATTAGCCACTGTCCATTTGGTCCCTTCATGGATATAGATCGGTAGTAGTTAAAACCCCAGCACTGAGCCCTGTGAAACCCAAATTATCCACTTGAAATGGACGCTCTTTTCATTTCTGTTTGCTTCCTGTTAGCTAACCAGTCCATTGAGGTGGCCCCTTTACCAAAAGTCTTCTGGCAATCCACATACACCACATCATCTGCGTCAATGTGACTGATCTTTTCATGGCCTCGGCTCCACTTACTTGTCTGGTCACCATAGCCCTTAATTCCTTTACTGTTCAAATATCTATCTATCTTTGCCTTAAAAACATTCGACGAGGTAGCCTCAACTGCTTCACTGGGCGGGGAAATCCACAGATTCACAACCCTTTGGGTGAAGACGTTCCTCCTCAACTCAGTCATAAATCTGCTCCCCCTTATTTTGAGGTTATGTCCCCTAAGATCTAGTTTCACCCACCAGTGCAAACAAACTCCTTGCTTCCTAGCTTGTCAATTCTCTTCATAATCTTATACATTTCTATTAGATCTCCCCTCATTCTTCAAATTCCAGTAAGTACAGTCGCATAAACCAACCCTCTCCATTCTCGAATCAACCTAGTGAGCCTCCTCTGTATCTCCTCCAGTGCATCTTTTGTCAAGTAAGGTGACCAAAACTGTACACCGTCAATGCCCCTGTAACACAGAAAAGGCAGAAAGCATCGCTGCTAATGGTTAGAAGTGGCGTTCCCTACAGGACACTCACACCCTGGTTAGTGTTGTCATGGCATTGGGATAACGAGTGACACTTACTCAGCTGCTAGCTCATGGATGTCTCAGCATTGCAACAGATGAGCTGTCAGTGCATGGACCTTCAGAAGTAGTGGGTGCAGTGACAAAAATAGTGTGAGTGTAAAGGGGCCGAGGGCAGAGTTACCCTGGCAGAGAAGAGAAAATAATTGACCATTTTCCTCTGCAGTCCAGTCCTCTACACCCTGCCGATGACACCTGGGTCAGTGCCAATCTTCGACCAGGCTGGCATTTGGCTGTTGAGAGTGTCTTTCTGCAGCTCCTCCAAGAAGTGGACGTTTTGTTGTTGCACCAGCCCTTCCATCAGGACCTCCGGAGCAAAAATGGCTGTTAATGGCAAGTTTGGGAAGATCAGATCAGAGAACCGACTTCAGTTTGTCAGGTTACAGCCAGAATCACTCCACCGAACTTGACAGGGCTTGAACATAGCTAAACACTGGGTTTTCTAAGCTAGAGATCAGAAGTAGAAAGTGAGAACTGCAGATGCTGGAGATCAGAGTTGAGAGTGTCATGCTGGAAAAGCACAGCCAATCAGACAGCATCCGACAAGCAGAAGAATTGACGTTTCGGGCATAAGCCCTTTATCAGGAATGAAGGACTTATGCCTGAAACATTGATTCTCCTGCTCCTCTGATGCTGCCTGACCTGCTGTGCTTTTCCAGCACTACACTCTCGACTAAGCCAGGGATCAACCTGCTAAAATTTTAAACCGCAAGCAAGCAAACGCATTCAACCTTTACGCTCTGACATAAACTCCACAGTATAAACAAATGATCTTCCAGTAATACTCCAAGGGTGGGTTGCAGTCACCTGATCTCTGGCACACACTGAATTCGGTCACCATTTTCTTATTAAAATGTCCTTCAGAAAAATAACTAACGCCCATGTACCACTAGTTTTAAATACAAACTCTTGCAAATAATGACGTATATAGCACACACCTTCCATCATACATCCGCCAAAGGAGATTGTAGTATCTCTTGAAGAGGCATTTTGATTGACAATTACAAATTATTTTAATGCTGTTTCTTTTGTTACATTAGCAATAGTAACATGTTGATAATAACCTAACAACAAGTTTCATGGATTTTACACATGTCCATTTGAATCACAGCACTGGGTTGCTTCACATATGTTTTTGATAATATATCAAATAACATGTCCATTCGAAGAATATCAACGCATATCAACAGCATTAAACTCCACTGAAATAACTGTGGGTTCCTGTCCCAACATTTCTCTTATAAACAAAAATCAAAGGATTGTGGTTCATACAAATAAGTTTCTTCTACATTTTTGCTGTTAAACTATCTCAAAGTGATGCGCAGCCAGCAAAGCCTCAAGGTCTGTCCCCACTATTGAATATTTCTGTTTACGAGAATTCGTTTTGGTTGAAAAAGTGCCGACAGGCCTTTCCATCCTGAATTTGTCATCTTCTAGTAACAGGTACTGGCACCAATATTGCTATCACCAACAGCCAGTTTCAATGGCCTTTCATAATTCACTGTTACTGAAATCAGTTATCAGCACCCCAGCTTTCAAATTGCCCAAAAGGACTCTGAAGTTCTAATACCCATTCAATTTTTAAAAATCTTTATCATGTTCATCAGAGGAGCCACTGCAGTTGCTGAAGTTCAGAACATACTTCTGGTAAAATTCATATGTGCCAATAAATCCCAAAACATCGCAAAAAAAAAAAGCCTGAAAGAACTGCGGATGCTGACAAAGACATTAATTCTGCTTTCTCTCCACAGAAATATCTGCTGAGTTTTTTTTTCCAGCAGTTTCTGTTTTTGTTTCGCAAAATTTCATGTTTTGTCCTTGGCACAGGAATATCCAAAATAGCTCTTACATTTACTTCTCTAGGTAGTCCTTGGCTGCACAGCATGGACCAAGTACATTGAGTTTGCTTTAGTTAATCCCCTTTTGTCCGGATTTATTTGGTTCTTTTCAACTGGTTGAACATTTGAGTCATGTGTTGTAAAGGTTCTTCCCAGGTTTAACTGAATACAGCCACATTGTCAGTGTAAACCAAGCAGTTACATAGTCCCTCAATGACTTTATTGGTTGACATTGCTATTTCATTTTCCATTCCAAGTGCATGACTTTGCATTGTAACACCATTATGCCCACTACTAAGGTTGGCTAAGTATGTCAGCCTCATTTTCTATACCTGTTCTCCTTTTTCTAAAAGAAATTGTATCTAATAGCTGAATTTCTAAGTCAGCTCCTTTTTTTCGTGGTCTCTTCTTCCTGCCTAAGTTTATAGGCCTAAGGTTGAGTCACAATATCCTGTAACATCTTTTTCTATTACATCCACTCGTGTCTCCAGCAAACTTTAGTGAGGTCAACATTTTTGAACTGGCCAGGTTATTTCCCAAGATAAAATTTATTCCTTCTATCGGGATATGTTTCATTACTCCAACGACAGCTTCCCCATTTTCTGTGTCAATTTTTAATTCAACTCACTATGATAAGTGAGGGGGTAACCTCCATATGTACCTCCAAGTAATATCTTCTCTTTCATTAATCTTGTTGAAGGGCAAATGGTATCACTTGCCAACATCAGGCACTGACATGCCCCAGGTATCCCTCAATATCTTCATGAATTTAGTTCTTTTTTCTGCATTTTTGCAACAGAAATGGGAAAACAACTTTTTTAAAGGCCAAGCATTGTTGAAGCATTTCTGCACTGTAATTGTTAGAACAAAGAACAGTGCAACACAGGAACAGGCCCTTCGGCCCTCCAAGCCTGCGCTGACACATTCTTGCCCTTCTATACTAAAACTGGCTTCACAGGATCCGTATCCCTATCCATGTATTCGTCCATGTGCTTCTTGAATGCTGCTATTGTGTCTCTTTCCACCACCTCCTCTGACAGCGCGTTCCAGGCACTTGCCACCCTTTGTGTGAAAAACATGCCTTGCACATCTCTTTTCAACTGCCCCCCCCAGCTCCCCCACTCCACCCCACTGTGTCCCCTTGTTATTGACCCCTCCACCCTCAGGGAAAAGCAAGCCCTGTGGGCAGGTATCACTGAACTGCCTTCCCAGTCATTCCCTCTGCCCATAACACCTGTGTATCTATCTATGTGTGGGAGCAGTTTATAATGGGTTAGAGGTTTAACCAAGAGAGCTGTATGTTAACTGTTCGTAACTGTTTAACTGCAGTTATAATCCGTTTATTTCTAATAAGTAACCACTCCTCTTAAGTGTCAAAAACCAATCCGTGCTTTCTGACAACTTGAGTCTGAAAGACAAGTGAACCGGGAATTTCAGCATTCTTTCTGACACCTTTAAATTTTGTGACAACCCCAGGAATAGCAGCATTTGGTTTCCCCCTCACTATGCCAGTGAGGCTTTACGGAATCGGAAGTAAATGGAAGTGTTTACTGACACCGACAGCTGAGGGCAACTATACTCATTGGGGGAATGCAAAGGAGCAAGCATTGATGGCATCATACACATCTTTGTGATGTCATGCGCAAATGCAGTATCGTGCATGTGTGCAGGGAGGCGTGTGCGGTTTTGAACTGGCGGGGGAGAGGGATACTGTGCACACGACGGGGTGTTGGAGAGTTCCCAGAGTGAGAGAGGAAGAGACGGACAGCCCAGCAGTGGAGTGAAGGCAGAGCCGGGTGGGTGAGGGGAGACAGAACGGGCTGGTGGTCGGAGTGGCCTCTGGCACCCAGCCCATCCTTGCTGTCTCCATTGCTCCACCCCCACCTCTCCACTCCCTGCCCAGTTCTGTCTCCTGGTTCCTCACTTCCCACTTATTGTTCAAAACTTCAACTTAACCAATTCTTTAAAAGGGACTTGGATCACACTTACATTGTATCCAGCACAAAACCATCAACAGCCTCCAGTTTTTGTGACCTCATCTAATGTTGCTACCGGGCAAGTTCGACCTCAGATTGAAATTGGCTTGAGAGATCACATTTTTAAAGAATATTTAACATTGTGGCCAATCACTGAAACCTAGGCACATAGAACAGTAACACAGAAGTGTTTTGAGGTCCATTGCAAAAAATTGAATGCTGCTGGAAGAAATAATAGAGGATTGTTTGAATAAAACTAATCGAGAGTTAGCAGATAAATTGTTGTAAGATGTAAAAGCAGGATCTTGTAGAGAACACTGGCATTAAGTCTGCAAATTTCCTTTAATAATAAAACAGAAGTTTATTCCTGAAAAGGGAAGATAACAAAATAAGACAAACCAAGCTCTATAAATAAAGAATGGAGTTTGAGATAATCTAAAACAGGCTGCAAAACAAAGTCTTATCTATTGTCTAACACTATCATTTTACAGTGATTCAGGTCCAGCAAAGTGACCCTTCAATATCAAATCTTTAGATCTGACTCAAGCATTTCTTCCCAGCTCTATCCTATCCATTGTGAAGTCTTCCTATGTAAAGACTCTCAAACTAAAAATTTGGACTTTTTATGTTTTTTTAAAGAAATAATCTGCTGTCTTCTAACCAAATACTTCTGGTCTAGAGGTTTCAAAGGCTATTACACCAAGATAACAGCACTTTCCTTGTGCTGCCCATACTGTGCCTTAGAAGTGAAGCTATACTTGTTTCAGGTGTCCTCAAAAAAGGACACGAGAAGCTCTGAGTATTTGGGTTTCTCAAGTTAATGAAAAATTCCTTGATGATTCTCAAGCAAATTCAAACCAATACTTTTCAAAGTTTACCCTGCAGTATTAGTAAATTATATTCCATTAACCTCCAGGAGGCTTGCAATCACTATCTCTCTGCCACACAATGAATTAGGTCATGGTTACAGAAAGGATTTGCTTGAGCCCATTTTGTTCTAAACCTCTTTACAAAAGTAATCTATATGCCACTGGTTTGAAACGCAAACTCTAATAAAAACCTATGTTGACAATGTATGTTGCAAAAACCACTCACCTTCATTGTAGCTGGAGAGGCCAGCCATAGTGACAGAACTAGTGGGTCACTTCACAATGAAAGTAAAAGACAGCAGTAAGAAAAGAGCACCCTCCAGTGGTTCTTACAATTACTGCAATACAGAGGAACCTCACCTCAATTATCGAGCGTTCGATTATCCGAATATCCGGCAAATCACGAGGTCCCCATGCTTGGCTAAACTGTGTTATCTGGAATTCAATAAACCGAACGAAGTACTCCCACCAGCGTCCTTCAGATAATCGAGGTTCCTCTGTATTTATAACTGGACTGCATGGTGTTGATTGATATTTATTGTCACGTGTACCGAAGTGAAAAGCTTTGTTTATGAGCAATACAGGCAGATCTTAGTAAGCAAGGACGTACAGATCAGAGGTTGTAAAAAGACTTAGACAGAGGCGTGCAAGTTAATGTTGCACAAGGAGTGGGCTAGGCAAAATCAACATTAACAAGATCAGCATTATTTGAGGCTAGACAGTCCATTCATCGGTCTAATAACGGCGGGGAAGAAGCTGTTGTGAACCTGCCAGTGCATATGTTCAGGCTTCTGTACCTTCTGCCTAATGGAAGAGGTTGTAGGAACCCACTACCGGGGTGAAATTATAACATTGAAGAGTGGAGCACACTGAGGCAGCTAGATTTGGGTCTGCTACACATTTTGCTGCACACAGCCTTTAGTCCAGTGGTGGAACAAAACTTTTAGTCATTTTTATTTTCGTGGCTGTTGCAACTGCGTGTAATACTTGGGCGGTGTGACTTTCAGCTGAATAAATGTTTACATATGTCAATCCTTCATAGTTCACATAAAACAGAAGGTTAGCAACAGGGACTTTGGCTATCCTTCCCTTTCAATCATAGAAAAGGAGAGCAAGAAAAGTACTCTTGATTTCAATGGGGCAGTCAATTAAACCAGTTGCTTTAAAGCAGCCACAAAGATTTTTTTCCATTGGTTTGGAGCTGGGAGGTGATAACGGTCAAGTGTATAATTCCTTGTTAATGCATAAATGCACAGATTTGCAACTACCTGTGTTTTTTAAATTGTGGAACTCACCAAATCCCTGTCACTTTCTCCAGAATGGAGACCCGCGGTGAGGCTGGCAGCGGTCAACTGTGCAAACAGTCAGAATGTGAAAATCTGTCGAAGATTTCAAGTGACCGTCTATCCAACAATGAAGGTATGGTATGGGTGCACTGGATCGCAAGAAATGCATTCACTGAAAATTCTTAGGGCACATACTGAGTCCAGTTCCATTCAGTTGCTCAAATCCAAGATCTGAGTGTTTGTAATTGAGACAAAATGTGCCAAACCTCACGTACAACCCCTACTTTAAAACCAGAAATAAATTAGTACTCCCTCTGCCTGGAATGAACCGAAAGTTCATTTAGAGTTTCGGTCGATGGTGTGTGAGTGCTGTTTATTTCTGAGCTTTGGCCGAGTTATTTTTATTGTTATTCATTCACGGGGTGAGGGCATCACTGGCTAGGCCAGCATTAGTTGCCCGTCCCTAATTGCCCAGAGGGCAGTTAGGAGTCAACCATATGGCTGTGGGTCTGGAGTCACATGTAGGCCAGAACAGGTAAGGATGGCAGTTTCCTTCCCTAAAGGACATTCGTGAACCAGATGGGTTTATCTGACAATAGATTCGTGGTCACCACTAAACTCTTAATTACAGATATTTATTGAATTTAAGTTCCACCATTTGCCAGGTCCCCAGTATTATCTTTATAGCTATACTTGGGGAATCTTGTGGTGCCATGGTAATATCCCTACCTCTTAGCCTGGATTCAAGTTCCACCTGGTCCAGAAATGTGTCACAATATGTCTGAACAGGTCAATTAAAATGATCTATTCTCGGGTTAAGTGCACATACCTACCCCCTTCTCCAGAAGTGGTGGTGCAAGGGCTTTTAACACTATAAGTGCGTGTCTTACTTATCATACAGGGGGTTCAGTGTAGCTATGGCAAAGGCCTTTATACCAGATGAGTGGGTGATATTTTAAAGGGTTTTTTTTAGATCTGTACCAGCTCATCATTGCTCAACAAAAGCTGGATCGTGGATGGGAAAATGTAGCCCTACACTAACTCAGTTAAAACATACTTAGTTACCCTTCTGCGCTTCTTCCATTGCTAACTTGGCTTCGGGTTGTGGTTAATCAGGGTATTGGCTCATTTGCTTTGTTACTTGTGTCCAGCTGAGTAGTGAACAACTGTTCTCTCGGCTTCTGCAAAATGCCCCTGATGAGCTGGAATGCGAATTTGGCTGCAGTTCAGGCATCTAACTGAGTCTTTCTGTTCTGAGACTGTCTGCGAAATGTGCATTTGCAGTTTCAGAAATTGGCAGCGCAGGTTCGTGTTGTGGAAAAACAAGGGCGCTGCCAATATTTAACCCAACATTAACTTGGCGGTGAAAGATCGGGGGTACAATCAGGTGCATCTCTGATAACTGGAGCAAACAGTGAGGTGCAAGCTGACTTCCACCAATTACAGTCACTGCTAATGGGGCTTTGATCCAAAACCTCGCTGAACTACACATCATTCATATACACCCATTTGCATTTTAACATGACATCCTATTATTTCCTGACACCAACCAGTTGGTTGCAGTGCTGCTTTCAATGCCCCACCCAGCGCAATGTGATAGGAAGAGAGTGAGCATAATCTCTGATTTCTGCTGTTTTAGCCTTTTGTTTTAGCCTACAACACCGGTTAGCAGCAATGCAAACAAGCAGATATATATTTTTTTAAAAATCAGTTTGTAATTCCCTTCTGTTAGTGTACAGCCTGTCTGTCAGCTCGTCCACAGCTCCTCATGGAGACACATGGAGATCTCATATCCTCAGACTAAAATGTCAGAGACACTCAGAGGAACCTCGATTATCCAAATACCAATTATCCGAAAGTCTGATTATCCGAACGAGATCTCGAGGTCCCGATGGAAACATTGCATCAAAGACGTGTTTCCAACAGTGATCGCGCCTTTTGTTTACAGTGATTAAACAGGCACCGTCTTCAAATGACTGACCTCCCGCCCTCTCTCTCACCCCACACTTTCCCTGGAGTTCTACAGAGGGGTGTCCCCTAACCGTGTCCCGCCACGCTTCCCCAGATAATCTCTCCAACATTGTCCTGTACAGGGCAGAGGTGGAACCTGTCAAAAGGTTGCAGTACAAAATTGTGTGTGTGTGCGCGCGTGTGTCTTGTTGGGTGTCCAGTCCAGCTTCCCCGGAGAGGGGGCAAGTGTCTACGGGAATGGGGGGCAGGGATTGTGTTGGACAGGGTCGGGGGCGGGGGGGGGAGATGTTGGACAGGGTTGGGGGTGGGGACGGTGTTAGATAGGGTTGTGGTTGCGGGGGTGTTGGGGGCAGGGAGGTGTTGCACAGGAGTAGAGGGCGCAGTGTTGGGGGCGGTGATACGGTGTTGGACGGGGTGGGGCTGGGGGGTGTTGGGGGCAGGGGGGGTGGGGGGCATGTTGCACAGGAGCTTGGGCAGGGTTGAGGGCAGTGTTGGAGATGGGGTCTCGTGCGTGGTGTGCTGCTGCAGTGTCCTGAACAGTGAGCAGACTTTAAAAGCTCCGAGCCCCAGAGGAAAGGCATTTGATCAAATAACCGAATAATCAATTATCCAAACGAAATAGTGCCCGCCCATCAAATTCGGATAATCGAGGTTCCCCTGTAAAGGCTTGGCAACCCCTGCCCCTAGATGTATAACATGCAGTCGCACTACCATCTGGGCATGCTCCGACACTCGTGAACCAAGCTGCCTGCTAAAGGCAAACAGCTCCCCTGCCTCAGAACAAAGAATCTGTGGTGAAGCTCAAAGGTGGACTGATACCTAAATTAAGTTATTATAAATTTGACAATTCCTGGCCTCACAGTGCCAGGGACGTGGGTTCAATTCCAGCCTTGGGCGACTGTCTGTGTGGAGTTTGCACATTCTCTCTGTGTCTGCGTGGGCTTTCTCTGGGTGCTCTGGTTTCCTCCCACAATCCAAAGATGTGCAGAATTGGCCATGCTAAAATGCCCCATAGTGTTAGGGGATGTGTTAGTTAGGGGTAAATGTAGGAGAATGGGCTTGGGTGGGACACTCTTCGAAGGGTCGGTGTGGACTTGTTGGGCCGAAGGGCCTGTTTCCACACTGTAGGGATTCTAAGCCATGGCCAAAAGTAGTGTGCTGCATTCCTTTGGCGTCAACCATGGCATTTGAGAGAGGAGCCTTGTCATATGGGTATCCTAGAGTCTTAATACATTGAGTCCAGATTTTGCCCAGACATTCTAACACTAAAGGGAAGGTAACCATTAAGGGTGATAACCCC
Source organism: Chiloscyllium plagiosum (assembly GCF_037043375.1). Lineage (NCBI taxonomy): Eukaryota > Metazoa > Chordata > Chondrichthyes > Orectolobiformes > Hemiscylliidae > Chiloscyllium > Chiloscyllium plagiosum. Next base: position 85,614,691 of record NW_028270147.1, on the reverse strand, counting down.
AACTAGACTGGCATAGAGAATGGGGTGCTGTGAGCTGTCTCCATTAGTGGGAGGGATTATTTTGACCCAATGGAGCAGCCACTGCCTACCTGTGTTACACCTGACTTGTAAAATGCTGTCCTGCCAGAATCCACCAGCTTCAAGGGAGCTTTGAGTCCCTGCTGAGGAATTGAACGGAATTTATCTCACCAGGGAAGCAAACAAAACATTCAAAGGGAGATTCCAAATTTTCCATTGCCAAGCTAGAAGGTCAGGGGCACTTGCACAGGGCTGACCCAGGTAGCTGGTTGACAATGCCTGCAAGACACCTGTACTCAACAAGGGAGTCCACAGGCTGACCATTGGCATTGCCACTCAAGAAAAGACCAGGCTCATCCCTGTAGTGGACCACGGGAAGCAAAAGAAGCATTACAGTCACCCGACAAGACATGCGTTTAGCGGAAACGCATCAGCAAGGTGTCGCCTTCTGTGCACCTCTTGAATCTTTAAAGGCGAAACATTGTCCTTGTGTCAGATTCAGTCCTGCTGCCTACCTGGATATAAACCTGCAGTTCCTCAACTGAACCGAACAGGCGCTGTCTGACATTCTCACATAGGTTTCAGGATGAGGGGGGAAAGACTTAAAAGGGACCGAAAGGGGCAACATTTTCACGCCGAGGGTGGTACGTGTATGGAATGAGCTGCCATAGGCAGTGGTGGAGGCTGGTACAGTTGTAACACTTAAAAGGCATCTGGATGGGTATATGAATAGGAAAGGATCAGAGAGATATGGGCTAAATGCTGGCAAAATGGGACTAGATTTATCTAGGATATCTGATCGGCAAGGATGAGTTGAACCACAGGGTCTGTTTCTGTATTGCACATCTGTATGACTGCAAAAGGGAGCAGGAACACACTTGGAGATACTGTCTGTAGTACCATGCTCTTGACATATGGGAGGTCAGTGCAAGAACATGCTGTCTGGTTTGAGGATGGTACCACTGAGATGGAACCTCTCCTTGAAGCCAAGCAGCCTGCTCCAAGAGGGTCAACATACAACTTAACACACTGCTCGGCAGGCTGCTTTTGGTGACATGATGGCTCAGTGTTAGCACTGCTGCCTCACAGTACCAGCAACCCAGGTTCGATTCTACCCTCAGATGGATATGTGTGGAGTTTCCACATTCTCCCTGTGTCTGTGTAGTTTTCCTCCCACAGTCCAAAGATGTGCAGCTTTGGTGGATTAGCCATGCTGAAGTGTCCAGCGAGGTGAAGGCTAGGTGGGCTAGCCATGGGAGATGCAGGGTTAAAGGGACGGAGTCTTTGGAGGGTCGACGTGAACTCGATGGGCTGAATGGCCTGTTTCCACGCTGTAGGGATTCTATGGTTTTAATAACTGGTTGTTGTAACTGTGCTAAAATATGCAGATGACTTTTGATTGAGGGAATATTAGGGAGAAAAATTAAAGAATCAAAATGTCACCTTGTCCATCAGTAAAGAAAATAGTTCCATTGAAAACAAAGACTTTGGATGTTAATACTAACTGCAGTAAATCATTGGAGAGATGATTAGATTACTTAGAGTGTAGAAACAGGCCCTTCGGCCCAACAAATCCACACCGACTCTCTGAAGAGCAGCCCACCCAAACCCATTCCCCCACATCTAACACTATGGGCAATTTAGCATGGCCAATTCACCTAACCTGCACATTTTTGGAGTGTGGGAGGAAACCCACACAGAGAATGTGCAAACTCCACACAGATAGTCGCCTGAGGCGGGAATTGAACCCAGGTCTCTGGCACTGTAAGGCAGCAGTACAAACCACTGTGCCACCGTGCCACCCATCTTAAGACTTACTGTAGGGAAAGCACATCACATTATATAAAGTCAGCTTGGTGAGAAGCTGATATGGAGTCCATAGCAGAGGAGCTTAGCAGATCTATTGACTTGGATAAAGATCCCAGTTGCTGATGCAATACACACTATACTCTTAGAACACGGAAAACTGGCATTCCTGCAAAAGCCACACAGATGCCACTGTCTTTTCCAAGAGTAGGGGCAGCAGACCATACCACCATGCAGGCAATCAATGGCCTAGTGGTGTTATCACTGGAGTATTGATTTGGAAACTCAAGTCATGTTCTGGAGGCCCAGGATCGAATCCTGCAGTGGCAGATGATGGAATTTGAATGTGATACAAATCTGGAGTTAAGAGTCTAAAGATGACGATGAAACCATTGTCACTTAATGGAAAGCCCATTTAGTTCACTAATTCCTTGTAGGATCTGGTCTACATGTGACTCTAGGCCTGCATCAATGTAGTTGATTCTTTATTGCAATGCAGGTAACAAGTCCCAGCCAAGTCAGTGATATCCACATCTGTGAATGAATTTTTTAAGAACGATTGACGGTAAGAAACTATGGCCCTGTATAAGAACAAGAAAGACCCCAGTGATTGGAATAACTATTGAGGTATCTTGGTGCTAGGCATCATGAGAAAGATATTTGCCCACATTGTCCTTCTGCAGACTGCAGATCCCAGCTAACACATCCACGCTAATCACATTGTGGTTTCAGAACTCAATCAACAAATTACATGATTGTCTTGGTCTAGCTGTTGCAAGGGATATCAAAAGCGACAGCTATCTAATACCTTCTTTGATCTGACTAAGGCATGCGACCATGGGAGCAGAGACAGTGTACTTAAACTGCTGGAAATTGGAAATATGTCCAAACTGATTAAGAGAGTTGAACAACTATGATCTGACTGAGAACTGAGTCTACCAAGCAGGAACAAGGCCTGAGCAGTTTCCATCAATGATGTCTTCATTGCCTTGGCGACTTCCATCAGATGGATGATGACCGTGTATCCAGATATTTTCTGTACGATGAATTGGGAATTAGTTTACAGCCTCCTGGACATCCATAACTGTGCTGGAAGGACATCTTCAAACCCTATGTGAAACTGGTGGATACCAACATTGAGGAGGAGGGACAAGTGAGGACTGCGGAGGCTGGAGATCAGAGTCGAAAAGTGTGGTGTTGGAAAAGCACAGCCGGCCAGGCAGCATCCAAAGACAGTTGACATTTCAAGCTTGAGCTCTTCATCAGGAAACCAACATTGACCAACTGGGAGACAGCCCTGACCTCTGCAGGGGTTGAATATTTGGAATGACAACAGAAGAAGCTAGCAGAAACAAAGGCTCAGTGAGCTGGGCACAGGGCCCAGTTAACACAGAAGCCAGAAAATAGTGCATCTTCTCAGCTCAGCATCTCCCTCATCACCAAATGTTACTGGGAAGGCTGCTTCCGAATCCTGGTGCTCCCGCCTGTCCTCAGACCCTCTTGATTCACTATAGTTTAAGAATCTCTTTGTCTCAGCCTTGAATATATTCTATGACTCAGTCTGTGTGGTTTTCTACGAATAGAATTTATTTGTCCTCTGAGAGACTTTATTCCTACTCATCTCCACTTTGATTGGGGGGTTGCCTAATTTGGACATTTGCCCACTAGTTTCACATTCTCCCATGAGAAGAGTCAGTCTCTTGACATCTGTTCAGTCAAGCCCCCCCTCAGAATCTTCAATGTTTTAATAAGATCACCCCCATGTGGTTCTAAACTCCATTGAGTCCAGGCCCAACCTCTTTTTTCACCAAACAAATCACGGTGTTAACCCAACACTTTCTCTATCAACACCTTCTCTAAACTATCTCCAGTGAGGTACACTGATGCTTAGATAAAAGGACCAAAACGATACACAGTACTCCAATGCGGTCTCATTTGTAAAACTGTGGCAAGATTTCCCTATGTTTTCCCACCAGCAGATGATACACCTTCCTATACTGCTACTTTCCTTACCGTCAGCATCTTTTCTTGACAAGGGCATTGTGTTTGTACGTTCCAATTTGTTGAGACGTTTTCTGAAACTAGGGAATTTTAGAAAAGTACAGGCCTTTCCTATGTGTGAAACTGTTTCCGAATTTCATTCTTCTATGGTCTGACTCAAGTTTCCCCCTTATCCCTGGAGTCCGTAATCAGCAGAATTACAGTAAAAAAACTATCTGTTTCCTGTATTATTTTGTTGCATTACTTCAAATCGCTCCTAATTCATCCATGGACAAAATTTAACTTGCAGAAATGAAAAGCAAGCGAAGCCAATGTTTCAAATGGAATGTCACAATATTTTAAAAATTTGGCCAGTATTTCCAAACAGATACACTTTGTGTTTATGGCAGTGTTTCAGGAAACATTCTTCATGATCCTGTGGTGAAAGTTGGTCTAGAAGATGTCACTGTGACTTTTGGAATGTATCTCTATCTCTGACCTGTTTCACTTGGCTTCCTTGATTATAATTTTATTTTGTTTTTTTCTCCTCAGTTCTTCAGAGCATTTTCAAAACCGCCATTCAAGGGAGAGGGTCTTAAAGATGCTGGTTAGTACATTTTGAGCATGGTCTGTCTTCGCACTTCAGTTTCATACTGTTCATCAATCATTTGTATTTTGCTAGCACTGTTTCCATAGAGCCCTTCAAAAGGTAGGTGATATGGTGGTTCGGGGGTTGGCACTGCAGCGCCACAATGCCAGCTCCCCGGGTTCAATTCCACCCTCTGGTGACTGTCTGTGTGGAGATTACACATTCTCCCTGTGTCTGCGTGGGTTTCCTCCTGCAGTCCAAAGATGTGCAGGTTAGGTGGATTGACCGTGCTAAATTGCCCATAGTGTCCAAGGATGTGCAGGCTAGATGGATTAACCATAGGAAGTGCAGAGACAGAGTAAAAGGGGGCGGTTAGGGTGCTCTTCAGAGGGTCACTGTGGACCGGATGGTCCGAATGGCCAGCTCCCACATTGTGGGGATTTTGTGTTTCTATGGATATCTGCTCTGGGATATTATGCTTCTTAAATAGTCGGCATTTGTACTTGGCTGTACGGTGGCACTAACGTGGCATCAAGAAGCATCGTATTTCCCTCATTCTAGCCATTTTCTAATTGAGTTGCTGCACCCACACCCCCTCCCACTCCACTGCCTCGAAAGGATTTGCCAGGAGGAGTTTCCAGACTATCGGGTAATGCTGCACTTTCCACCTCTATAAGACTTCTGTGGAAATCTTGGCATGTGACATTTGGCATCATGTTGGGTTCTGGGATGTACCAATCACTGGTGGAAGAGCATGGGGTGCCTTATGCTGCCAGTGTTGGAACCAAACATCTTTGTTATGTTTGGATAGATCCTTGAAGATAAACTTAAGGCACGACTAGGTATCAACAAATGGGTTAGGATGCCTGATTCTGAGCCAGAGACCCCATGTGCTAACGTTCCAATCCCCAACATTCGTGGTGATGCCTGTGTTGCTCCATACAGCTGGCTGTGCATTCAGTCTATAGCAGTCGTGTTCGTACTTTAGTATTTTCATCTTTGAAAGAGACGGTAAGTGGAGGGCATATTAGGCAAGGTGGTCAATTAGACTGCAGTTGGAGTGCCAAGTAAACATCAAGCAGCACAACAATGCTCAAGAAAGGACAAACAGACCCGGGGATGGACAAAATATCAATGGTCTGGCATATCCAACTGGTTGCATCTAACCACAGGGTAACCTAGGTGACCATCCTCTGACCCATATGACACTCATTTGAGTTACTCAGGAGGAGTCTAAGTAGAAGGAACAGAGGAGGCTAGATGTCATTGGACCAATCCTCACCATAGATATTTTGGAGGACTTTTACTGAAATCAATCCAAGATCAGGAAACCAGAGCTCAGTGCATTGCGAGGTGGGATTTCAGGGGTGGGGAGCTGGAGGAAGAAGAGGGTAAATCCCCAAAACCTGCCTCTGTGAAGTCAGGAGATTAACTGGAGAAATGGTGGAAACGAGGACAACACTGAGATCTCGCTACTGATAGCCGAGAGAGAAAACCTGGTTTAACCATCATCCCTAAGGCCCAAAATAATGACTGCAATGAAGCTGAAGAGACTGGGGAAATCCAGAACAGAGTTAGGCTTTCCAGGTTGATTTCAGGGAAGAATTCTTCCCACTCAGTGTCGTGATGACCTGGAACTCACTCCCCCTATTAAGGCTCGACAGTCAATTGAAATGGTGACAAGTCTGACTGGCACATTTTTATTCCAGCAAGTATTTTAAAGATTCTGGATCCAAAGTAGTTCGGCCCACACCATTGAGAGTTTGAATAGCCTACTTGTGTTTGTGCAATGCAATGTCAGTCTTCTGGAGATGTTCTTTGAGGCTTTTTCCTTTGCCAAGTGCTGAACACTTGTTCACCAATTCCAACTGGAACAGGTCAGTGAATACACTTATCTGGTTCAGAAGTTAAGCCATGCAGTTTAAGGAGGGAAAGGTGATGGCTGAATTAGCTGATGTTGTCTGAGTTAAAAATCACACAACACCAGGTTATAGTCCAACAGGTTTAATTGGAAGCACTAGCTTTCGGAGCCTGAAGCTGCATATGAGGCTGTTCCATTCTCCAGGGTACCGTTGAGATATGGATGTGTTCCCACTCCTTGTTAGTATCTCGGCCTAGACTGGTGAGATTTTGTATCCAACTCTGAAGTAAGAAAGCACCCGGAAGTGCCTCCAGTTTCACCCATCAACTGCAACCTGACTTCTGCCATTACAGCTTGCCCTTCCAGTCATGCACTGAGTTTCCACTGGACCTAGTAGAGGGCAACCCAAGATGGACTGGTGCCAGACTGTGAGTTGAGATCTGCAGTTGGCCAACAGACATTAAAGAAAATCAAGGACATAGTCTATGGACAGTAGAGTATGGAGCCCTTTGTATGCCTCATCCATTTCCAGAGACAGGAGCTAATGAGTCTAAGTAATGAAAGTAGTATCCAGTAATAGGAAGAGTTTTGATTGTTCTCTTCACTGTTTATGCTCTCGTTCAAAAAAAAAGTAAAGTAGTTATTAAATAGGAAATTAGAATTTATGGTAAAAAAAAATTGAGACCCGTAAGGTAGAGATATGACTATGAGTTGAAAGGAGTAAAAGAGCCAAGTTAAATCAGGAACTGGTAGGTGCCAACATTCCCTCTAGGCCACGCAGCCACTCCGAGAGTCTCTGAGAGAGATTGGTGTGCTGACACCGTTCCCAATATTAACGTCCAAAGTCACTTGCGCATGGACCTAGGAGGTCCTTAGAGCGGTAAACAAAATTGGAGGGAACATGGGTAAGTCCTCACGGCAAACTTGGCCTTTGAAAATTGTAAGAGGGAGGAAAAGGTGGTTTTGTAGCATCCTGTCCTTTTGAGTCAGAAGGATATGAGTTCAAGGCCCACTCCAGAGACTTGAGTGCAAAATCTTGGCTGATTTTCCAGTACTGACCTAAAGAGACGGTATACTCTCAGGCATCAAACATTCCACAGCACTACATGAAGATAAAGCAAGAGCACTCTTCAAGTGTCCTGGCAGCATTTGTCCCTCAACCAGTATCAAATGAAACTAGTTCATTGAATAATTTAGGTGGCATCTCGCTTTATTCGATTTGGCCACCATGTTAACTGCACTCCAACAGTGACTACACTTCAGAAAAGTAATTCATTACCAGTGAGGTAATTTTAGGGTGGCCTGAGGCTGTATGAAAGCAAATTGGTTTGTTCTTTATAAATCAGAAAGAAGTTACCATTGTGGGAAAAATAAATGTAAGAAATCCTTAAGGCTATCTAAAGGGGAAATTGGAAGGAAACTCCAAAGCTTTGAGATTTGGTAAAGAATGAGATAAATGGGGAACCTGTGATAAGTTGGTGGCTCGGTAGTTAGCACTGCTGCCTCACAGCATCGGCGTCCAGGTTCGATTCCAGCCTCAGGCAACTGTCTGTGTGGAGTTTGCACATTCGTCCTGTGTCTGCGTGGGTTTGCTCCAGTTTCCTCCCACAGTCTAAAGATGTGCAGGTTAGGTGAATTGGCCATGCTAAATTGCCCATAGTGTTAGTCAGGGGTAAATGTAGGGATGGGGAATGGGTCTGGGTGGGTTACTCGTTGGAGGGTTGGTGTGACTTGTTGGGCTGAAGGGCCTGTTTCCACACTGTGGGGAATTAAATCTAAACTAAAATGGGGAACAGGACGAGGTGACTTAATGCAGCATGTCAGGAGTATAGTCAGAACTGGAGAGGAGTGTTTAGAACTGTATTAATCAGCATCGTATTAAACTAATAGGGAAGGATAATGAAGAACCACGGATGCTGCAAAACAGAAATGGCTGGAAACACTCAGCAGGTCTGGCAGCATCAGGGGAGAGAAAGTTAAGGATTCTGTGACAGAGTAATTGAGAGATACTAGATTGGGGATTGATCTTGACTTGTGGATCAGCGACTAGATAACCAATGGCTCATCAGATAACTAGTGTTCACATTTTCACTGAAACCTGGATCTGCCAAACAGTCTCGTGCTGCTCAGAACCCTAAGGAAGGCAGATTCAGAGTGGAGCCATCAAAAGGAGGTGGAACAGTGATTAGATTGGTGTTAGGAAGGGCATGTTCTATGAGCTTGTTTGTAACACACGGTACCAACTCATGCTACCCTTGATGCAATCCTCCGAAAATAACAACATGTCACTTTTAAAATGTCGCTTATCTGACTCCCAGCAGGTTATCCAGTGAGTAGCTCAATTATGCAAGACATCAGACCAAGTTAGCTGATGGCAGAATGATGTACACTTTGGCTACCCACAAAGCTGATTTCTCCTGCTTTCTATGCAGTGATCTCGACTGGAAATGGATGCACATAATTGGACGTTAAGTGAGGACAGCACTGAGAGTGGTTATGATGCTCCACGCAGTCAGTGACATTGGCTGAGCTCTGGGAAGGGGGTTCAGCTTGTACCTAGTGAACTGCCTCTCTGCGGTATCCCAGGGCTGGGGGTTTGAGAAAAATACGACAGAGACGTTGGAGGCTACTTTCTTAAAGATGTTCACTCCTTGAGAGCCTAGATGCCCCACCCTTTCCAGGAGAGTTTGTGGAAGTGCCAGATCTCCATGGGCAAAAGGGTGACTCGGGCACTTAGTCTGGAGAGGATCCTGATGATTTCTTGTTCACACTTACTGATCCTTTATAGCAGAGATCACTGTCTGTCAATCAAGAAGGTGTGTTACCTTCTTTCCTCACTCTTTTCCAACCCATGCACACTTGAGGGTCCTTCAGAGCACATTTAACTTGAGTGTTCCAAGAAGACTTCCTTCAGGAATTTGCCTGCTTTATGAGCAAGAGGATTAAGTTGACTGTTTGCTTTCTGTTCAAGGTCAGATTCCTTTTGTGTTAGCAATTAGTCTGTGTTCTGAATTCCTTGCCGCTGAATCCAAGACTGAGCATGCAAGAATTGCACGCTTTTACAAGCTTATGCACACAAGAGAGGAGATTGGCTTAATTCTCTAAGGAAAAAGAACTGCCAGGTTGATTGTGGAGACACATCAGTCATTTGCGTCAGTGGAATGCTGCCACAATGTGGTGCAAAGCCAGGACTAATCCTGCTGTGCCAGAGATCTTCAATGTCTGCGGATTGATGCTGGGGGCAGTTTGGAGCCTGCCAGGAGCTTGCTTGCCCTGGCATTGCACACACATGCCAGCCACACTGGCGGGTGCCAGCCCATTTCTGTTAAGGCTGAAACTGAGGTAAAGTTGTCACCTCATTTCACCTTGTTCAGCTACGTCCAACTGAAGGGCAAAGAATGAAGCAAGTTCTAGTTTAAACATGAAAGAGAGTGTGCAGCCAAGCTCTGCTTTAATAGAGAGAGCTCCTGCTGTGGCTCCATTTAAGGACTTTTTGTTCCATCACTCTTTTTGAGTGAGGGAGAGTGTGTGGATATTTTCCACTGGCAGACAGCAGCCAGTAGAGGTACGTAGAGACCCCAGTGCAGATAGAGACAATTCATATTCCACTTTATAACCCACATGTTTATTATGTCTCTTTTGATTAGATTACCTAATCTGATTACCCTTCAGCCCAACAAGTCCACACTGACCCTCCGAAGAGAAACCCACCCCCGTATATTTACCCCTGACTAATCCACCTAACACTACGGGCAACTTAGCATGGCCAATTCACCTGACCCGCACATTTTTGGATTGCGGGAGGAAACCAGAGCACCTAGAGGAAACCCACACTGACACGGGGAGAATGTGCAAACTCCACACAGACAGTTGTCCGAGGTGAGAATTGAACCAGGTCTCTGGCGCTGTGAGGCAGCAGTGCTAACCACTGATCCACCGTACCGCCGGTGCCATCTTCATGGGACCAGTTGAAGGAGGGATACTTCAGAAGCTAACCATAACTGGGCTTCACTTTTTAGTCAACTTGAACCAAATGCAGGCCTGCTGACTCGGATTCCTACCTCTGGATACACTTCTGGAGGTTTCTGCACATACAGTCATAGAGGATTACAGCATGGAAACAGGCCCTTCGGCCCAACTTGCCCATGCAGCCCCGTTTAAATTAGTCTTAATCCCTGCCTCTAACTCCTTGCCTTAAATCCAAGCTCCAACCTGCCTGTGCCCACTATAAAGTGATCAGATTCTTTGAATTAATATGGACTTCAGTGCAATAGCACTTTTCCTCCTTACCACCCCCTTCCAGATCTAATCATTATATAACCACGAAACAAATTGTTCCAAAATTTATTTTTCTGAGGTCCTATGATTTTTTTTTGAGTATGCTCATAACTATGCCCTGGAGCTTAATCTTCAATTGGTGAAGATTCCAGGACATCTCCAAAAGGTCAACGCCTGACAGTCCGCATTTGAAAAGGATAATCTGCTCTGAAAAATCAAAGAGAACAGCGGAAACTGGTTTGGAATTCCCTACTGAGCCAGAAAGGAGTGTAAGTGGGCTTCTTCTAGTGAGGAGTAAAACTTTGGGATTTTGTCACAGCATGTACTTTGCTGAATTGACCATGTCTGATTTGAGTAAGAATAAGGGAAAACATTGAATATCCAGCGGAAATTATTAGATTAGATACCCTACAGTGTGGAAACAGGCCCTTCGGCCCAACCATTCCACACTGACGCTCCGAAGAGTAACCCACCAGACCCATTTCCCTCTGATTAATACACCTAACAACTACGGGTAATTTAGCGTAGCCAATTCACCTAACCGGCACATCTTTGGACTGTGGGAGGAAACCGGAGCATCCGGAGAAAACCCACCCACGGGGAGAATGTGCAAACTCCACACAGACAGTCACCCGAGGCTAGAATTGAACCTGCAACCCTTGTGCTATGAGGCAGCAGTACTAACCACCGAGCCACCGTGCCGCCCCCGAAATGTGTTGTATTGTCTCTCAAGGTGAATGTCCCTTCTGCGCGGCTTGGTCCCGCACTGGAGAGGGGCTAGATTCAGTGCCTGCACACCATTTATATATTCAATTTCAGCTGGAACATTCAGTCTCCATGGCCGTGGGCCAGGGAGAGAGGGATATGTGTCCGTGTCCCTCCCAGCTAGAAAGCACTTGTGTATGAGGGGATGGAGGCATCGTGGGACTGTCCCAAGCCAGAATACCAGAATACAAATTGTAATTGGACCCCAGTTACATAAGTGTCACAGGACCTCTTAGAACAGAACCAATAAAATAGTGTTCATGGGGCAGTGGGAAGTGGTGGTGAGGGGATTTGTGTGGGGCAGACAACGGGTGCAAATTTGTTCTGCTACTTGATGTTGCAAATAAATCGCAGGCAGTGAAGGTGGAATTCTCTAGTGTTTAAAGTTTCACATCCATGAAGAACCTCAGACTTTGATCTTTGTCTGACATTTCCCAAAGTTTATCTGTGATTCTGCCAAACACTGAACCAGTAATTGGCTGATTTTTCATTATCCAGTGTGGTATTCTTGGAGACGATGCTCCCAAGTTGAAAAATATCTGGACAGAAAGGAGGGGTGTGTGGTTAATTCTGACTGTAGGGTCACAAACCTGGATCAGACACTTGGCCCTGTGGCCAGGACCAGGTTGTTGCAAGGTCTCCGTCTTCTTCAGGCTTACTGTAAGGCCAGAGTGCTGTGGGGCGAGCAGTGTGTGATTAAATGACTGAATGACCTCTGGAGAATGTGCTATAAGAGTGCAGTCGTCCATGAACACAGTGCTGCATACCTAGCATGGAGAGTATGTTGATCAGACTCTAGCTTTGTTGTGTCAGTCCTGTCATTCACACAAGGATGGCAATATGCTACAGCCAGCTGAGTATGGGAACCACACCTCCCACACCCCACCACTGCCAGAGGGCGTCTCAGCCTTCAGTGTAAAGACCCAAGCTCAAAGCCCGCAACCTGGATCCCAATAAATGAGAGATCAGCAACCTTGGCCTCTGACATTTGAGGAGAACAGAGTGCAGTGTCTTCAGGACAAGTGAGCGCAGTACAAAGACATCCATCTTTCCAATGCTGATGCCCCATGCCGTAATTTGCAATCTGTTATGCAAATTGAGCCTTACCCTAACATTGCACGAGGCTGCATTCACCTGGGCTATGAATTGGTCTTTTTGTTCCTTCTAATTTTTGCGGAGCATTCAAATGAAGTTATAGGAAAATCCAGCTCTCGGATGGGGAGATGGGTGGGATGGTGGTGTGGGGACTTTGTAACTACATTCTCAGGGCCTGTAATTGGGTACCCAGGCAATGGTGCTGACTACTCGGGATCTGTAGTTGTAATCCGGCAGTCTGTATTTATCCTTTAGCGGTCTATAATGGTCCTCTGGTGGTTTGCGATCATCCTCCTGGGATCTGTAACCTCATGTCCAGGGTTTATAATCATATACCCAATGTCTGCACTTCAGTCAGGATATTTTATGATTCCAGATCCTCAATATTGTTCCATGTTACCTGGGATTGTCAGAGAGCCTACAGAATAAATCAGTCACATCCGGCAGGTTCATTCAATCTATTTTTAGTCAAGTTGGATGTGGTTGTGGTTCTATTCGCCGAGCTGGAAGTTTTTGTTGTAAACGTTTCGTCCCCTGGCTAGGCGACATCATCAGTGCTTGGGAGCCTCCTGCGAAGCACTTCTTTGATGTTTCCTCCAGTGTTTATAGTGGTCTGTCCCTGCCGCTTCCGGTTGTCAGTTTCAGCTGTCCGCTGTAGTGGTTGGTATATTGGGTCCAGGTCGATGTGTTTGTTGATGTCACTGTTCTAGTACAATTTACTAGTGTTGATGAAATGGAAAATAAAGCCAGGCCTGGCTCTGTAGTACTAGTGAATAGTAACAGACACACAATGAGGGGGATCCTACTGAGTTAGATACCTTCACATCTACCTTGCAGTCATATAACACCCAAAATCCAACATTCTCTTCAGATGCCCCTGTTATTATCTCGCCCTGGTTGCCAGCACATAACTGAATTCAAATTGTGTTTGACTTTGTACAGATTCCAAGTCCAGTTTAGTATCTCTACGCCATTACATCATTGACCTCCTGGAGCAACATGGAGAGGCTGAGTGGCCCCCAGACTGCCCCCCGTTGGAACCAGCCAGGTAGGCATCTGCTTGAATTGAACTTGCATGAGGTCATTCCTAATGTGTATTCATAATTGTAGAGATTGAGCTTTATCTGATATTTAACCAGAAACTGGGGAGTTGGAGTGCTCTCCCCAGCAGTGGTATCTACATCCAAATGAGGGATTGTAGAGAAGGTGGAAAGAAGCCTAGAAATCCCAGTTTGTGATGAATTTGCACATCATTTCCCATGATGTCCGCTCATCCAAGAAGGTCACCTCAGCTAAGTAAAGATCTACTGGCACTGGAGGCAGTCCAGAGAAGGTTCACTAAGCAGATCCCAGGAATGGAGGGATACTCTTACGAGGAGAGGTTGAATAGTTTGAGCCAATATGCATTGGAGAGTAGAAGATTGAGAGGCGACCTTATTAAAATATACAAGCTTCTTAGGGGACTTGACTAAGTAGATGCGAAAAAGTTGTTTCCTCTTAAGGGAGAATCCAGGAAAAAAGGACATAATCTCAGAGAAAATGGTCACCCATTTAAAACATCTCTTCGAGGGTAATGAGTCTGAGACATTCTTTACCATAGAGACCGAACAAGACTATGTTGTTAAGTCTATTCAAGGCAGAGAGAGACTGATTTTTAATCAGTAAGGGAATCAAGGGTAAAGGCAAAAAGACAGGACAGCAGAGTTGAGGATTATCAGATCAGCCATGGTCTCAATGTTTGGCGGAGTAGATGGAATGAGTGGAATAGCCTGCCTGTGCTCCTGCTCCTTATTGTCTTTTGTACCACACACACATCCCACACTGTCCTGATTACAAAGAATCCCTGATCAATACATATTTGTTATCTGCTTATTCTTGTTTAGAATGCGAAGCTCATGAAGCTACTTTTAGTAGTGAGTCAGATCTCTGTAAAAGCACTGGTTGGATTTGGACATGAGGAAAAGGTGAGGATTGCTAAAGGAACTGAAGGACAGGCATACGCCTAGTGTGAGCTAGGACAGAAGTCCGAAATGCATGGCCTCGCTCATTTTGCAATGCCTGCCACCACCTCCAGCTTTACAATCTTCAAGAACTTCCATGCTGTCCGGCGCTGGACTGGTCCATTCCTTGTTGCTGTATCCCTCCTCGTTTATGACTGTCCCTTCAAGGCCAGGGCTCAGAAACTCCCTGCTTAAATCTGTCTGCCATTCCATCTCCATCCTCCAGCCTTATTTGACCAATCTATTGGTTACCTATCTTATTATATCCTCCATTGTATCAAAGTTCATTATTAACAGATTATAACCCTGTGAAGCAGTCCTTGGCATGTATTACTATGTTAGATGCCCTGTATGCTTTTAAAAGCAATAGAGTTGTGGGGTGTTGTGATTAAAATCAGGGATGTGCAAGAGCCCAGAATGGGAAGGAGCATAGCTATTTTGGAGGATTGTAAGGCTGCTGGAGATTTCAGAGGTAGGGAGGGGTGAACCCAGGGCAGGATTTCAAACAATTTCTGAATTTCAAAGCTGAGCTGTTACTTAACTGGGACCCCATGTGGGTCAGTGAGCTCAGGGAGAATGGGTGAATTAGATTTGGTGCAGGGTGGGACATGGGACTTTTGGGTGACATTGTTTGAGACTTTCCAGTAGCAAGATTGTCACTTCAGCAGGTTATTGTAAAGTCAGAAGCAATGATTTCTGTTGCCTCCTCCACACAGTTGCCACTAGTTTCTCCTAGGGATCTAACCTTGACCCCCTCCTACCTGGTATCGACGTGCTATCCCTAAGCAATGTTATTTCAATTACACAGTACACTGTCAGCACCCACCTCTGCAGTCTAAAAAATAGTCACCTGACACTCAATATGCAGAAACATCCTGCAGGTAAGTGTTGGGAAGGCCAAAGCCATTGTTGGCAATCCCTTCACAAACTCTGTCCCTGAACTACCAACGTAACAATGCATAATACTGTGAACCAGACTGCTCACAGCTCTCGGATCACATTTGATTGTCAGATGAATTCCACCTCATGTCTCCACTCCATCAGTGAGTTTATTTCCATGTATCCTATTCAACTTTGTAACTATCACCCAAAATCAGCCCTGTCTCTGCTCATCGACAGCTGAATCCTTCAGCCATAAGTTTACCTATCTTCAGATCCTTCTATCCCAACTTATTCCAGGCCAACCTCCCATATTTTAACCTCAGAAATTCCAAATGCCATTGGAGCACATCTGTCTGACGGTATCCAGACTTCTAAAAATGCCCATTTAACTTTCCATGTATTTTGTGGCCAGACATCTGAGACTGGCTGCCCCCAGATGCCTCCATCAGGCTGCTGTCTAAGCCTTGACACACCATAAATGAGATGAAGCCACACTTGTTGTGTTACCAGACCCTCCCTTATAGATAGCTGCAAAAGTCACCAAGATTAACACAGAAAGCTAAGCTTAACAAAAGGTAGGATTTTTATCTTTTTTCTGTTCCTTTTTAAACAGTATCATTTTTATTGATTAATTGCAAATGTAATGATTTCTTTTTAAAGATGTATGCCCAAGTTTTGATTTTGCTCTGTTAATGATGCGATGTAAATGCAAGTTGCTGCTGAAAGATCATTTACAAGCATTTTAAGAATTTCCAATTGCCTTAGTCCACAGCAACCCCTACTGGTCAATAGCAGATATTTCTGAATGTCTAAACTTTGCATCGTCAGCCAAATAAGCTGGAAGAAATGGGGCATCAGACAGTATCCACTTGCAAAAAAAAGGAATACATGGCATGGTTAATTTGTACTTCATGATTTTTTTTTGTATTTATTTAAGTTTCAGCTGCATTATTTGCTTTTTGTATCCTTAAACTTTGCTCTCACAGCATCCATGTCATAATTGCTGCGCACAAAGTTGTGAATGAACATAGTCCAAAGAAACGCCAGTTGAATTTAGTCCTTTGTGAGCTCTGAAGTTTATAACTGAAACATCAAGTGAGCGTGAAAGAGGAAGGCATTGAGTTGCAGGATTAAAAAAGACACTGCACAGTGGGAGCTGCTCATTCAAGGCTGTTCCACAGTAATATTTGATCGATATTTAAGAAGGTGGATTAAAAAGCTACTTTTATATGATGTTCAGCTCCCACATTGCAAAGATATAGTTCTCATCAACTGATGATAACCCATTATGTATTATCAAACACTGTTTTTGGTTATTTTATCCGTTCTGATATGACGGTTGTTCTGTTCCATTTCAGTGCTGCAAGAGTTGTCATCTGTCACCACAGAGAAAGTAAATGAGGGCTTTTAGTAAAGGTCCTTTAGACAATAGCAGGCTTATGACCTGCAATTTATTAACCGGAAGCATTTTTCATTGTCTTCTCCTGGACAGATCCTTTCTGTTGTCCCTGTTGATTTCAGCACAGTAGGCAACACAGGGATACAGTTTATTGGGACACTGGTATAGCATCATCCAATGGTGGGATTGTGAGGTCACGCTGACCGTCATCTCCCTCCACCCTACCATGTCCTTCCACCACACCATTCAAGATTCAGTACACCAATTTGAGTGAGGTGCTGACTGTGGTTCACCTGTCTATGTATGCAGCCAGTAAATGGAGAGGGTGCTTTCTCATGGCATTTACTGCACTAGAGGAGGTTATTTGACCCATTATGTCCATGCTTGGGATCTGAGTCCCTTCACACCTTGATATGTTGATTGTCGTAGTAAATTCAGAAATCCCCACATTGATATATTGGGATATGATTTTATGTTATTTTCACCTCTTCACTCCCTTGACTTTGTGACCATTAATCATGGTGTTAGTCCAGACTGTGACCGCAGGGATTTGCAGTCCTAGTGAACTTCCAACAGAATTTAACAATTGGAGCTGGATACAGTGGGACATTTCTTAGTAATGTCATCTGTAGTTCACCCCTCAGTCTTGGGACAACTGTGGGCAACAAGGTGCCTTTGCAGAATCACAGAATCATGCAGCATAAAAAGAGGCCATTTGGTCCATCATGTTAATACTGACTTTGTGAGAGAGCTAACAATTAGACTCGATCCTTGGCTCTTTCCACAAAGTCATGCACGTTATTGCCTTTTTAAGTGGAGATCCGTTTCCCTGTTGAAAGGTTTTGACTGAATCTGCTTCATCTGCCCATTTGTGCAATGCATGCCTAGTTTGGCAGAAACACTGAGGCAGGGATAGAGTTGGACAATGTTGCAGTGGAATTTTATAACAGTAAGCACATGGGATCTGAACCCTAGCTTAGGCTCAAATCTGACCATGGTCTAGGTTAGTTTGAGAGGGTGCCTGAAGAGGGAGAGGAGGTTGTCGGCAAGGTTACAGAGTTTGAGGCGGAGGTCAAAGATAGTGACTCCGGTGTTTAACTGGTGGCAATCATGGTTCAGATAGCTTGGTCAAACAGTCTGACTGCACAAATGTAAAAGAAAGATCAAGAGATGTCGGCCTTACATGGCAAACATAACACTTTGTCTGCGGATCGTCTTGCAGACAGGGCAATCAAAGAATTAAGGTTATGGATAGTTTGATCATCAGCCTCCAAGGATGACCATGTGAGGACTGAGGGAGGAGCCATTACTAGAGATTCTCAGGTTGTGAATGGATTGACATGGGGTTACTGAGGTGCATTCAGCTTGGTGGGCAAGGGGATTGGACAGAGCAGCAGCACCAGCTAAACCAACAGTGTCTACCTTGAGGACAGAGAATTTCATGAGAACCTCACAGAATTGCTGTTATTGATGGGGCTGGAGGAGAGGGGTTTAAGGAGATCCTCGATCATGTAGAAAAGAAGTAGGTCCTTAGCTTTGCATTCCAGGATGACTGTGATGCACTAATTAACATGTTTGAGAGAAACAAAGCCTTATAGAGTAGAGCACAGATCAGGTGACTTAAGAATTATCTAGCTATGTGCCAGATACACTCAAACAATGGTGTCCCTTCTACTTGATAAAATTAAGGGGGGTGGGGCAGACAAAAGGGAATGGGAAACAATTAAACTTTTATTAGGGACATTGGCATTGAAGTGTAAGCATATTTAAGCAAGTCAGCATTGAACATCGAAAACCTTGCAAGGGTTAAGAGTAAAGTGCCGTGCCCTTCAGTATCCACTTGGGCTAATATAGCTGTTCAGTGACTTTTTCTCCAGCCCCTCAGCTCAGGAAATATTAAAAGCTGGAGGCGGGGATGGATTTTATATACAAAATTGTTTGAAATAGTTACGAATTAATAAAAGTCATGAGAGAAATGAGTTTCAATCAGTAATTGTCTTGCTGATGTATTGGGTGGAAGGGCAAAGGTCAGCTGTGAAATTCTGAAAGGGGCCTACATTTGTCTGGGCTTTCAAGGTGTTAAATGGGCTAGCGGGAGGCGGAAGCAGAGGTTGATGTTTTAATAAATGGGGGTCGTCCCATGAGGATCAAAGGTCACGGAAGTCTCAGACAGGGGATATGTCTTCTTACTAAGGCACGATTTGACAGTCGTGTTGAATGTGTGTGGAAATCGAGTGGGGTAGAGTCGCTGTTCCACCATCTGTCAATCGGATGACCCTAAAACTCCACCCTGGCCCTTTGCCACTGAAAGAGCTCAAGCTGGTGGCAGTGAAGAGGGATGAGATTATTACGTTTGTACAATCAGGAGTACACTCAGGTCAGCGAATTGAGTTCTCTAGCCGGCCCCCCTGAAGATCCTGCATTGAATGGATTTGGGCAATCTGCCATCCCATTTTATATGGGTGTACAACACTAACCTGGCTCTAGGATTCCCACTTTGAAGGGATCACAAGGCTGACTCACATGGGAAATAGGAATGGCAAAGGAATGTTTCTAAATTTCGAAAAGTAATCGATGTTTGGGTTAAAGCAGGTCATGGAGAGCAGAGCACATTATATTTAATCCAGCCTGTGACTGCTTTAGGAGTGCTAACACACACTGAGGTTGACAACAACAATACTGTAAAGAACCTCTGAGATAATACAGTGTCTCAAGGTGTTTCCCTATTGCCACATAAGGATATCTCTTAGAAATGTCAACCAAGAGCTTGGTTAACGATGTAAGTTTCAACAAGTGCCCTGATGGAGGAATATGAGGGTGATTTGGTTCCAGGTGGGAACTCGAAAGCTTGTGGCCTGTGTAACTGAAAGCACAGCAAAGAGTAGTGAAATGATTAAGACCAGGGATATTCAAGATGATTGAATGTAATGAGCACAAATATCTTGTAGGATTGTGGGGCCAGAGAAAGTGACAGAGATGGGGAGAGACAAAGCCATGGAGTGACTTGAAAGAAAGGTTGAACGTTTTAAAATGGAGCGTTTGCCTGCACAGCGTAGATGGGTGAATGGTGTGAGGGAGGATCTGAGAGCTGATTTTTAAGTGATCTTCAATTTACTGAGTGCACAGTGGGAGGCTGACTAGGTGACCATTGAAAAGGTTGGTTTGGTGGTAAGAAATGCCTGGTAGCATTCTCAACAACTGAGAGTAGAAATGGGCAAGGTTAGGATGGTGGGAGTCACAAAGTTATATAGCATGGAAATAGACCCCTTGGTCCATCTTGTCCACTCCAACCAGATATCCCAGTCTGACCTAGAAGTCAGTGGTCTCAGTCATCATATAGACAGATAGTTAAATTCAGTTGAATTTGCAAGGCTGCTACCTGTACTTGTATGAATGTATCTCAAGTTTGTTCCTGTATCCCATGCTTTGACCAGCCATATCTCAACATCGGTAGAGTCTGCTGTTGAGGGTAATGAGCAAGAATTGGTGCTCGAAACCTCACTGTCTCTATTTTATTTTGTCCCTTGAATGGGTCTGCTCTGACCAACAGGTTGTAGGCAAATAATGGGAAAGCTGACTTCTTGAAATGCACAGCTAACCAAGAAACTGGATATACACACAAAAGGGGAAAAATTAAAGGGTTACAGGAAAGAATGGGGAGAGTGGCACGAATTGGAAAGCTCTCTAAAAGAGCTGGGGCAGACATGAGGGGTCAAACGCTCACCTTCTGCACTGTCATTCCATGATCGCCTTCAATTATATTTTCAGATTTGTTGCAGATTGACTTAATACTTTTTTATTTTTAATAAAGCTGAAACTTTTTTAGCTTATTTTTCATATTGCAGTGTTACATACGTATATGATTGTCCTTTCTTCCATTCTAGCATGGCAGAGGTCCAGAATTTCTTTGCTGTCAACAAGGTTCAGTATTTGGCACTGATTGTTGAAGAAGAGAGCTCCTACCTGGGGCGTGAGGTAAGACATGTGCTTGTAAATTTTAGTTGTTCCTGATATCCCATCTGGCCAGATGTTCATCTCAACCAGTAAGGTTCCCCAATTTGTTTCAATTCCAGATGGAATCCCACAGTCTTTTAAGTTCCAGGTGAGGAGGAATAAAATTGCTCTATTAGAGTTATTCCTGCCTGGTCACGATAGAGTTAAGTTTGAAATTAACTTCCCTTGCCTTATTCATATTTTCTCCCAGACCCAAACCAAGTTATATTTCAAAAGGAGCCATTTTAAGTGGGCTTTCTTGAGTTAACAGTGAGTGAATTTATTAATCACTAAACATGAAAAGAAATGCAACAGATGTCAAACACAGAATAGGAATAAGAGATGAGTCCAATAAAATAAATGTATTGAAAAAAAGAACTGTTTGTGCGGAGACAGTAATTGAACATT
Source organism: Chiloscyllium plagiosum (assembly GCF_037043375.1). Taxonomy (NCBI): domain Eukaryota; kingdom Metazoa; phylum Chordata; class Chondrichthyes; order Orectolobiformes; family Hemiscylliidae; genus Chiloscyllium; species Chiloscyllium plagiosum. The sequence goes on along the minus strand of NW_028270147.1, from coordinate 85,593,617 downwards.
GCACCCATTGCAGTGGTTGTCACATGTAACATTGACATTTGTAGTTGATTGATCAATCTTGAGGTTTCTGCCTTTATACGGTGACCAAAATACAGTTGTCCTATTTCCTTTTAGCAGTGACTAACTGGCAGCCCTGGAAGTGAGAGAGAGTTCCTCCACTTTACAGTACATGTAGTGTTTAAATGGCTATTCTCACAGCACACTAGCCCACATATTAGGATGTCAGGTCACTAACTCACGAACACAAGTGTTGAAGTTGATTTTTAATCTCTATTGTTTGCATTTTCCTGGAAGGCCAAACCACACACACATTGTGGAAGAGGTGTCTTTCTGTTGGCAGTGAGAGGAGAGTGTGTGGTCAGTCCTCTTGTTATTTAGAATCATAGAGATGTACAGCACGGAAACAGATCCTTTGGTACAACTTGTCCATGCCTACCAGATGTCCTAAATTATTTTAGTCCCATTTGCCAGCACTTGGTCCATATTCCTCCAAACCCTTCCTATTCATATGCCCATTCAGATGCCTTTTAAATGTTGCAATTGTACCAGCCTCCACCACTTCCTCTGCATGAAAAAGTTGCCCCTTAGGTCCCTTCTAAGTCTTTCCCTTTCACCCTAAACCTATGCCCTTTCACTCTGGACTCCACCAAGCCAGGGAAAAGACTTGTCTATTTACCCTATCCATGCCCCTTATGGTTTTATAAACCTCTATAAGGTCACCCCTCAGCCTCTGATGCACCAGGAAAATTGTCTCAGCCCATTCAGCCTCTCCCTTTGGCTCAAACCCTCCAACCCTGGCAACATCCTTGTAAATCTTTGCTGAACCCTTTCAAGTTTTGCAACATCCCTCGGAGACCAGAACTGCACAAAGTATTTCAAATGTGGCCTAACCAATTTCTTCCTGCTATGTTTCTCTTCCTCTTTGAAGTTTCCTGGACCCTTTGCAATGTTACAGTCCCACAGAGGACTTTGCCAAATGGCCACTAAATTTACTGCAGTCATTCCTTGGATGGGCAGACTTCTTTTGAAACAACACGTGTTGGATTGAAAAGTTTAAAATGTCCATGGTACTTTGGGTTTGATCTGTCTCTAAGATACATAGCACTGACGCCCTGTTGGAGAGGCCTGTTAATCTTCCTTTGGGTGTCTGGCCATTACTGTATCAAAAAAGGTAGCCAAAAATCTATGTTTTTGTTTAATGCAACTCAGTAACCAATAGAACACATTCTTCAATTCAGCATCTTCCAGGTCAGGTGACTAGTGACTTTGACTCCTCATTGCAATAAGAATGTTAGACTTAGAATTCTGGAATTATTTTTTGAAGGAAGATGCTACATAATGAACAGGATACAGTTCGGCTATTGACCAAGGTTTTTTGACAGCATTTCATTCTGATAATTACAAAAGCAGCAAATGTTATGGGAGTACCAATAGAGATAAATCCTCCCCCAAGGCACACTGCCATGTTTGGGTTTATATACCCATGCGTACATGCCTGATTTCAGCACTTCATTGGGACGCAAATATCCTTGGAGAAAGTCCAAAGAATGTTCACCAGGTTAATTCTCGTGATGATGGGACTTCCTTCTGATAGGAGACAAGATGAACTCACTTTTAAAATTGCATATACAACTGGGGATGGAGTTATGGAACAACACTCCCTCCGAGTACAAGATTATAATTCTGACTACTCAAGTTCCAACAATACTTTTAAGCAAACGAATACTTTGTTGCAGAAGGTCATTGATAAGGATTAGCTCGGGGGTTGTTACCAATATAGACAGCATGGTAGCTCAGTGCTGTCTCACAGCTGCAGGGTCCCGGGTTTGATTCCACCCTCAGATATCTGTCTCTATGGAGTTTGTACGTTTTATAAGCGTTGGTTTCCTCCCACGTGCTTTGGTTTCCTCCCACAGTCCAAAGATGTGTAGATTAGTTGGATTGACCATGCTAAATTGCCCACAGTGTCCAGGGATACAAGCTAGGTGGATTAATCATGAGAAATGCAGGTTTATAGGGATAAAATAGAGGGGGTGAGTGTGGGTGGGATGCTCTTTGGAGGGTCAGTATGGACTCGATGGGCCAAACAGCCTGCTTCCACACTGTAGGGATTCAATGATTCTATATTTATTTGGGAGTAAGGGATTTGGAAAGATGCTTGCAGTAAAGATAAGGAATGTGAAGACGTACTTACAGTGAGAAAAAGAATCAGATAAGGAGGCAAAAATTAGTTCGCACTAACAAAAGAAATTAATAAAATGGCAGAACAAGTTCAATGGGTATAATTGACTGATTCTTTCATAAAACAAGGTGGGATATAGGCTCTCTGAATGATGACACAGATTTCATGCTGAGCCACATAGATCAAGAAATGCTCCATTTGCACTGAAATCTCAGACGCAATACAGGTCATTGTAGGACCACTACTGCTGGCCTCAACACTTAAGAGACTATAGAAACATAGAATCCCTACAATATAGAAGCAGGCCACACTGACCCTTCCGAAGAGCGTCTCATGTAGACCCACCCTATCCCTGTAAACCTGCTTCTGCCATATCTAACCTACCTAGCCTGCGTATCCCTGGACAATATAAGGGCAATGTAGTGTGGCCAATCCACCTAACCTGCATATCTTTGGACAGTGAGAAGAAAATGGAGGACCTGGAGAAAACCCACACTGACACAGGGAAAATGTGTAACCTCCACAAAGACCTGAAGATGGAATCAAACCCAGGTTCCTTCTGCTGTGAGGCAGCAGTGCCAACAACTGAGCCACTGTGCCGAGATACACAGAACAAAAGAAAAACAATCAGATCTACTTTCTGCTTAGGAAAAGGTAGTCACCACATGAATTTTATTTCTTCAGGCAGCAAGGTTTATCAGTGGTGGATTAGAAATTAAATGACGTTGAGATTCCTTTGCGAAGTATCCAAGGTCGTAGAAGCTGGGGGAAGTGAGGGGTGCAGATGCTGGAGAGCAGAGTTGAAAAGTGTGGCACTGGAAAGAAGAACAGGTCAGGCAACATCCGTGGAGCAGGAGAATTGATGTTTCGGGCATAAGCCCTTCATCAGGAATGTCGGGGGGTGGAAAGGGGCTAGAGAGAAATAAGGAATTGGGGGGAAGGTAACTGGGAAAGGAAAGGTAGATGCAGACAGAGCTGATAGTAATAGGTCAGAGGGGAGGATGGAGCGGATCGGTGGGATGGACAGGTGGGACAGTTCAAGGGAATGGTGCTGATTTGAAGGGTTAGATCTGGGATGTGGGTGGAGGGGAGACTAGTGAAACTAGTGAAGTCGACATTGATGCTGTGGTTGGATGATCCCAAGATGGAAGATGAGGCATTCTTCCTCCAGTTGTCTTGTGACTTGGATTTGGCAGTGGAGGAGGCCCAGGGCATGCACGTCCTTGGCGGAGTGGGAGGGGGAGTTGAAGTGGTTGGCCACAGGGTGGTGGGTTTGTTTAGTGGTGTGTCCCAGAGATATTCCCTGAAATGTTCCGTGAGTTGGCGTCCTGACCCCCAATGTAGAGGAGACCACATCAAGAGCAATGGACACAGTAAATGAGGTATTTGAGTGTGCAGAGAAATCTCTGTCAGATGTGAAAAGATTCTTTGAGACCTTTGAGGTGAGGAGGGAGGTATGGGTGCAGATTTTACACCTCTTGCGGCGGGAAGGGAAGGTGCCAGATATGGATGGTAGGTTGGGGAGGGGTGTGGACCTAACGAGGAAATCGCAGAGGGAATGGTCTCGGTGGAACACAGGGTGGGGAGGGAAATATATCTCTGCTGGTGGGGTCTTATTGTTGGTGGCAGAAATGCTGGAGGATAATGCCCTGCGTCCGGAAATTGGTGATGTGGAAGGTGAGGACCAGGGGATTCTATCCTTGTTGCGGTTGGAAGGGTGAGGTTCAACACGGAGGTACAGGAAGTGGAGGAGATGTGCTTGAGGGCATTGTTGATCGTGTGGGAGGGGAACTTGTGGTCCTTGAAACAGGAAGTCACCTGGGATGTCCTGGAGTGGAATTGGTCCTCCTGGGAGCAGATACATTAGAGGTGGACGAATTGGGACTCTGAAGCCCCCATAGTAGAAAGGCCTGCCAGTATACATTGACTGAGCTTCAGCGAACAATAATTGCTGGACAGGGAGGCTCACCCAGTCTGGTCCTCCAAGGACAGTATCCAAATGATCTGGGGAAGGTGGAGGTGTGTAGAAGATGAACCATGACCTTGGTGAAGTCCAGAACCGTCTCAAATGATCAAATGGGTTTTACCAGATTCCATAGCTTTTGTTCTGATGTTCAGGAAGAGAGCATTGGAATTGGAGACCAACATTGAGAATCAGATATTATTTTTGGTGTTACGACACAAGGATTAGATTAGATTATTTACAGTGTGGAAACAGGCCCTTCGGCCCAACAAGTCCACACCGGCCTGCCGAAGCGCAACCCACCCATACCTACTCCCCTACATTTATCCCTTCACCTAACACTACGGGCAATTTAGCATGGCCAATTCACCTAACCTGCACATCTTTGGACTGTGGGAGGAAACCGGACCACCCGGAGGAAACCCACACAGACACAGGGAGAATGTGCAAACTCCACACAGTCAGTCGCCTGAGGCGGGAATCGAACCCGGGTCCCTGGCGCTGTGAAGCAGCAGTGCTAACCACTGTGCCACCATGCCGCCCACCTAACAAGCCAAACCAAATCAGCCTCACTATCACTGGATTTGCAGCTAAGTGAAATTGAAACATTCAATGACCCTCAAAATTGCTCCTTTGTTCAAAACCAGAATTTACAAATAACAGGTCAAGTTCAAAACTTAAACAAGAATTAGCAATTTATTATTAAGATTTAAATTTTAGCAAAACCGAGATAGACCCTAATTAGGTTGCTTTGTAGTTTATGTTCTAGACCCAATCTTCTTCGAATATAAGCCTTCACAGACAGACAAATACAATTAAGGGATAAATTGGAAAGGAAAATAACAAGATTGTAATTTGCCAATTTGATAACTATTTCAAAAATGAATAGCGGGCCTTCATAATATCCTTCGATAAGTTGTATTACAGGCATATGGGACTGTATATCTTGCTTGAATTCCAAAGCCATCAGTTAATGCAAATAGCTTCCGCAAACAAAGAGACTTTTACTTATTCCTTACAGACTGGGGTTCTTTTGTTGGAACTTCCAACAAGTCGATAACTGGAGGATAACCTGAGAGAGAAAAACTGAGAAACATTTTCCCAGTTCGGCAACTTCGAAAGTAAAGCTGCCTCCTCCCTGAAAACCTAGTGACAACCAGCTCGCTCTTTGCTTTCTCTTCTTTTTTCAATATTCCCTGTGCCAAGCTGGCCAGCACCATTGATTGTACAGTTCTACATCGAACCATCTGCCATTCCTGGAGAATAACCATGCCTCAGTGCCAAACTGACTGTAGCACCCTTGCAGCAGTAATTAACCTACATTATCTTTCCAGGCCAGTTTCCTGTGGCAAAAATCAGGCTTTCATTCTTTTTGTTTTAAACAAGCTGCTGTTCAAAGTTCAGACTTTAATTCTCAACTGCAACTCACAATTCCAAACCAAAAATGAGAAAAGAAAAATTATGATGGGTCTCAATATTGTACTGTTCTAAGAATGGAAGCTTGCATTTACTTTGTAACAACAGTGTGAGATTGTGGAGATTTATCTGTGTCGCTTGCTTGTTTGGAATGTCGATATTTTATTCTCTATTTATGGAGCCCTTCTACTCAGCAAGGAAATTAATTGAATTGCATGGGGATGGTAGCATCATTCTCAATTGTGGATTGTCATCAAATTTAGCAATCTGTCTCCACCATACATGTGCCCGTTTGGCATTGAAATAAATTGCTGAAGGATAATAAAGGGTACAGAATAGACAGCACAGAAGCCAACTGTTCAACCCAACTCTGTGCCAGTGCTTCGACTCTAAGTGAGTTTCTTACTATTCTACTGCAGCTAACATTTTCACAGTGACACAAACCCAAGGGTAAGTGCTACCATCTTCTCTCAGCTACTTCATACCCACAAAGCCACCACTTACTCTAACCCATGCCTATCACCAAGTCTCATGGACTGCAACTCTCACTCTGGCTTGCTTCATGTCTTCTCAATGGTTCACATCCACTGTCTTCCAATTAAGCCTTCCTGCTCTCTCCACCTCGAATTCACACGGGGCACCTCATCACATCTCCAGCTCCTGTATCACCAATAATTACTCTTCCAATCTTTCTGTCATGCTCAGTCTCTCCCTCTATCTCATTGCAGAAATAAAATTGGCCTTTCCCTCCAGACTGATACCTCCACAGTACCCTGACTGACCTATTGCTGTTGGACAGGATGCACTTGATCTGCAAGATTGACCATAGCTTAATGCCCAGACTGCAAAGATTCCTGAACTCTGGTAGGACCAAGTGTCTGATCAACTGTGGTCAACCACTGGACTGGAATAGGCTGAGCCTCTTGACAGACAGGCAATAACCTCTGTTGACTGTAATTTCCCCCTTCACCCCACTAATAATTGCTCCCCTTTGACTTACAAATAGACCATCAATGACATACTTGACGTGTTTGCTGTGTAAATTGCAGGTGTCATATTGATGTAGCCCAGTGCCATGCAGTGACATGTCCACCTCCTTGGCTGCTCAGCGCTCCTAGCCGTGACAAGCTGTATGCCTCTCCTTTTGCACAAGAAAAGCGTTGCAAACCACAGAGGCTGTTAAGAGACACACAGAGACTGCTAGTCCTTTGGACGTGTCCTGAAGTTAGTGAGAGTGCAGTAAGAAAGCGATGTGAAGTGCATAGAGTCTAGCAATTTTCAAGTCAGTACAGAATGGATAAGCACTAAAAAAGAGCCGTAAAATTTATCCTGTGTAGATGCATGAGATGTGTATGTGCCTCTGCAATCAAAAGAACCATGCAAGTCACAGGTGTCCCTGAATCTCAAAGTAAAGTTTTGAAGGGATGAGGTGGTACATTAATTGGTTTGAGAATAGGCATGATGATGCTGTGAAACAGTTGGTTTGCCGCTACGCAATTGTGTGGCTAAGAGATAAAGGAGGATGTTGGACATGGAGCATTGTTACAGACAAACATTTGCTTAATGTCTGGGCCAAGCATATGGCAATCAGATTGACATGTTGGGAAGCAACAGGGGAACGAGAAATGACATAGAAAATATGCGAGTTGAGACCATAATGACTTACAGTTGCGTGTAAGTAAGGTAGCCACTTCACAATGGCATAATTCTGAAGTTGTCATTTGAACCTCGAGGGGAAATTTGGAAGAAAGTTTCTCAACTTTGAAATTCTGTTTCTTTCCTCTATATTTCTCACCTTTCTTACATTGCTCATACAACACCAGGGGGATGGAAATTCCATTTTATGTAAAGATACACCACACTTTTCCCAAAGCAATTTCACAGCCAATTAAATACTATAGTCATGAAAAATAGTCATGACCTCAATGCCAGGAAGCGAGCAACAAGGTGGATGTTTTGTCGTACTGTTCCATCATAGCAATGGGGAATGCTTAGGAGAATAAATTAGAATATGTTGGATACAGTTTTTGATTGCAAGGTTAGTGTAAATGGTGCTAGTGTTTGTGCAAAAATAGAACTCTCAGGAATGCCCTTTAAAGACATTAGATTAGATTACTTACAGTGTGGAAACAGGCCCTTCGGCCCAACAAGTCCACACCGCTCCTCCGAAGAGCAACCCACCCAGACCCATTCCCCTACAACCTAACTCTATGGTTAATTAAGCATGGCCAATTCACCTGACCTGCACATCTTTGGATTGTGGGATGAAACCGGAACATCCGGAGGAAACCCACGCAGACACGAGGAGAATATGTAAACTCCACACAGACAGTTGCCTGAGGCAGGAATTGAACCAGGTCTCTGGCACTGTGAGGCAGCAATGCTAACCACCGTGCCACCCACATGAAGCATTTATGCATAAATCCTGTCCAGGAAACATGTCATTTGGGATTTTGCTTTTGAACCTGTGTAAGAAAGGCAGTTGGCCTCCGCTAAATAACTGGTTCTAACCCTTGGTACTGATTAGCATTTGAGGTGATAACTCCGAAGACATTCTGCTTGCCAACTCCATTTTAATGTTAGTTCCCTGTCTCTTTCCCTGCCATCCCCTTTGTTGTTCTGTTTTTTTAAAGTTAGTAATGTTGGTAGTTTGGTGATGGTTACACACATATATATGTGTATATATATAAAATAATTGGCTTAATGACAGCTATGGTGATTTAACCCAATGAAAAGATGGGTTTTGTGTGCCTCTTCTTTCCTGAGTTTTTGTGTCGTACAATTAAGAGTTTCCATTCTGCAAAAATGGTTTCCATGACCACAACCACGTGGATGGCAGCAATATTGGTTAAATGTTCTTCCAGATTACAGTGGTGCTGGAAAAGCACAACAGGTCAGGCAGCATCCGAGGCGCAGGAAAATCGACGTTTCGGGCAAAAGCCCTTCATCGCTGTTGTGTCATCCTGATGAAGGGCTTTTGCCTGAAATGTCGATTTTCCTGCTCCTCAGATGCTGCCAGACCTGCTGTGCTTTTCCAGCACCGCTCTAATCTAGACTCTGATTTCCAGCATCTGCAGTCCTCACTTTTTGCCTAAATGTTCTTCCAATCTGTCATTCTGGTAAAATATGTGGCATCAGTTTTGTGCTCCTCCTGAGTCATGGGACTGTCCAATGTCAGATGCTATTGTAGATTTAATTGTAGCTTTTTTTTGAAGCTCCAGAAACCCCCTTAGACCATGATAGGTAATGGTCCAGCTCTTTGATTAAGAATGGGAGAAATTGAGAACAATTTGAATCAAGACCTATTTTGTGGCATTGAAGTTTTGTTTCAGTCAGCTACCTATGAAAGATTGTTCTTAAAAGAACTGGAACTCGAGCATGATTTTGTTCTTGAATTAGCATATATTCCTTGATAAATGTTGGCATTGTCTACAGAGAGATCTCAAGAACTAATAATACATATTTGCAGATTGTGTGTGTGTGCCAAGCCCTCATAGGAACTGTCACAATACATAGAACATAGAACAATACAGCACAGAACAGGCCCTCCGGCCCACGATGTTGTGCCGAACATTTGTCCTAGCTTAAGCACCCATCCATGTACCTATCCAATTGCCGCTTAAAGGTCACCAATGATTCTGACAATACATAGACCTGAAAAGAAGTCTGTTCATCACTGCCTCACTGTATACTCAGACTTTACACAGCCTTTAATATCTGGAAGCAGTTGACTCTGCCATTGTAGCTATCAAGTCCAGCTTGGGATTCTCTCTTGTGTCATTGACTTCTCGTAATTATCTTTCAAATTCAAGCTTAATCCATCCTAAAGATCAATAATTGTCTCAAACGCTCCGATTTCTTGGGAGACGCAACTTATCAATATACGATCGTATATGAAGGCATTTAAGGGTAGCATAGATAAGCAAATGAAGGAGAAAGGAACAAGAGGATGTATTAAGAGTGTGAGATGAAGTGATACTCATGTGAAGCAAGCAGGAATACCATCTTTGACCTGTTCAGTCAAATGCGCTGTTTCTGTATTGTAAGATTCTACATAGTAGAGTCCATTTGAGATTCCTGGGCTTAAAGAAGCTGTTTATTTTCTGGAAAAGTAGGCATCCATTATGGAATGTTGTTAAGAGTACCGTCGCAGCATAATATAAAGGATATCCTTGCATCACACTTTTGTGATAAATTATGGTCCATTGAAATTGCCATTTGGTTGGCTTGCCAATAGCTGGAGTCTGTATTGTGGTCAGTCTTGCTCTGCGTGGATAGTTGGTTAGCAACCCCAGTATTTAATTTTCTGGCCACTAAAAGCTCCCTTAGAATATTTAAACTGCGGGACTTGTCTTCTGATACAAAGCGGCTCCATCTGCTCCAGATGAGAGGCCACAAAGCCCCTTGACTTGACAAACAACATTTGAACTTATCATTTTCAACTGATCCGAAGGTTTATGGGTGTCAGAGATGAATCTTTCTAGCTGCAGATTTACCCACTTGCATTTCGCTCACTCATGCTGACAAGCTTCTTAGCAATGGGTATCTCAGAGATGTTGGTAGAGGCCAGTATCTTATTGTGTCTGGGAAGAACTGTCAAGTCAATTAATTAGATAGAAACACTTGCATTGATGAAGAGCTTTTCATCACCACCAGATGTCTCTCAGCACCTTTACAGATGATGAAGAACCTTCTGAAGTGAAGTGTAATTGCAAACACAACAAATAATTTGTGCTCAGCAAACTCCCATGAGCTACAATATGCTAATGACTGGATAATCTGTTTTCCGTGAAGTTGATTCAGGGATAAATATGAGGCGGATCACAAGGGATAACTTTCTCTGCTGTTCTTCGTAATAGTGCTAAAAGATCTTTTTGAGATCGTTTGCATCCTTTCGAACAGCTGGATGGCCCTTTGTTTAAAAATTGATACGAAAGAAAAATCTTGAAATGTGTTTCTTTTCATTTTAATGTTTTTAGTTTCTTGTAACAAGCAAAAGTGGTGGTTGATTGCATCCCAGCGGGGGGAACTGGTGATTTTCAGATAACTCTGGGGTGTTGAAGTATAAAGATTCCAAACAGTGTGTTACTTCCATGTCAAGTATAGTTGCAGTATCCACTATTGTTCTTCAGGAACCATTCTTGTCACTGTTTAAATCCTACTGCTTGAGTTTTGTGATAAACTACTTGCAAACTTGTCCTGATCGTTTGTTTTGGCAGTTGTAGTCAACTTAACTCGTACAGAGTTTATTTTTTCTGTGCTATTGTCCACAGTCTCTCTGAGCTGATTTGAAGAAAGATTCTAAAAGATGCGTAATGTTCTCTCAGGTGACCCTGGATATGCTGCAGTACGAAAACATCGCTGTGCGTAGAGTTCTGAGTAGTGAGGCGAACCTCACAGCAATGCTTGGCATTCAGAAGACCCCATCCTGCTATCTATACTTTGCCAACAACACCTTCAGGAATGTCACAGTGTACGTATGGCTCTGCAATTGCACACTCTGTGTGGCCTGTCATAAGGTATCATGCCATGTATGCGACTACCATAGCTACAATCTCAGTCACGCCATAACACTTACATCTTGAAGATCCTGGGCTTTACGGTTAAGTAACACCATTATACTGTCACATACAGATAGCTCACTTTGATAGTATTATGTTACTGTTAAACATAAGGTTGAAAAGAAATGTTAACAAACATCCTTTTGAGCATTACCAATTACAAAGAAGCAAGAAACTTTCGATTTGCAATAATTTGGGGAGTCGACTGGCCAGGTTATGCAATCACCAGGGTTAAATAACCAAGGGAGATTAAATAATTTAGTATTGCATTTTCTGGAATTCGAAAGGTTAATGGATCATTTGGTTGAAGATTTCAGATTATGAAGTAAATCATAATAGGTAGGAAGGAACTATTTCCGCTGCAGTTTTTCTCTGTTTTTGATACAGGATATGAAGTCGTTGTCGGATCCCATTGTCAAACTCTAATGAGGGCATCTAGAAGGGAAATAGTGTTAAAAATAATCATATCAGTATTATAGACCAGACCAGACCCTCAAGATAGTTTAAGAAGATTGCCTAGACCCTATTTTTTTTTTATTTCAGAGGCAATTGTTAAGCGTGTGTTCCAGATGTGATATGACTGGTCAAAATACTCGACATGATGTAAAATTAGTTTACAATTGTGTTTCATCTTGCTAGAATCCCTTCTACGATTATTTCTGCAAATAGAAAGCAGCATGAACTTGAAATTACAGTATTTGTTATAAATATGGAGAGTTTTATTGTTATGGCGCCTTACTTATGCTGTCCCAATGCTAGATATTGGTCCGTGAGGGATTATTCCACATCATAAGGGGTATGTGATCTAATTATGACCATGTTTGATGTTACTAAACCTGGGAAGATAGTGAAGGGTTCGACACAGCAACCTGCTGTGGTGCTACAGGCCCTGGAATCCCTTGCTTTCAGGTACCCTCCTTGATATATCCATCAATTCACAAAATTACCTAGAATCTTGAACATTACAGAGGTTCACCAGAGTAACTAAATGTGACAGTGGGAAATCCCCAGCCCTTCCCAAAGTGAGCAAATGCCACAGGGTGAAGCATTGTAAACAACAAATGGAAAACCAGAATTCTCCTATTTAGTCATGTCTTGTTTCCTTACCACAGCTTTGGTTATCCAAATATGCCTTTTCTCATATTTAGAACTCTTTACCTCAAAGGGCTCAGCCAACAGATATATTCAACACCAAGATCCACAGATCTTTAAATGCGCAAGATGCTGCGAGTGATATGGAAAATGCGCTGTAGAGATGATCTAATCAAATGGCACAGCAGTGGTGAAAAGCCATGTGGCCTAATCCTGCTTCTTTCAAGTCACAGAGTCATACAGCACGCAAACAGACCCTTCGGTCCAACCAGTTCGTGTTGAACTCTCCACTATCTTCCCAGGTTTAGTAACATCAAGCGCAGTCATAATTGGATCACATGCCCCTTATGATCTGGAGTAATCCCTCACGGCCCAATACCTAGCATTGGGATAGCATAAGTAAGATGCCATTACAATAAGACGCTCCATATTTATAATAAACATTGTAATTTCAAGTTCATCCTGTACTCATTCAAATGTCCTTTAAATGTTGGAATTGAACCAACATCCACCACTTCCTCAGGAGGTTCATTCCACACGCGAACCACGCTCCATGTAAAACATTTGCTCCTCATGTCTTTTTAAAATCTCTGTCCTCTAACCTTAAAAATGTGAGTTCTATTTTTGAAATCCCCTATCCTGAAGAAAAGTCAACTACCATTAGCTCTATCAATACCTCTCATTATTTTATAAACTTCTACCAAGTCGCCTCTCAACCTCCTATGTTCCAGTGAAAGAAGTCCCAGCCTATCCAGCTTTTCTTTATAACTGAAACCTTCCATACCCAGCAACATCCTGGTAAATTTCTCCTGACCCAGCTTAATAATACCCTTCCTATACATGGGCAACCAGAACAGGCATAATATTTCTAAAAGAGGGCTCACCAGTTTCCTGTACAGCCTCATCAGAGGAGTGATCATTAGAGATCCATAATCAGGGGGTCAGAGAGGCATTTCTGTGGCAGTAAATGTGACTCCAGGAACAATTGTGTGCTGCCTCCCTAGGGTCAAGGATATCATGGAAGGGCTGAAGGACATCCTTACACGGGGGGAGGGGATTGGTCAGAAGTCATGGTCCACATGGATATCTGTGGCATAGGTAGGAACAGGAGTAAGGTCCTGAGGCACATTTCAGGGAGTCAGGAAGGAAATTACAAAGCAGTAATCTCAGGATCACTCCCAGTGCCACATGCGAGTGAAGATGATTGATCATTTGAATATATGGTTGAAGAACTGTAGGAGCGAGTGAGCATCAGCTTTCTGAAGAATTGGTGCAGGGGTGGCAGAACCAGAACAGCTTACACCTCAATGGGACTGGGAATGATGTACTTGCAGGAAGATTTGCTGTACTCAGGGTGGATTTTAACTAGGATATCAGGAGCTTGGGAAACTGAGGGGTAACCCAAATTGGAAGGAAGTGAAGTCAGTAACAAAAAATTAGAAGGAGATTAGGAAGACTCAAAGACAGGAGAGCAAAGTCAATCATCATGTATGCTTCAAAAACAGAATTATTTCATGAAGGAAAAGTTGAGGGCACTCTAGCTGAATATATGTAGCATCCACAACAAGGTAGACAGCTTAATCACGAATCGAGTCCTTGGGCATGATCAAATTCCCATTATAGAAATGATACTGGACGGGAGCTGATTATTCAACATTTCAGAAGGACAGCTGAGAAGGACAAGGAAGTGGAGTTGCACTAATAAAAGATGGGACCAGTGAGGGAGGATCTTAAATCGGAAGAAGTTATTTGAAACTGTTTCGGTGGAACAAAGAAACAGCAAGAGACAGCAGACATTGATAGGAGTTATTTATCGGCCAGCAAATAGTAGTGGTCGTGTGGGGCATGGTATTTATAAGGAGCTGAGAAGCATGTAGCATGGACAGTAACTATCATGGGTGACCACTCTGCATACTGACTGAGTTCACCAACTGAATATCGACACTGGAGGATGAGTTTTTGGAGTGTGTTATAGGATTGGCCTAAATACTTCTCACTGTAGTTACCCACATATGTTCCCTTGTCTTTTCATGCCTTTTTTTAATCTACCTGGCCAATCTAATCTTGACTATTGATAGATTTTTTTTTAACCTCTACCAGTAATGTTGTAAAGTAGGTTTTGATTATGCACAGTGTAATGTTCTCCCCTCCCTTCAATACATTTCCTGGTTCATACAGGTTTGTCTGCTACAGTTTTTGATTTATAACTTCTCTAAGTGCCCATAGCACTGTGTGTTAGTGTATGATGTCTGCAGAAATTACGGACATGCTGCAGCTCATAACCGAGTTAAGGACTGATGACAAAGTCAGCACAGCAATGTATTGTATTCCTAATGACAGAGCGTCAGCATTTCTGAACAGACCTGGGAGGCATTTATAATAAGCATGCTTGCAGGTGCAAGTATTTGCATGTACACGAGTGAATGTTTTTCTCTGCCCTTTTCCCAATTGCTCTGAGTGATGTTATAAAAGGCAGGTAGCTACAGAGCTTGTCCCTGATTCTTTCCCAATGCTGCCATGATCCTAGATTCCAGGAAATAATGGACAACAGGCTCCTTTTCAGCACCTCGACGAGGAGGACTGGGAGTCCCTGTCAGGAGCATTGTCCCAGACATGGTTTCTCAAATAACACATCATGTCCTAGCACATTGCCACTTCAGTGCTGCCACTCTTGCAGATCTAAAGCATTGGTGTTCAGAGTCATTTTGCCAATTGATGGCCATGCCAAGGAAGGTGGCTGAGGTTGCCGGGCCTACTGCATCAGCTGTCCACCAAGAGAAAGTGAGGACTGCAGATGCTGGAGCTCAGAGTTGAATAGTGTGGTGCTGGAAAAGCACAGCAGGTCAGGCAGCATCTGAAGAGCAGGACAATCGATGTTTCGGGCATGAGCCCCTTGTCAGGAATTTCATCCACATTCCTCTTGAAGGGCTCATGCCCGAAACGTAGATTCTCTGTCTGTGCTTTTCCAGCGCCACACTTTCCAACAGCTGTCCACCAGAGTGAGTAAGACATGCAAAGGAATTTGCAAATTGATCCAGATGAGTATGAGCTAGACACATAATGGTTGACAGCAGGTAGCTGAGAACAGTGCTCAGCAGACCCATAGGTACTCCTTTCTAAGTGTTGCCTTCGTTTAGTAAGGCTGTGCGTCTGAGATCTATTCCAGAGGCTTAAACACAAAGTTCAAGTGAAGAATTGCTCTCCACGTGTCACCTTGGGGGTAAGGTTATCAAAACAAGGCTTGGACTGCTCCATCCAGCAGATGTAAAATATCCTACAATGTTGTTTAAAGAATAGCGGGGAGTTCTGCCCTGTCCGCTGACCCTTCAACCATCATTGCTAGACTAGATTAAAATTAGATTAAATTCCCTACAGTGTGGAAACAGGCCCTTCGGCCCAAGAAGTCCACACTGACCCTCAGAGGAGCAGCCCACCCAAACCCCTTTTCCCTCTGACTAATGCACCTAAAACTATAGGCAGTTTAGCATGGCCAATTCACCTAACCTGCACATCTTTGGACTATGGGAGGAAACCCACGCAGACACAGGGAGAATGTGCAAACTCCACACAGACAGTCGCCTGAGGTTGGAATTGAACCTGGGACCCTGGAGCTGTGAAGCAGCTGTGCTAACCACTGAGCCACCATGCTGCTAAATCTGGACTTTTTTCACATTACTGTTCATGGGTGCTAGTTGTGCACAGATTGGCTGCTGTTTTTTTTCCTGCAATAAGACAGTGACGAGACTCGATAAGTAACTCATTTACTGGAAGGCACTATGGCAGGTCCTGAGGTGGTGTATGATGCCATGTAAGTCATTCCATAGGCCATCGCTCGGGCAGCAGCAGCAGCACTCTGCGCAGAGTGTTGGCATTGAGCTATTGTACAAAGTGGGCTGCACCATGTTTAAATGCCTGATGTGGAGGCTTTACAGCAGAGCCCTCCCTGAAAAGTACTCCATTTTGGATAACATTGAGTTTACGGTGGGGAGGAGTAAGAGGAGGGGAGAGGGCAAAGATCAGTGCATTGTCTGAGTTGCCGTGGAACTGATTTGTGAGAGGTAAATCATGGAGCCAGCATGTCCACAGGGGAATGCTGTCAAGCCAAGTCTTGCTGAAATAATAAGGGAAAAAGATTTTGGAATTAATACAGGAACCTTCCACAACCCCAACATGCCTTGCTAATTCATTGCCTTTGAAACATTGTTGCTGTAATGTAGGATACACGAGACAATTTGTATATTGTGAGGTTTCATATGAATAGGAGTACAATAGCAATTAGATTTGTTTTGTTATTAAATGACATTGAGGGATGCAGATTGGCTGGGATGGTATGGAGAGGTACGCTCAAGATTAGTGTGATGCTGGAAAGGCACAGCAGGTCAGGCAGCCTCCGAGGAGCAGGAAAATCAACAGTTCGGGCAAAAGCCCTTCATCAGGCCTGCTGTACTTTTCCAGCACCACTCTAAACTTGACTCTAATTTCCAGCATCTGCAGTACCCATTTTCGTCTGGAGAGGTACCCCACACATCTTCAGAATCCACATTGCAGTCTTGTAGGAACTGAGGTTGCCATAAGGACATGGGAAATTTCCATGAACAGCAGTCTGGGAACGACCAGCTTATATTGGTGGATTGGGACTTGGGGAGTTGGTGGGGTGTGTGTGAGTGGTGACTGGTGAGCAATCCACCCAGACCCATTCCCCTACATTTACCCCTTCACCTAACACTACAGGCAATTTAGCCTGGCCAATTCACCTAACCTGCACGTTTTTGGACTGTGGGAGGAAACCGCAGACACCGGGCGAATGTGCAAACTCCACACAGACAATTGCCTGAGGTGGGAATTGAACCCAGGTCTCTGTGAGGCAGCAGTGCTAACCACTGTGCCATCATGTAGATTGGAACAGTGAGTGAGGGTTTTACAAATAATGCATTTCTCAGTCTCTTTTAAAACATGTAGCCATATAGGGAGAGGGGGGAAACACAACTGAAACAGGAACCTGGCGTTCCCTTCCCAGTACAATTTCTGGTACGTTCACTGGCTGAGTCCGAAACAGTTAACATTTCGCTGCATGGAATATGCTCCGGAGAGTGTATGGCTCCTGCACAATAGGAAGATGTTCCAAACTGTTGCATGAGAACAATAGGGTTTTTCTGGTTGACTGAACAGGGGCAACTGGTGCGATCGGAGAGTTAAGTGACAAGCAGATGGGATGTTCTGTCGGTGAATGGATGATTAATGCCGTGGTGCCGAGCAATGGCACAGTGCAAGGAGCATTGGGACAGTGCGCCACATTTGGGTAAATGGAACTTGCCAGGGAGAATTTCATCAGAGCTGGAGGGACAGATGTGGTAAGAAGCTAAAGTCAAGTGTAAGCCTGTCCCTGGCCGCAGCCTCCCTTTCCGCTGTCTCCTGCGACAGACGCCGGAGATAATTGGATGGTGCTGATGACATTATCAAAGTGCCAGGCTTTCTTCAGAGCTAGTGGAGGGGAAAATTATTTGTGATCAAGTAGGAGGCCTCCATCTGCTCGTGGTTAAACAGAGACAGATCTACATGCCTCTGTGTGTTTGTGTGTGTGTGTCTTTAAGAGGGGCTAAACAGAACAGTAAATATCAGGCAGCAAGGTCACAGAACTAATGGCAGGGGCATGTTGGGCACTGCCTCTTTCAAACCTCAAAGACCACCCAGTTACTTTCCCTCCCTTTGTTTCTGGTCTCTTAGGTCTTCCTTTCTTGTGCTTTTCTCTGCAATTTTTTCTCTGTTACCGTTCTTTTCTCATCTTTCTATCGCTTTTCCTCTCCTTTTTTTAACTCTGTTGTCTGCCTATTACAACTTTTGTCTCTTTTTTCCTTCTTTCTGCTGCTTTGTGTTTCCCCTTAGTTCCCTCACCAACATTGGACTCTCCACCTGCCAGTGTTTCTTTATAAATAGACTCCTTTTTGAGCACTTCAGCTTCCTTCTCTTCCTCTCAGGGACCCGTGCAGGTAATTTTGACTTTCATAACATAAAAGCAGCTAATTAGATCAGTTGCCCTTTGTAAGTCTCTTCCTGTTCATGTTTCCACTGAAAGTTGGGAAAGATGTACAACGCTGGAAATGTGTTGCTGGAAAAGCGCAGCAGGTCAGGCAGCATCCAGGGAACAGGAGAATCGACGTTTCGGGCATAAGCCCTTCTTCAGGCTTATGCCCGAAACGTCGATTCTCCTGTTCCCTGGATGCTGCCTGACCTGCTGCGCTTTTCCAGCAACACATTTCCAGCTCTGATCTCCAGCATCTGCAGACCTCACTTTCTCCTCAAAGATGTACAACGGGTGACTTGACCATTTTACCCCGTATCCTTTTGTCAGTAATATTATGCTGTATGTCTTTCTGGGTTTCTTAGTGTGTATCTAAGCATTGCTGGCAAGTTCAGTATTTAATGGCCTGATATAGTTGTCCTGAAAAGCTGTGATATAATTGAGTAACTTCCTGAACTATATCAGAAAGCTGTTCAGTGTTAACAGCATGGGTCTCAAATCTTTATCCTATTTTTCAGTTGTAGACTTTGTTGGTAAAGCTAGTAATTATTCGACTTCCCCGGTTGCCTTCTTAAATTCTCTCATTTTGGAACGAGTTTGGAAGATAAAAGACAAAATGCTGGAAAATCTCAGCAGGTCTGGCAGCATCTGTAAGGAGAGAAAAGAGCTGATGTTTCAAGCCTAACTGACATTTCAAAGTTCATTATACCAATAAAGTACTTTGAAAACATTTAATGTAGGAAACAAGGTAACTAATCTTCAGGATTCCTGAAGAAGGGCTCATGCCCGAAACGTCAATTCTCCTGCTCCTTGGATGCTGCCTGACCTGCTGCACTTTTCCAGCAACACATTTTCAGCTCTGATCTCCAGCATCTGCAGTCCTCACTTTCTCCAACTAATTTGTGCAACTAACTCCACAGACAGCAACCTGATAACCTCTTTTTGTGATGTTGATTGAGAATCATGGAGGATATAGAACATAGATAATTTCATTGTTGTTCCTCACAAGGTATTGATGATAATTGGTAGTTAATTAAAGAGAATAGCAAAGGGACAGGCCACAACTTTGATTTATAAGTACCTTTAATATTGGAGGTGAACTCAAGGTATACAGTAGAGATATTATCATGTCACTGAATGAACAACATTAGGAGTGGCAATCAATAGCTTGGTGGGATAGATGGCTTGCAAGGAGAGCCATACAGTAATTTGACTATTATTGAAAAGGATTATGTGTAGCTGAAGCCATGCTTTCACCAGCAAAGTTCAAGGGTCATAGAGGAAGAAGAGGGAAATGAAGAGTTAGATGTGTAAATGTCATTAGAGCTAGGATGAGGAGGAATTTCTTCAGCTAGGGAGTGGTTACTTTGTTAAACACATTGCCGCAGAGGCCAAACCATTGAATGTATTTAAGACAGGGATAGATAGATTAGTTTATATTCCCTACAGTGTGGAAACAGGCCCTTCAGCCCAACAAGTCCACACCGACCCTCCAAAGAGTAATCCACCCAGACCCATTTCCCCTCTGACTAATGCACCTAACACGGTGGGCAATTTAGAATGACCAGTTCACCTGACCTGTGCATCTTTGGACTGTGGGAGGAAACTGGAGTACCCGGCGGCAACCCACGCAGACACGGGGAGAATGTGCAAACTCCACACAGACAGTTGCCCAAGGCTGGAATCGAACCAAGGTCCCTGGCGCTTTGAGGCAGCAGTGCTAACCACTGAGCCACTATGGTGCCCCATAGGTTCCTGATTAGTAAGGGGATCAAGGGTTAAGGAGTAAAAGCAAGCGAATGAGGTTGAAAAACATGATCAAATGGTAGAGCAGACTTGATGGGCTAAATGGCCTAATTTAGCCCTGTCACTTATAGTCTTATGGGCAGGTGATGGCTTGGTCAGCCGACGGACAGGTGGCATGCAGTTGAGGAATTGAGAGCTTGAAAGCAAAGTTTTAAGGGTGCTGGGCAATGTAGAAGCTGAAGAGCTAGAGGCAGTCACAGAGATAGTGTGATCCTGACAACTCTCTGGTGAAATGTTTTTACTGCTAAAAGGGTTTGAGGTGAAACGATGAATATTCTTTGTGCTGAAACTGGCTGTTTCTCAATCTGCAGGAAAATGCCAATACGCGCTTTCTACAAGTATTACTTGAGCCGGTTGCCAGGGGTGACGCGCGTCGCTCCGAGTCTGCCTACAGTAGAGCCCATAAACATGACCACTGCACCACCATGGAGAGACTTTGACAGGTAAGATGCCATGAATAGTTGAGTCACAGAGTTTTTAACAGCATGGGAAAAGGCCTTTCAATCCATCATGTCTGCACTAGACATTAAGCATCTCTCTATTCTGATCCCATTTTCCAGCATTGTTGCCTTGTATGCCATGGCATTTCAAGTGCTCATCTAAATACTTCTCAAATGTCTTGAGGATACCTGCCTCCATTACCCTTTTTTAGCAGTGAATTCCAGATATCCACCAGTCCCTGGGTGAAAAAGATTTTCCTCAAATTCTCTCTCAATCTCCTGCTCCTCACCCTAAAACTGTGTCCCTTGGTCATGGCCACCTCTAGCAAGAGGGAATAAATCTCTGTATCTACCCTGTCTATGTCTCTCAGAACTTTGTATTCCTCATTCAGATCCTCCCTCAACCTTTTCCACTCAAAAGGAAAACTACTCCAGCTTATCTATTCTTCCTTCATAGCTGAATCACACCAGCATCCTGGTGAATCTCCTCTGCCCCCTGCCCCCTCACATTCCCATGGTGGGCACTGATGGGATAAATATGATGGGGGAGAGCAATAGGCCTCACCATGCAACAGCACCACATCCCCCAACCTCCCCAAGCCCCTTTGGTCCTATCCAACCAGCATTGTTGAACTGAATAAGCACTTAGGTCTTATTTGCTGATGACCTTCTCAGAGACAAAAAAACTGCAGATGCAGGAATCCTGAAGAAAGGTTACACCCGAAACGTCGACTTCTCCACCTCCTGATGCTGCCTGGCTTGCTGTGTTCTTCCAGCCTCCTGCTTGGCTACCTTGGACGATCTTCATAGAGGAAGAAGAGGGAAAGGAAGAGTTAGATGTGTAAATGTCGTTAGAGCTAGGATGAGGAGGAATTTCTTCAGCCAGGGAGTGGTTACCTTGTTAAACACATTAGGTTGGAAGTTTGAGCTTGCTAGTGAAGGTAAGTTTCAATGGCTAGTGTATATTACCACTTGGTGAAGCAAGGGGGAGCTCATTGTTCCCCCTCTTCCTAACCTCCCATTTACCAGAACTGGACAATGGGCTGATCTAATGCTTAGGCGAAAGTGAGGACTGCAAATGCTGGAGATTAGCGTCAAGAGTGTGGTGCTGGAAAAGCATAGCAGGTCAGGCAGTATCCGAGGAGCAGCAGAATCGACATTTCGGGCAAAAGCTCTTCATCAGGCTTAGTCTACTCATGATTATAATGTATCAAAAATTATATGAAATGCCAAATAGATTCTGGTTTTGCAATACAAACAGAAATGAATAATGCACTTCTGTTATATAAATATGACTTTAGATTAATGAGTTGATTACTTGTCTAGCTAACTTCATGGAGGGAGAGTTTCAGATACACTCGATTAACTGTATCATTCCCACTCACTGTCAGAATGCAACTTTACTTCTCTCTCTATGAAGGTGTAACTGTATTCTCTCTTGGTGTAACTGTCTCTTGTCTCAATCTCTCACTATTTCTGTTAATGTGTGACTGTATTCTCTCTCTTTCTCTCTCTCTCTCTCTCTCTCTCTGACTCTGTTAAGGTGTAACTCCATTCCCATATTGCTATCTAACTGTATCGCTGAATGTTTGCATGTGTTGCTGCCCGCAGTTCCAAGGTATACATGGCTGACCTGGAGTCATCACTTTACTACTCTCTCAAAATGGAGGTGGGAATACATCAGGTGCTATCTGGAAAGAACCTCACTGCCCTGAAACACTTCATCGGTGTGCTCACAAAGGTTAGTTGCACAGTGAGTTTGGACATGTAATACTGAAATTTGAACTGTGTTGAATTTAACTGGAGTTTGTGAGAGAGGGATAAGAAGGTCTCTCAAGCTGAAAGGTGTTGCTTTAAAGGACACCTTATAAGCTACCTTTAGCATTAATCTTTTTAAAGTACTTTTACATGATTTCCCTCATTCTAATTTCATAAAAGGTACTGTGGTGGATCTATTCCATGTTTTATCTCAAACTGTGTCGTTCCATATGGGGATGAATTTGAAACTATTTTCATTTCAGTGGGATTTCATAATTCAGTGATACCTTGTAAAGGATTTGTTTCCAGCAGGGAATGAGTGCCTTACTGTGTCACTGCCTGCAGTGTCTGTTTGTTTCTCACTGTATGAGCTTCTAGTTTACTCAGCAAGGTGAGGGTCACTGTATAAGTGTGGGATTTTCCATTAATTCTGTTGAGGCTACTGGCTGTCTAACAGTAATGAGTTTTACAGAACGAAAGAGCTAATATTGCTGAGTACCGACTGACTGCAGTGTGACTTTCAGCTCAATAACATTCTTGGTCCTGAGTAAATCTTTCTCAAATTTTGAGGCAAGATAATGATGACACTATTTATATTGGACATTTAAATTGTACCAATATCATTTCGTTGTCACATCACATTTTCCTGTGTGTTACATTTAGATGTTGCACTTTTTGATGCAATTAAATTTAATCTTCTCAATAAAATCAATAATGAGAGTTGAGCAAACGTACAGGTTGAGAGTAAGTAAGTTGGCAACAAATCAAAAGTGAGGTATTACGTCCTGCTGGGAAATGGGACTAGATTAATTTAGGATATCTCCTCATGGTCGGCATGGACGAGTCGGACGGAAGGGTCTGTTTCCATGCTGTACAGTTCAATGACTAACTCAAATCTAGAAATGAAGCGAAAATGAATTTGCTCAAATTTAAGGATGGGAGTTTCCTTGCCTAGCTCCTCCATCTGCTGACAGTGAATTCTAAACAGGATTTTTAATAGAATGGGATCATTAGCAAAGTTACAACTTTAATGCTAACGTTATTACTGAACAGTATCTTGAATATTACCCTTTGTACCTCTGACATAAGGCCAGATATAGGAACAGGGGAAGGTCATACGATCCTGTGAGCTTACTCCACCATTCACAGGGATCGTGGCTGGTCCAACACTGCTCATGTACACCTTCAAAGTTTGCTAAGTGCAAAATCAAGTGTCATTTTGCTACAATTGCAATTTCTATAAAAAATATTTTTGGTTTCTCTCAAATTATTTGAAAGCAAGCTGACCATAGATTCCTTGAAAATTTAACATCCCAGGTGCCACCATCACCATCCTTGGATATGTCCTGTCCCACCAGCAGGACAGACCCAGCAGAGTGGCGGCACAGTGGTATACAGTCGGGAGGGAGTGGCGTCGGAGTCCTCAACATTGACTCTGGACTCCATATAGTTGCATAGCTCCAGATTAAACATGGGCAAGGAAACCTCTTTCTGCTGACGAATCGGTAAACCTGCAAAATTTGGGGCAAGCACTGAGGGTGGCAAGGGCACAAAACATACTCTAGGTGGGTAGGGTGGGGGAGGGGAGTTTAAACATCCACCACCAAGAGTGGCTCAGCAGCAACATTACTGACTGAGCTGGTGGGGTCCTAAAGGATATAACTGCTAAACTGGATCTGTTTAGGGAACCAGCTAGAGGAACCTGACCTCATCCTCACCAGTCTGCCGGCTACAGGTGCATCTGTCCATGCCGGTATCACTAAGAGTGACCTCTGCACAGTCCTTGTGGAGACAAAGTCCCTCCTTCACGTTGGGAATAACCTCCATAGTGCTGTGTGGCACTGTTACTGTACAAAATGGGACAGACTTCAAACAGATCTAGCAACTCAAGACAGGGCATCCATGAGGCGCTGAGGTCCATCAACAGCAGCAGAACTGAACTTCAGCACGATCTGCAACCCCCATGGTCCAGCATATCCCCCATTTAACCATTGCCATCAAGCCAGGGATTCAACCCTGGTTCAATGGACAGTGCAGGAGGGCATGCCAGGAGCAGCACCAGGCAAACCTGAAAATGAGGTGTCAACCTGGTGCAGCGACCAAACAGGACTACTCACATGCCAAACAGCACAAGCAGCAAGTGATAGAGCTAAGCGGTCCCACAATCTATGGAAGCAAGCTCTACAGTCCTGCCAAATCCAGTCATGAATAGCAGTGGATAATTAACAACTTGCTGGAGGAGGACGCTCCACATATATTCCCATTCTCAATGATGGAAGAGCCCCGCACATCAGTACAAAAGATAAGGCTGAAACATTCGCAGCAATCTTCAGCCAGAAGTGCCAAGTGGTTGATCCACCTTGGCCTCCTCCGGTGGTCCCCAGCATCACAGATACCAGTTTTCAGCCAATTTGATTCACTCCACATGATAACAAGAAACAGTCAGAGGCACTGGATACTGCAAAGGCTATGGGCCCTGACAAAACACACCAGCAATAATACTGAAGACTTGTGCTCCAGACCTTGCCGTTCCCCTAGCTAAGCTGTTCCAGTACAGTTACAACCACTGGTGTGTATTCAACACTGTGGAAAATTGCCCAGGTGTATCCTGTAAACAAAAAGCAGGACAAATCTAACTCAGCCAATTACCATCCATCAGTCTACTCTCAATTGTCAGTAAAGTAATGGAAGGTGTCATCAACAGTACTCTCAAACAGCACCTGCTCAGCAACAATCTGCTGAGTGACGCCCAGTTTGGCTTCCACCAGGGCCACTCAGCTCCTGACCTCATTACAGCCTTGGTTCAAACATGGTTCAGAGAGCTGAATTCCAGAGGGGAGGTGGGAGTGACAGCCCTTGACATGAAGGCTGCATTTGATTGAGTGTGGAATCCAGGAACACTAGCAAAACTGGAATCAATGGGTATCAGGGGGGCAAACTCCACTAGTTGGAGCCCTACTTGGCACAAAGGGAAGATGGTTGTTGTTATTGTTGTTGGAGGTCTATCATCTCAGCAGAACTTCCTCAGCATAGTGTGCTAGGTCCCACCATCTTCAACTGCTTTCATCATTGACCTGCCCTCTGTCATAAGGTCAGAAGTGGGGATGTTCATTGCTGACTGCACAATGCAGCACCATTCATGATGGCTCAGATACTGAAGCAGTCCATGTTCAGATGGAACAACATCTGGGCAATACCTTGACAGAGTGGCTACAAGAGCAGGTCAGAGGCTTTGGATCCTGCAGTGATTAGATTAGATTACCTACAGTGTGGAAACAGGCCCTTCAGCCCAACAAGTCCACACCAACCCTCCGAAGTGTAACCCACCCAGACCCATTTCCCTCTGACTAATGCACCTAACGCTATGGGCAATTTAGCATGGCCAATCCACCTGACCTGCACATCTTTGGACTGTGGAAGGAAGCCAGAGCACCCGGAGGAAACCCACACAGACACAGGGAGAATGTGCAAACTCCACACAGTCCCCCGAGGCTGGAATCAAACCTGAGTCCCTAGTGCTGTGAGGCTGCAGTGTTAACCACTGAGCCACTGTACCGCCCCAGTGAATATTTCACTTCCTGACTCCCCAGAGTTGGATCACTATATACGGCACAAGTCAGGAATGTCATGGAATACTTCCCACTTGCATGGATGTAACGCCAACAACATTCAAGAAGCTTGACACTATCCAGGACGAAGTAGCCAACTTGATTGGCACCACACGCACAAGCATCCACTCCCTCCACAACCGATGCTCAGCTGCAGCACTTGTGTGCTATCCACAATTGTAGAAATTCACCAAAGATCTTTAGACAGCACCTTCCAAACCTACAACCACTTCCCTCCAGAAGGACGAGGGCAGCAGATATTCGGGAATGCCACCACTTTGTAATCTCCCTTTCAAACCATCTGACTGTTCTGTCACTGTCACTGGGACAAAATCCCAGAATTCCCTCCTTAATGACAGCATCATAGAGAGTCTCAGAGATGTACAGCACGGAATCAGACCCTTTGGTCCAACTCACCTATGCTCCTCTGCTGCCCAATAGTAGCAAAGCTCCACCAAGCAGTTCTATACCATCCAAGACAGCAGCAGTAATTGATTCTTGAGAACTAAGCTGTGAGATGATGACCATCTGAGACTCTGATTTATTTTTCCATTATCTAACCCACCTCCACCCAACCTTATGGCTGTCTCCAGAAAATCCCACAGCACAGAACAAGACCAATCAGCCTTCCAACTTAACACCAAATTGTATGCAAGCTTCAGTTGATCAACTCCAGTGAAGAAAATTAGCCTTGCTGTGAGGTAGTATTGGACTAGCACCAAAAGCTGCGTCGGTGATATAACTCCAGACACTCCATGTCTCTGGAACCCAGCCTTAGTTTTGAGTTGGTGAGAGATGACAGTTCCTCAAAGCTTCAAGCTGCTGACACTGATCCCCATTCATGGTTGAAATTCAGTGGTAGCAGTGTAAGGGTAGCTAATAGCCAGCAGCTCTAGGTGACAGAGTTCAGCTTCGACACTGACCCCCACATGTGACCCTTGCAGAGCAGCAGCTCTCTGTCCTGGCAGGAGGCTGTTGGGTCACCAGCATGTATCCCTCCATCCCCCATCCACACCTCCAGCTGCTCTGTCAAGTTGAGCTGTTTATCAAGACTTGAATGCCTGGCTGCTTTAACGACTGGTAAGTGGTCACAGAATTGACGCCTTGACCTTTTCAGTCCCACTGTCTGCAGGGGTCATTAGACGCATACAAAGGGACATGAGCCAATGGGTGTTGCATCTGCTTTCAAAGTGAAGAGGAGAAAAGAGGGATCTGGCTCTTCAGGCAGGGTCAGTCTGATTCCTTTAATAAGTCATTCCAGTCTATTAGGGAAACTCTTCAAAATGACAAGCTATACAGGAGGAATTGGTGCAATTTTTCACAGTTAATGTGTTTAATATTTTGGTTTGTGTTATCACAATTAATTTGTTGGAATAACAAAGAAAACGTGTAGAAACTACCAAGAGCAAGCATATTTTAAACTGAAAATATCTCACAAATGGGTTCAATGAAATACATCACCACACTCAGCTCTCGCACCTTATCCCTGACTAGCAGTCTTCCCTTCTATGTAGTCTAGCCTTGCCAGCAATAACTTGCATTTGTATACCACCTTTTTGGCATTGCAAAATCTCTGAGGTGCACTATTTAATTTGGCTCCAAGTCTGTTCTCCCCAGCTAGCCACTACAGTTTGTTCTTGGCATGTGCTCTGTCGGTGAAGAGGGCAGTGAGCTGATAGCACCGCAGCTATGGCAGAGGCTGCAAACGAGTGAAGTGGGGGAGGATATCCATATTTACTGACCCAGCTGGTGTGCAATTACCAAATCTCCTGTTGCTCTGCCGTTCCTTCCTGATGTGCAACTTGGCCATCCACAGTGATGGGGAGCATTTGATATTTAACTGGTTATGGTATCAGCAGAGGAGTGCATTAGCGCGAGAGACTTTAGCCAGCATTTAACTAGGAACTGAACATTGCAATGATTTCTGACACCATGTAGGTTGATCAACCTTCGCATACTATACTACAATAGACAATAGGTACAGGAGTAGGCCATTCTGCCCTTCGAGCCTGCACCACCATTCAATATGATCATGGCTGATCATCCTTAATCAGTATCCTGTTCCTGCCTTATCTCCATAACCCTTGATTCCACTATCCTTGAGAGCTCTATCCAACTCTTTCTTAAATGAATCCAGAGACTTGGCCTCCACTGTCCTCTGGGGCAGAGCATTCCACACAGCCACCACTCTCTGGGTGAAGAAGTTTCTCCTCATCTCTGTCCTAAATGGTCTACCCTGTATTTTTAAGCTGTGTCCTCTGGTTCGGCACTCACCCATCAGCGAAAACATGTTTCCTGCCTCCAGAGTGTCCAATCCTTTAATAATCTTATATGTCTCAATCAGATACCCTCTCAGACTTCTGAACTCAAGGGTATACAAGCCCAGTCACTCCAGTCTTTCAGCGTAAGGTAGTCCCGCCATTCCAGGAATTGACCTCGTGAACCTACGCTGCACTCCCTCAATAGCCAGAATGTCTTTCCTCAAATTTGGAGACCAGAACTGCATACAATACTCCAGGTGCGGTCTCACCAGGGCCCTGCACAGCTGCAGAAGAACCTTTTTGCTTCTATACTCAATCTCTCTTGTTATGAAGGCCAGCATGCTATATTAGCCTTCTTCACTACCTGCTGTACCTGCATGCTTACCTTCATTGACTGGTGTACAAGAACACCCAGATCTCTTTGTACTGCCCCTTTACCTAAATTGATTCCATTTAGGTAGTAATCTGCCTTCCTGTTCTTGCCACCAAAGTGGATAACCATACATTTATCCACATTAAACTGCATCTGCCATGCTTCTGACCACTCACCTAACCTGTCCAGGTCACCCTGTAATCTCCTAACATCCTCCTCACATTTCACCCTGTCACCCAGCTTAGTATCATCAGCAAATTTGCTAATGTTATTACTAATACCATCTTCTATATCATTAATATATATTGTAAAAAGCTGCGGTCCCAGCACTGATCCCTGTGGTACCCCACTGGTCACTGCCTGCCATTCCGAAATGGAGCTGTTTATCACTACTCTTTGTTTTCTGTCAGCCAACCAACTTTCAATCCAAGTCAGTACTTTGCCCCCAATACCATATGCCCTAATTTTGCTCACTAACGTCCTATGTGGGACTTTATCAAAAGCTTTCTGAAAGTCCAGGTACACTACATCTACTGGATCTCCCTCGTCCATCTTCAGAGTTACATCCTCAAAAAATTCCAGAAGATTCGTCAAACATGATTTCCCCTTCATAAATCCATGCTGACTCTTGACCTATCCTGTTACTACTATCCAGATGAGTCGTAATTTCATCCTTTATAAAAGACTTCAGCATCTTTCCCACCACTGAGGTCAGACTAACTGGTCTATAATTTCCTGCTTTCTCTCTCCCACCTTTCTTAAAAAGTGGTACAACATTAGCCACCCTCCAATCCGCAGGAACTGATCCCGAATCTATTGAACTCTGGAAAATAATCACCAACGCATCCACGATTTCTCGAGCCACCTCCTTCAATACCCTGGGATGTAGACCATCAGGCCCCGGGGACTTATCAACCTTCAGACCTAATGGTCTCTCCAACACCAATTCCTGGCAAATATAAATTCCCTTAAGTTCAGGTCCTTCAGCCACTGTTACCTCAGGGAGATTGCTTGTGTCTTCCCCAGTGAACATAGATCTGAAGTACCAATTCAATTCTTCCGCCATTTCTTTGTTCCCTGTAATATATTCCCCTGTTTCTGTCTTCAAGGGCCCAATTTTGGTCTTAACCATTTTTCTGCCTTTCACATACCTAAAAAAGCTTTTACTATCCTCTTTATATTTTTGGCCAGTTTACCTTCGTACCTCATTTTTTCTCTGCGTATTTCCTTCTTAGTAATCCTCTGTTGTTCTTTAAAAGCTTCCCAGTCCTCCGTTTTCCCACTTATCTTTGCTATGTTATACTTTTTCTCTTTTAACTTTATATGTTTCTTAACTTCCCAGTACAGCCACGGCCCCCCATGCCTCCTCCTAGGATCTTTCTTCCTTTTTGGAATGAACTGATCCTGCATCTTCTGCATTATACACAGAAATATCTGCCATTGTTCCTCCACTGTCATCCCTGCTAAGGTATTGCACCATTGAACTTTGGCCAGCTCCTCCCTCATAGCTCCATAGTTCCCTTTATTCAACAGAAATATTGTCACTTCCAATTGTACCCTCTCCCTCTCAAATTGCAGATTGAAGCTTATTGTATTATGGTCACTACCTCCTAATGGCTCCTTCACTTCGAGGTCCCTGATCAATTCTGGTTCGTTGCACAATACCAGATCCAGAATTGCCTTCTCCCTGGTAGGCTCCAGCACCAGCTGTTCTAAGAATCCATCTCGGAGGCACTCCACAAAGTCTCTTTCTTAAGGTCCAATACCATCCTGATTCTCCCAGTCTACCTGAGTGTTGAAATCCCCAATAACAACTGTAGTAACATCTTTGCGACAGGCCAATTTCAGCTCCTGATTTAACTTGCATCCGACATCCAGACTACTGTTTGGGGGCATGTAGATAACTCCCAAGAGGGTCTTTTTACCCTTAGAATTTCTCAGCTTTACCCATACTGACTCTACATCCCCTGATTCTTGGTCCCCCCATGCAAGGGACTGAATATCATCCCTTACCAACATGGCCACCCCACCCCCTCTGCCCATCAGTCTGTCCTTACAATAGCACGTGTAGCCTTGAATATTCATTTCCCAGGCCCTGTCCACTTGAAGCCACATCTCAGTTATCCCCACAATATCGTATTTGCCAATTTTCAAAAGAGCCTCAAGCTCATCCATCTTATTTCTAATGCTTCGTGCATTCATATATAGTACTTTTAATTTGTTACTGCCCTTACCCTTCCCATCAACTCCTATTTCACTCCACCTTACAGCATGATCCGTTTTTGAGTTTTCTGCTTCATTGATACCGTTGTCTTTCTTGACTTCGCTTGTTCTAACTTTCCCTTAAACATCCAGTTTGTCCCCTCCCCCCACTACTTAGTTTAAACGCAGCTGTGTTGCAGTAGCAAACCTGCCTGCCAGAATGCTGGTCCCCAACCTATTAAGGTGCAAACAGTCTCTCTTGTAGAATTTATGTTTACCACAAAACACACCCCAGTGATCCAAGAATTTAAATCTTTGCTTCCTGCACCAGTTCCCCAGCCACACATTCAAGTCCATTATCTCCCTGTTTCTGGCCTCACCAGCCCGAGGAACTGGAAGCAAACCGGAGATAACCACCTTGGACATCCTGCTTTTCAGCCTTCTTCCTAGTTCTCCGAAGTCCCGCTGTAGTATGTTCCTCCTCTTCTTCCTGACATTATTTGTGCTGACATGTACCACCACCTCTGGCTCTTCACCTTCGTCCTTGATGATTTCCTGCAGTCTGTCTGTGATGTCTTTAACCCTGGCACCAGGAAGGCAACACACCATCCTTAAGTGCCGTCTGCTGCCGCAAAAACCCCAGTCAGTTCCTCTCACTATGGAGTCCCCTATTACCACGGCTCTGTGCAATGTCTGACTCTTCCGCTCTGCCTCCACGCCAACGTTTGATTGACAGACCTGGTCGCCTCGCCGACTGGCAGTGTCATCTGTCTCTACTGTTTCCAAAAGATTCAATTTGTTCCTGACAGGTACTTCCCCCAGGGTCTCTTGCACCTGTCTCCTCTCTGCCTTCCTCATCGTCTGCTCTCTTCTGGTATATTGAACAAGTTGGTTGCACCCCCATTCCTGGCCTGGTCCTGTAATAATATTCTAATCTTACACCATGCCAAAAACCAAATTCCTTGCAAAGTTTTTTGTGATGTAGAGGCACAGAGATGTACAGCACGGAAACAGACCCTTCAGTCCAACTCCTCCATGCCAACTAGATATCCTAAATTAATCTAGTCCCATTCTCCAGCATTAGGCCCATATCCCTCTAAATCCTTCCTATTCATGTACCCTTCCAGATGCCCTTTAAATGTTGTAATTGTGTCAGGCTCCACCACTTTCTCTGGCAGCTCATACCATACATGAACAACCCTCTGCATGAAAAGTTAATACTTAGGTCCCTTTTAAGTCTTTCTCCTCTCACCTTAAACCTATACCGTCTAGTTACGCTGCTACCCTGGAGAAAAGACAATGTCTATTCACCCTATCTATGCCCCTCATGATTTATAAACCTCTATCAGGTCACCCCTCAACCTCCAACACTCCAGGGAAAATAGCCCCAGCTTATTTAGCCTCTCCCAATAGCTCAAATCCTCCAAACCCAGCAACATCCTTATAAATCTTTTCTGCACCCCTTCAAGTTTATTAACATCTTTCCAAAGCAGTTGAGTGCGCTATCCCAAAAGTGGCTGAACCAATGTCTTGCACAGCTGCAACATGACCATTGTCAAATAAAGGCAAGTGTGCCGTTTTGGATGGTTGAGGATTCAGTGAGATTGTGAATTGGTCGTGTGTGGGATAGGTGTCTCGATGGCTAATCCAAACTTATTAATGTGGGACATGCTGAGATGCCATACAACTGTACAGATTATCTGCAAAGAAATAACATCCAATTGCAGTTATGTCATAGGACCTAAAATCATTAGTTCAAATTTTTAAAACACACATTTAATCCAGTATCATGCCAAATATGTTGACGGGAAAGAAACCTTCCCAAGGAGAGCAGTTATGTATCTGCCCTGCTTCCTGTTTTGCACACACTGTCCACTATGGATATTGAGACATAGACAGAGATCTCTGATTTCTACAGGCAGTAATGGTCTTATTCGAGGCCAGAGCAATAGTGCTGGCCTCCACACCCCAAGGTTTGGGGCACAACGAGGCCAGAGATCCTGAGCTGCATTACACACATCCCTTCCTAGCGAGGTTACTGAATAATGTAATTGTCAGCTGAAGGGAAGCCTTGGGCTTTCTGAGGTGACTCCCACTCTATGACTATGACTCTATGACCACCCCGCAAGAAAACAGTCAGTTAGCGTGAAGAATCCCTTGGGTCTTTGTTAATGAATGACGCTGTAGAATTGCACCCTATTCCGAGGCAAGTTAAAAGGGAGGTGGTTGGGAGATGAAGTCAAAGGTAGGAATGGGTTCAAGCAATTATGGGAATTCACACTATCATAATAAGGAAAGTGAACCAGAGGTTGAGTGTGATTGCAAGAAACACAAAGCCCAGGGAGAGGAAAGCAAATGGAACTGCATAACTTGGGTCTGGCTGGCAGTGATTTTTAAGATGGCTGCTCACTGACATCACTGAGGAAAACCTCGAAAGTCAGAAGCCACACAACACCAGGTTATAGTCCAACAGGTTTGTTTGAAATCACAAGTTTTCAGAGCACTGCTCCTTCATCAAGGAACTATGCAGCTGCATCCCAAGGTCTCTTTGTTAGGCAACACCCCCCAGGACCCAACCATTAAGTATATAAGTCCTGCCCTGATATACCTTTTCAAATTGCAGCACCTTATATTTATCTAAATTAAACTCCATCTGCCACTCCTCAGCCCATTGGCCCATCTGATCAAGGTCTCATTGTACTCTGAGGTAACCTTCTTCACTGTCCATTTCAGTACCAATTTTGGTGTCATCTGTAAACTTACTAACTGTACCTCTTATATTCACATTCAAATCAATTATATAAATGACAAAAGCGGTGGACCCAGGACTGATCCTTGCGGCGTACTGCTGGTCACAGGTCTCCAGTCTGAAAAACAACCCTCCACTACCACTTTTGCCTCTTACCTTCATGCCAGTTTTGTATCCAAATGACTCACCCTGGATTCCATGTGATCTCACCTTGCTAACCAGTCCACCGTGCAGAACCTTATCACACACGCACCAGGCAATGATTATCTCCAACATCCTGAGGTTTACGATTGACCAGAAACTGAACGGGGCTCAACATGTAAATACTGCAGCTACAAGAGTAGGTCAGAGGCCAGGAATACTGCAGTGGGTAGCTCAGTGAAGCACACCTCTGGAGTGTGATGGAATAATCTGCACTGGTCTGGATGAGTGCAGCTCCAATTATACTCAAAAAGCTTGACACACCATCTAAGCCAAAGCAGTCTGCTTGCTTGGTACACCATCCACTACCTTCAACATTGGCTCCTGCTGGGCCAGCAATTTGGTTCTGAAATGTTGCAATAATGTTTTCAAAACCATCCATTGACTCTCCACTCCCAATCTTGGCAATCTCTTGCAGTCTGGTCTCTGCTGGTGAATCCCCTATTTTAATCTTACACAAATGGCAATCCCATTTTCGGTTGCATGGGCCTCAAGTTCTGAAATATCCTTCCGAAACACCTCGACCTCTCTGTACCTCGCTTTCATCTGCTAGGCAGCCTAACTTTTTGACCAAGCTTTTCATCATCTGACCTCAAACACTCTGCCACTTTGGATAGTACTTTATTTTGTGATGCTGCTATGAAGCACCTGACTGAGTCATTGTTGAAGTCAGAAGGATCATTTAAAATAATAACTCTTCTCTGGGTTTCCTTTCTGCTTCCAATTAGGAAATGTATGTTTATGAGTACTTTTACACAATCATTTTTGGGAACACGTTTATACACAGGTGGGACTATGTGTACATGTGTGTCTGAGTGTGAAAATGCATGTCTCTCTGCATCTACATTCACCAGCAAGAAGGCTCTACCACAACAGCATAGGTTGAGGACAAATTGCTCCGTGAGAGATTTTTGAAATCCTATTAGTGGAGCAAGCAGCGTAGACTGAGGCCACTGATTCCATCGTAAGCTTAGACCTAGGTCACTGGAGAGGAAGGAGCCTGTTCAGTTAACCGTGGTAATCTTGTTTTTAACCCTGTTTGTGGTAAGTGTTCTCAGATCCTGTGGTGTTTGTCTCTGTGCTAATACTAATTGAATTTTAGTTTCAGTTATTGAACAGAAGTAGATTTTCTGGGTCCTTCGGGGCTGTGGTTGTTGGATTGAAGCAGACATGATTTTATCTCAGCTCGTAGCTGAGTGTTTAAGACAGAGAGCAGAATACTAATGGGGATTAACAAGAACTTCTGCAAGGCAGAGGGGAGTGGGCAGGCATGCAGAAATTGTGGAAACAAAATTTTACTTTTTTTTATTTTAAAGAAGTTAAACATGAAAAGGGAATTTTAATCTCCTTTTGTCACAGCTGGGTCTCTCTCAGTTTCTCTTGATAAACCATGCAGGTACACTGATGTGCCAAAGCATGTCATACTGACAAGGGAAATGGTGGAATTGCCACTGGGCTGTTAATCTAGAGACCCAAACATAAATTACTGGAGAAACTCAATAGTTCTGGCAGCATTCATGAAGGGAAAGCAGAATTAGCGTTTCAAGTTCAGTGACCCTTCTTCAGATGCTGCCAGGCCTGCTGAGTTTCTCCAGCGATTTCTTTTTCTGTCTCAGATTTTCAGCGATTGTAAGTCTTCTAGGGATTTGGGCTCTGCCATCCTTACCTGGTCTAGCCTACATGTGACTCCAAACCAGTGCAGTTCACTATTAAGTGGTCCAGCAAGCCCTTCAGTTGGATCCTGCCACAATAAAGTCTGAAGGAAGGAAACCCACATTGACGTAAAAACTGGAAGACTGGTAAATACAGCCCTATCAACTCTGCAATTCCCTGCTTACTAACGTCTGGGGGGTTTTGCCAAAGTTGGTAGAGTATCTCACAGACTGTTCATGCAACAGCCTGACCTTGTCTTACCCATGGAATCATACATTATAATTTGTAAGATGCTACACTTACCAATCTGGGGTGTAGCCTGTCCCAGCAGCAATGGTATCAAGGATTAAAGCTGGAATAAATGAGAAGCCAGGGGAGAACTCACCACTGTTTGGAGTCATATCTGACACATAGGAGGATGGCCATGGTTGTTGGAGGTCAGTCATCTCTGCTCCAGGACATCTCTGCAGGAGTTCCTCAGGATAGTGTCCTAGGCCCAGTCATCTTCAACTGCTTTATTAATGACCTTTCCACCATGATAAGGTCAGAATTGGAGATGTTCACTGATAATAGCATAATATTCAGCACCATTTGTGACTACTGAAACAGTCCATGCCCAAATGCAGCAAGACCTGGATACATTATCCAGGCTGACACTGATAAATTCTAAGTACTATGTATGCCATGCAATGATCAGGCAATGATCATCTCCAGCATTCTGAAGCTCACCATTGACTAGAAACTAAACTGGACTGGCCATTTAAACATTGTGGCTAAATGAGTGGGTCAGAGGTCAGGAATACTGCAGTAACTCACTTCCTGACTCCACCATCAATGACATATATTAGGAGTGTGATGGAATACTCCCCAAATTACTTGAATGAATGCAAAAAGCTTGATACACAGTCAACTACCTTCAACATTTATTTCCATCACTTCTGACGTATACCTGCAGCAGTGCATACAATCTACAAAATGCACTGCAGTAATTAACCCAGGTTTCATCGATAGCATTTTCCAAACCCACAGCCTCCACCATCAAAAAAATACCAGAGCAGCAGATACATGGGAATGCTACCACATGCAAGCTCCCGTAAAAGCCACACACCATCCTGACTTGGAACTTTATTGCTGCTCCTTCAGTGTCTCTGGATCAAAATTATGAAACTCCCTTCTAGACAGCATTCTGGGTGTACTTCATGGATTGCAGCAGTTTCAGAAGGCAGCTCACCACCACCTCCAGAGGTCTTCTGACCTAGCCAACAATCTCCACATCCCAAGCACAATATCTTTTTTAATCAGAATGTGAGGAAAACCATAGCCTTACTTTGTAGTGCTTTGCAAGCTCTGGGTGAGAGAGGGTTGCTAGAGAGATATGTAGTCCTGGTTCTCATGTGGCATGCATTTTTTCCCTCCTTTGACTGTTTGCAAGTGGACAACAGGGTATTATCAACCACATGAAGTAACCACCTTGGCTGAAAGGCTTCCAGCTGAGCCACATGCTCTGGGTTTCCACTGTGCCCAATCTTTTCTCAAGCCGTGGGCTGCTGTTGTTGGAATAGGCAATCGTGCCATTAATAGGTGAATACTCAGCAAGTCCATGCAGTCAATGCCAAAGATTAAGACTAATGGATAAGTTTGAGCTGGGTCCACTTGCCAATTTGAATACAAATTGCACACAAAGTTATACTAATGTTCTAAATTGGTTTTACCGTTTGGGTTTCTGCTTAAGTTCATTTAGACAATCACAGATCTAAAATCTGCAAAGGACTGGTATGGCACGAGGACAGCACACGGCCTCAGTGGTTAGCACTGCTATCTCACAGCACCAGGGACCTGAGTGTGATTCCACTCCTTGTGTGGAGTTTGCACATTCTCCCTGTGTCTGCATTGGTTTCCTCTGAGTGCTCCGGTTTCCTTAGGTTAGGTGGATTGACCATGGTTAATGTGGAATTACTTGGGAAGGTTAGGGGGTCTGGGGTAAATACTCTTTGGAGGGTCAATGTGGACTTGATGGACTGAATGGCCTGCTTCGGCACTGTAGGGATTCTGTGTTACGACTGGGCAGAGTTCTAGAATGCAATTTATTTTTCCAATAAAAGTATTTTTTGATAGTTTTATTAATCTGTGAGGAAAGACATTTTTAATGCTTCTTAATTTTACCATTGTGAGAAACCCTATTCAGTATAACTGCAAAATGACTTTGCAAAGCCATTTATTATTTGCTGCTGTGTGATAGTCAACGTCTTAGGAAATTAAATAGCACTTAATATCTAAAAGCTTTTAAAATGTGTCTATTAGTTCCCAACAGCTAAAGAAAAGTAAAAGCTGTGAAGGCCTGCAATGAGGCACAGATAAGACCATCTCGATGATTGATTCAACCTGGGAACATCAATTTCTTGAGCAGAATTCACGCTGGGTTTTAAAAGCTCATGGGAACATGATTTCCACGGGCCACAACTTGCAGTTGAAATTTCACAATCTTTGGCCCATTGTTGCTGAATTTCTCTACAAATATCAATGCAACCAAACAGAAACTTTGCCCTCCCGCATGAACAGAGTTCACCACAGGCCAGG
The DNA here is from genome assembly GCF_037043375.1 of Chiloscyllium plagiosum. Taxonomy (NCBI): domain Eukaryota; kingdom Metazoa; phylum Chordata; class Chondrichthyes; order Orectolobiformes; family Hemiscylliidae; genus Chiloscyllium; species Chiloscyllium plagiosum. The sequence continues at coordinate 85,555,756 of NW_028270147.1, read as the reverse complement.
GTGCTGCAGAGGCAGCTGTAAAGTCCTTAGCTGCCGGCTTGCTCGTCTTAATAATAGGAGTTAGTAGCAAGCTATCCTGTTCGCAGATGGGGTTCTCCAGATTTGGATAATAGGGCTGGGACCCTGTTGGTGCTGGCGTAAAGCATATGCAATTGATGACAATCAAGCCGAAGCTCCATCTTAATAGATTGTTAAGTACAGTTTGGAGACCATTGTCATGAATCTGGCTTTCTGTATGCATCAGGCAGCCGGAGAACAAGGAAAGAAACCATCTTGTGAGAAAAAGCATGAGAATGTCCGTAAGAAATTTGACAGTCCTAGCATTTTTACAACCAATTGAGAGAATTCTGACAAAACTAATGGACTTGTGGTTTTATTGGGGCAATCAGTCTATCATTTTCTTTATCTGGCTCTCTCTGCAGGGATGTCCCCAACCTTCATCTGGTAATCCCCAAGTCATAACATGATAAAAACAGGCATTCCCTAAATGGGGTCTTCCAGCACAGGCCAATGCCAATTTTCTTCTTCGCGTACACCATATTAGACATGTTTGAGAGTCAATCTCATGCCATATACTGTGCCCATAATGGAAAGTTGATGAAAGACTCAGTAATTTATCTGCTATAAATTACCGTGACCAAAGGGAGGCTCAATGCCCCATGAAAAATTTCTTCAATGTTTTGTGTAATGTCCTTTGTAACCATGCTCTGTGGACTCCGTTGGATAAACATCAAAAATGTAATTTGTTCTGATGAGCTGAGGGGTAACTGTGTGAGTGATTTAACAGACTGTACATTTAAACAGATTGTCAGCTTCCATTGTTTGCAGTCAGTTATTTAGCTCTTGCCTGATTGTCAAGGATTCAGTGTGGAATTAATCCAATTTTCAAATAGACATGTGTCCATGACAGAACTGGCCCTTCACTCAGCTCAACACTGGCAGGGAATTGTCAGCAGTGTTCAATGGGGAGGCCTTGGAATCACTCGTTTTGGAGTTGAAAATGTCATGTAGGTGCTCTATGGGCTGCTGTCCTAAGGTTCATGGACATTGCTTTCAGAGGGACCTAAGATGCACATTAAGTCTGATAACTGGATGCCTTCATGTCATTCAGACACTAAGTGGATACCAAGAAGAGGGGATTTTGTTAGATTCTCCTTTTGAAAGATGGGCCAAGGGGCACTTGCTCATCAGGATTCACCTTATGGACTTAGAATGTGCAACGAAGGAAACATGTGTTGGTTTTTTTTTTTGAATAATTGTTAACATGCCTTGCTTTCTTTTCCTAGTTCTTTCCTGGGCGATCCTTTGTCATGAAGTTGCTTCAAACCATTAACTCCTGGCTAGAAGAGGGCAACATGGCATCAATCTCCTACAATGCTTATATTGATGTGCTAAACAACAAGAATGGGGTAAGCTGCTGATTGTTGCATTGAACGTGCAGATCACGTCCCATTTTATGATGGCATTCTTCCTGTCTGGAGCTTGAATTCTAACTTAGTCACTGGTAAATTCAATGGGAAATTCAGGAGTATCTTCTTTCAAGATTGCTTAGAATGTATAACTCTCTCCAACAGGATGTAGATAAGATGCGTTTCGGGGAAGCTAACCATAAATATGAGGGATAAAGGGATAAGCTTATGCAAATAAAATTTGTTTCTAAGAGCCAAGAGGCCACTACCCTACCACAGTTATTAAATTTTCTTTTGTTTGGAGGAGTCCCTTTGGTTCAGATACTGAATATACTCAGAACCAGGAATCACATTCCAAGGATACTGGGCAAGCCATTTCGGACTGAGATGAGGAGAATATTCTTCACCCAGAAAGTGCTGAGCCTGTGGAGGTCTCTGCTACAGAAGGCAGTTGAGGCCAAAACATTGAATGTTTTCAACAAGGAGATATACAGTCCTCAGGACTCAAAGGATGAAAGGGTATGGGGAAAAAGCAGGAACAAATTACTGAGTTGGATGATCAGCCCTGACCGTATTGAAATGGTGGAGCAGGTTCAAAGGGCCAAATGGCCTACTGTTGTCTGTGTACCCCTAAATGAAGGTTAAGCTGTACAGACCAGAGAGTAGATGTTGAATTATCTGGGGAAACAGCTGGGAGTGTTGGAATTGGTCAATGTATCACTCTTACTCCCTCTTCAATTGAGTGTATTAAACTTGGCACGGTGGCTTAGTGATTAGCACTGCTGCCTCACAGCGCCAGAGGCATGGGTTTGATTCTACCCTCAGGCAAGTGTCTGTGGTGTTTGCACATTCTTCCCGTGTCTGCGTGGGTATCCTCCAGGTGTTCTCATTTCCTCCCACAGTACAAAGATGTGCAGGTTGGGTGGATTCACCATGCTAAGTTGCCCGTAGAGTGCATGGATGTGCAGGCTAGATGGGTTAGTCATGGGAAACACAGGAACACAGGGTAGGGGGGTAGATTTAGGTGAGATGCCCTTCAGACGGTTGGTGTGGACTGGATGGACTGAATGGCCTGTTTCCACACTGTAGGGATTCTATGGTAAGTTTTATGATCTGGAGAATAAACTGTAAGGAAACACACATAGTTAGCCCCTCATGTATCTTCGACTGCAGTTAATTTGTAACATTGTTAACAATTGTCAAGCACTATAAGGTTTTAACCTGTCAGCCAGGAGTAAACAATTGTTTGGGCAATAAAACTGTACTAAAAAGTTTTGGCAAATTGTTGAGGGCTGTTATAAAATTCATAAAATGAATTGTGCTAACAACAGCTGCCATTCTAAAGTTTGGTATGGCATTTGTTTTACTGGGAACTGTTCTTAGTTAAGTTAGTTTATTGGATTTGATTAGCCAACATAGATCAAAACTATAACAGTATTTTATACTTGAAATTGCTGCATTTAAACATGGATTATTGTACAAATGCTTTAAAGGAAACAGTGTTGTTGAGTGGGAGAAGGGTGGAGCATAGCAAAGGAGGCAGAGGGAGTGATGTTGAGCTTGTTAAGAAGTTATATGGCAGGGAGCTTCTCTCGACCTTTGTCACAGGCATCAGGTCCATCAGATCATCCCCACCCCTCAGAAGACGCCAGAGAATTGAAAATGGCCTCCATGGCTGTTAGCTGCACAGCAGTCAATGCTGCCATGGAGCTCGGGACTGTGAAGTCTTGTCAAGCAATTCCAGTAGGGTTCAGGACCCATGATTTGGGATGTCCTGTGTAATGCTTCTCGGTGGCAGAACTTGCACAGAACATATCTACTCATGCACAGAACATATCTACTCATGCACAGAACATATCTACTCATGCACAGAACATATCTACTCATGCACAGGACTATCTACAAGTTCACTCTGGCCTCTCTTTAATACGTATGACAGTGGGGAAAAAAAACGCCGTCCGTGACATGGAATGAACTTGAGCATGGGCTAATTGTGTAGTACAGCAAGTTTGAGGGGCTGAATGGCCTGCACCTACTGCTAGTGATCCCATTTTTATCTGCGCTGCAAACTTTAAAATCCCTGAATGACAGCTTCTGAAAGCATTTCTGTGTAGAAAGTGCACCAAACGTGTTCTTGATCTTGACTAACATCTGTTTTAATCTGTTTCTTTCCTTCTCCTAGACAACTGGGGCCCTGTTGCCTGATGGATTGAACTGGGTCAGTTGCCAGGGCAGCAAGCCCCACTTCCGAGGTTACCCCTGCTCTGTGTGGACACTGTTTCACCTCTTGACAGTGCAGGCTGCAAAACACAACAAATCAATGGCTGACAGGGGAGAGAGTAAGACTTCATCTTCCAATTTTTTTTTCTATATATATATATATAATATATATATATCTTAAAGGAAAGGTGATTGAATGGCTGGTTGCTCTTGGTTATCTGTTGTCACCCATGTCAATCCTCTAAATTGGCTAAAAGAAAATAGGCCATCATTCTTCACATTTTTCTGAAAAGTCATGTGGATCTCTTTAAGTTATGAAGGATATTCGTTTTCCAAATCCTCAGTCATTCTCTCAAGGTATCTCTCACTCACCCAACTCCAAACCCCTCATGGCCTGTCCAAAACTCCCTCCATAAATTGTCCAAATCACTCGCCCACACCTCATCCTGTCTATCCACAATCATAGTCACCCTCTACCTAGTCACACGAATCCACATACAATATTTTAATGATTGACAGCAGTTCCACCCAATGGGAACGTGTCTACCTGATAAAAGCCACCTGCCCTTCCACAGGTGGCTGCTCAGGTGGTGTTCCCAAGTGGCTGAATGTGAAGTTGGTGCAGGTGATGGAAGGCAAAATGGTGTCACAGGATGTTTGTTCAACCCCGTCCCTGGAGCAAGCCACCCTCAAGATGGGGGCAACCATCTGTCATACTCAGAGAGCATTTGGTGTGCGTGACTGAGCCTTCGGTGAAATTAGTGAGATTGATGCTGAATGCGAGAGGCTCCCCGCATGGGTCATTTATCAGGAAGTGCAAAGACTTTTCTAATAACCCACAATCTCTGTGCACTTTACACTTTAGCTGTCACCAGCTCTGGTGTGAATCAACATTGGCCCTTAGCAGATTATTGCCCCTGACTTAAAACTGCATAGCAGTCACGCTCATTAATAGCATTAGGAAGAGGACGATGGGGAAAGGAAGGGGCAGCTTTAGACATTTCACACCCAGAGATCCAACTTAACGAACGTACCACATGTGCAGGAGCGAGGTTAGGCACACAATTCATGGTGGCCTTAGTGACGCTTTTGACGTCCATCAATTTTAGAGTGTCCTGACTTGGAAGCATTCACATTTCTTACCCAAAAATGGATGAATACTTAACTTTAGAAAGAATAATGTCTCATTTAGATGTGGGTAATACTGACAAGACCACATTTTTTGATTAGCCCTTGCTGGAGAAAGGGCCAGTGGCTCCACCATTCGAGCCCGTGTATTCCTTCTGGATCATGTTGTTGCAATCCCAGGAATTGGACCCAGTCTCGCTGGAGGAGTCCGGTCAGAACAGTGTGCAATTTGGATTGAAACCTGGAGCTGAAAACGCGCTCATAGCATTGTGCTTTCTCCAGAACCAGGGAAGGGAGTTTTCACAGAAGGCTTGACCATAAGCATCCTGCAGTGCATCAATCGCTACGCTTGCTTCCCAGTTGTTACTCAGGTTCAGAGAGCTGTGAGTTGGTCTGACCCAGGCCAACATCAGAACATTGGAGTTGAGTTCAGCACCTTGAGGCAGCAGAGATGAGAATTCACCAACGATTGCTTCCCCTGTGACTGCTGCTGGCAGTATGTTGAACCTTGGCGGGTCAGGAGTGGGTTTGGTTTTGAGCTGCCCTTACCCTCTTCCCAGAATTAGCCTGCCACCGTTGCCTGTCTAAACTGGCACGTGGCATATGGATAGGGAAACCCAGCAAAAGAGCATACAGGTCGTTTTGTGATAATGTGCATTTTGTTAATGCAAATTCACTATAACACAATTGATGAATTGGGGACATTATTCTATAGCATGAAATTCAAAGCACAGGTTGGTTCTAACGCAATTCCATTTGTTTAAGTGGTGCTGCTATTATGTAATTTTCTTAGAACACGGGGATGCACGAGAATGAAACTACTGCATTATAGCACAACATACTGTACTGGCTGTTGGCACAGAGAAGTTGCTGGGCAGTGGGGGAGGAAGGGATTAGCACTCCTTGCTGGGCCTTTAGACTGAGCACATTTTTCCTCTTCCTCCCTTTCTCCCTCAGCTACACAGGCCGACCCCCTGGAGGTGCTAAACACCATGAGACAGTATGTCAAGCATTTCTTTGGCTGTGGGCATTGTGCCAAACATTTCGAAGCCATGGCACAAGAGTCCATGTATAAAGTCAGCAGCTTTGATGAGGCCATCTTGTGGCTGTGGTCTCGGCACAATCGGGTGAACGACAGGCTGGCAGGTAAGAGCAAACCGCTGGATGGTGTGGCCAGAGGCCATGTACAGAAATGCATTAGTGTACCTTAGAACAGTGCCCTGCCTGAGTAACCCCATTCACCGTCTGGGTTAAAGTGACACTTGAGAATTCAAAGGCCTTCATTTATCGCCTCACCAGCTCAGCATGTCCCATATGTTTTCAAACTGAGTGAAGGGTAGTGTCTGTTATCATGTTGGAAGAACACAACTGATTGTCCCACTGCCAGGTCCCACAACTCAAAAAATTTGCTGTCAACCGATGTTAGGTGAGAAATAAGTACTGGCCATGACTCCGTAGAACTCCCCTTGCTCTTCGTTAAACTAATGTCACATTTACATGAGAGGACAGAAGGAGCTTTTGTTGAACCTCCTGTCCGAGAGAGTGCACCTCTGACAGTGCTGCACTCTCCCAGAGCTGCACGTTGTACCTGACGAGATTTGGTGCTCAAGCTTTAGACTAGGACTTCTATCCACAGCTTCTCATTTCAACACACAGCCACAGCAAATGAAACAGTACTTGGGTGGAAAGCAACCTTTCTTTTCAATTAATTCAATTGACACATAAAGACTTGGCTTGATTGGGCAGCACTGAGGACAGCTCATTCTGCACAAACCTGAAGGACAATCAGCTGGAATATATGGACTGAAGGGAGACTTCAGTGCTGGGAGTGTTACTGTCCCTGTACATGGTGCTGTCAGGTTATACAGTACTGGGAGTGTTACTGTCCCTGTACACGGTGCTGTCAGGTTAGACAGTGCTGGGAGTGTAACTGTCCCTGTACACTATGCTGTCAGGTTAGACAGTGCTGGTAGTTTTACTGTCCCTGTACACAATGCTGTCAGGTTAAACAGTGCTGGGAATGTTACTGTCCCTGTACACGGTGCTGTCAGGTTAGACAGTGCTGGGATTGTTACTGTCCCTGTACACGATGCTGTCAGGTTAGACAGTGCTGGTAGTTTTACTGTCTCTGTACACAATGCTGTCAGGTTAGGCAGTGCTGGGAGTGTAACTGTCCCAGTACACAATGCTGTCAGGTTAGACAATGTTGGGAGTGTTACTGTCTCTGTACACAGTGGTCTCAGGGTAGACAGTGCTGGGAACGTTACTGTCTCTGTACACAATGCTGTCAGGTTAGACAGCGCTGTGAGTGTTTCTGTCCTTGAACATGGTGCTGCCAGGTTAGACAGTGCTAGGAGTGATATTGTCCCTGTACACGGTGCTGTCAGGTTAGACAGTGCTGGGAGTGTTACTGTCCCTGTACACGGTGGTGTCAGGTTAGACAGTGCTGGGAGTGTTTCTGTCCCTGTACACAGTGCTGTCAGGTTAGACAGTGCGGGGAGTGTAACTGTCTGTGGACACGGTGGTGTCAGGTTGGACAGCGCTGGGAGTGTTACTGTCCCGGTACATGGTGCTGTCAGGTTAGACAGTGCTGTGAGTGTTACTGTCCCTGTACACGGTGCTGTCAGGTTAGACAGTGCTGGGATTGTTACTGTCCCTGTACACGATGCTGTCAGGTTAGACAGTGCTGGGAGTGTTACTGTCCTGTACACGATGCTGTCAGGTTAGACAGTGCGGGAGTGTTACTGTCCCTGTACACGGTGCTGTCAGGTTAGACAGTGCTGGGAGTGTTACTGACTCTGTACATGGTGCTGTCAGGTTAGACAGTGCTGGGAGTGTTATTGTCCCTGTACATGGTGCTGTCAGGTTAGACAGTGCTGGGTGTGTTTCTGTCCTTGAACATGGTGCTGCCAGGTTAGACAGTGCTAGGAGTGATATTGTCCCTGTACACAGTCTGTCAGTTTAGAGAGTGCTGGGAGTGTAACTGTCCCAGTACACAATTCTGTCAGGTTAAACAATGTTGGGAGTGTTACTGTCTCTGTACACAGTGGTCTCAGGGTAGACAGTGCTGGGAACGTTACTGTCTCTGTACACAATGCTGTCAGGTTAGACAGCGCTGGGACTGTTTCTGTCCTTGAACATGGTGCTGTCAGGTTAGACAGTGCTGGGAGTGATATTGTCCCTGTACATGCTGCTGTCAAAGTGCTGTGAATCTTGGTGACAGAATGGTAAGTCTATGTTCTGTGGTAGCACAGTTTGATTTTGCTGCAAGCATTAAGGGGTTAATGCAACTGATCTGTCTTTTGTGAAGGACTGAATTGGAAGTGGCTGGTTTGTGTTTTGTTGAAATACAGAAGCTTGGTGGCACACCAGGCTCAGGAGTGAGGATCCAGGCTGCTGCTTAGCTCCTGCAGCCTCCTTCAGTTTGGTGTTTGGAGAGAGGCAGGAGGCACGTCTGTACATGGCACATGGAGCATCGCTTCTCCCTGGGGGAGAGTGTTTGAAGTGTGCGGTTTTACTCCAATCTTTCAGGGTCAAGGAAGCATGAAATCCTACCATTTGTAAAGTGTCAGCACAATTAATTTGATCCCCTCCCCAACCCCACAAAATGCACTAATGACAATTGGGATCTTTGAGAGGTTTATTGGCCAGTATAGTCTCCTGAGGGAGTGGTTCTCCTTTGATTTAAAATCCTTTGATTTTAGAAACTAAATAGAGAGAACGGATTACACACCAAATTAAACAGTTTACATAGAGTTTACGTACAACTTTTCCACTTGACTGACTGGGTTGTAATTCGATTCTTTTGCCTAAAAAGGCCTGGCATCTGAAAGAACTCTTCAAGGTGTCATTGCTGAGCCATTCCAGAAAGCAAATCTTTATTTGTTTCCGTAACAGCATTTTTGTACACAACTTTGAGGCGATTCACCAGAATGATTTTGAACTCCAAAGTGTAATTTATCAGGGGACAACATGCAAACCAGGGTTATATTCCTGGGAATTCAGAAGATTGATCGCATTTTTCAAGATGTTACGGGGAACACATAGATAAGATAGAGTCATAGAGATGTACAGCATGGAAACAGACCCTTCGATCCAACCCATCCATGCCGACCAGATATCCCAACCAAATCTAGTCCCACCTGCCAGCACCCGGCCCATATCCCTCCAAACCCTTCCTATTCATATACCCGTCCAAATGCCTTTTAAATGTTGCAATTGTACCAGCCTCCACCACATCCTCTGGCAGCTCATTCCATACACGTACCACCCTCTGCGTGAAAAAGTTGCCCCTCAGGTACCTTTTATATCTTTCCCCTCTCACCCTAAACCTATGCCCTCTAGTTCTGGACTCCCTGACCCCAGAGAAAAGACTTTGTCTATTTATCCTATCCATGCCCCGCTATAAGGTCACCCCTCAGCCTCCGACGCTCCAAGGAAAACAGCCCCAGCCTGTTCAGCCTCTCCCCATAGCTCAAATCATCCAACCCTGGCAACATGCTTGTAAATCTTTTCTGAATCCTTTCAAGTTTCACAACATCTTTCTGATAGGAAGGAGACGAGAATTGCACGCAATATTCCAACAGTGGCCTAACAGCCGCAACATGACCTCCCAACTCCTGTACTCAAAACTCTGACCAATAAAAGAAAGCATACCAAAGGCATTCTTCACTATCCTATCTATCTGCAAGTCCACTTTCAAGGAGCTATGAACCTGCACTCCAAGGTCTCTTTATTCAGCAACACTCCCTAGGACCTTACCATTAAGTGTAAATGTCCTGCTAAGATTTGCTTTCCCAAAATTCAGCACCTCGCATTTATCCGAATTACACTCCATTTGCTACTTCTCAGCCCATTGGCCCATCTGGTCAAGATCCTGTTGTAATCTGAGGTAACCTTCTTCGCTGTCCACTATACCTCCATTTTTGGTGTCATCTGCAAACTTACTAACTATATCTCTTATGCTCACATCCAAATCATTTATATAAATGATGAAAAGTGGAGGGCCCAGCACTGATCATTGTGGCACTCCACTGGTCACAGGCCTCCAGTCTGAAAAACAACCCTCCACCACCACCCTCTGTCTTCTACCTCTGAGCCAGTTCTGTAACCAAATGACTAGTTCTCCCTTTATTCCGTGAGATCTAACCTTGCTAACTAGTCTCTTATGGGGAACATTGTCGAATGCCTTACTGAAGTCCACATAGATCACATCTACCACTTTGCCCTTATCAATCCTTTTTGTTACTTCTTCAAAAACGTCAGTCAAGTTTGTGAGACATGATTTCTCACGTACAAAGCCATGTTGACTATCCCTAATCAGTCCTTGCCTTTCCAAATACATGTACATCCTGTCCCTCAGGATTCCCTCCAACAACTTGCCCACCATCGACGTCAGGCTCACTGGTCTATAGTTCCCTGGCTTGTCCACCCCACACTTCTTAAAGAATGGCACCACATTAGCCAACCTCCAGTCTTCCGGCACCTCACATGTGACGATCGATGATACAAATATCTCAGCAAGAGGCCCAGCAATCATTTCTCCGGCTTCCCACTGAGTTCTAGGGTACACCTGATCAGGTCCTGGATATTTATCCACCTTTTGGAGAGAAAACATCTCTGATACTTAGAATTAGAGGCCACAGTGTAAAAACTAGAGCAAGGTGATTCAGGAGCGAAATTTGGGAACGATTCATCTAAAAGATGGGGAAATTATTGAGATAATCTTCTGCTCTGTGTGTGTGTGTGTGTGTTTCTTGTTGCTTTGAGTGCAGGAAACAAAATGGAGTTGCTCCCCTTCAGTACTAAACTCCAATGACTGAGCTGGTATTGCACCTCTACCTGGCAACCAGGAACTTAGATGAGTAGTTAGGTTTTGGACAGGGCTTCAGGATGAGGGTGGATCTCATGATAATTGAGTGATGTAGGAGCCTAGACATTAATCCCTTTTACCCCTTAACCCCATTAGAAGATGGGGCTGTGCGAAGACCTCAAGAGACTGAAACAGCCCACAGAGGATCAAATCATGCCGCACACCATAAGGCTTTAGAGTGCCTTTGGGAGTATTTCCTCCACCCCCTCACCACCTCTGAAAGATTACAACTACCCACCATCTTCACTCCCCAACTACTTCACCCAAGTGACTATCCTTAATATGTTCATGTTAAGGTAGTCACCCTAGGATATATGTTGAGAATTCAGAAGTAGTCCCTCATATAAAAATAAGAATGAAATAGAATTCAGTACCACGGGGAGTGGTTGAGGCAAATGATTTGGATGCATTTAAGGACAGGCTAGACAAGCATGTGGGACAAGGGAATAGATGTTTACAGTAAAAGATTTAACTGAAGCAAAATGAGCTGAGGCTGAAGTGGAGCAAAAATACTAGCGTGGACTGATTTGGGCTGAATGGTCTGTTTCTGTGCCTTATACCCTGCCTAATCTTATGTAATCCATTATAAGGTCAGACTGCAATTTGAGTACTGGCTGTTTGACAGTAAAACAAAGCACAGTGTTGACCAAATCCCAACAGGCAGACACTGCAATGGACCAATATCTAATCACTTTGTCGTTCTGCACTGAGAGATCTGGAGTTCCATAGCAGTTCTGAACTGGGGCCTAGACCCTTACTTCAGTGATGATGGTACCTCAATGCTTACATAAGGTCACTACTCCCAACAATTTCTCAGTGGTTGGGTTAAGTTAAAATGACTCTGTCCTGTTCACCCCTCATCACGAAGCCCTGTTTAACAACGCACTAGCCCCAAGGGCACTTCATTTCAAGATCCTGCCGGGGATAAGGAGGTCACGCCCTTGTAAAGAAAGCAACTGCCAACAAAGATCGTGAACTTTACTTTGAAGGTGACCTGTCACTGCAGCTGATGGGCTAAATGCGGTGGCCTGTTAGTCGGGAAAGACCCACAAGCCATCACATTTGCATTGATTACTCAAATGCATCACTGGGACTTGCAGTCTCCTGGCTTTCAGACTCTATCTCTCCTTCAGCAATTCCAGAGAGTACAACAGTTGAGGCTGGTTGGTTGTGTCAATCACTCATCCCTGTTAAATGCACAAGACTCGCGCTCCTGAAAGGGTTGGTTTGGCCAGGGACCAAGTGAGTGACACAAGGATTCAGTGTCGTGAAGGGTGTATTAGACTCTAGAGAGAAGGGAGCAGCTGTCCCCTTGTCCCTTCATAAAAAGGGGGTTGTATTGAACACTCCAGGGTGGGAGGGAACTCACATTATGTTTGGCAATAAATGGAACAGGACCGTTTATCAAGAGGCAGGATATAGTGGAAACGTGGGTCCCACAGGGTGATGGATTTATTCATGAGCATTAGAAAAATTCTCAAGTAAGTTACGAATGAACAAAATGGGAATTGTTTTGTTTTAAGAGGGATGTTTGACACCTCTTGAGGGCCACTATAAATTTTCCATTTGTTTCTATTCCTGTTGTGGAGAACACCCCTAAACACAAGTAGGATTTTACAGTAACTCAACAGTGAAACCTCAATGCCAGTTTTCCTTTTATACTTTTAAGAAACAAACACTAAGACTTGCAGGGTTTTTTGTTTTTATGAGCTGCAACTCTCACATCTCACTGTTTAGGCTTAGGTGTTATAGATGCTTGCACGGTATTAAAGTTTACGAAGGCACTGCTGCAAAAAGTTACATTTGTATACCACCTTTCAGTTCCATAGGATGTCCTATGATATTTTGCAACTAATGAAGTACTGTCAAAGCATAGCCACTTTGTAATATTGGGAAACAATGTAACCAATTTCTGCACAGCAGGCTTATACCAGCAGCAGTGATTTACTGACAGGATTGTCTTTTTAGTAGTTGATCGAAGGGTCGATAGTTCACCTAGGTATCAGATAAGGCTCCCTACTTCCTTTGAAATGTAGCCATGAACTTGTCTGGCCTCTAGTCAACGTCTTATTCAAACAACCCCATGTCTCAAAGTGTGTGTCCACTTACTACTGCACTAGAGTGGCTGATGGACAGGTGAGACTGCTATCCATTGAACCACAACAGATTTGGAAATAGGTACCCAATTTCAAGTCTTGCCAACTGAGAGGCACCCTAACTACCTGGGTGCTGCAAGTCAAGAGATGCTTAACTATATACATGTCCATGGGAGATGAAAGCAGGTTAGAAATCATGTCAGTTTTCAAGGTTTGATTGAATTTGTTGAGAAAGGATAAAGAGATATGGGAACAGTGTAAGTAATTGTGTTTCGGAATATCAATTTCTGTGTTGCAACATTTATTAATGTCTATATTTAGCATCTGCTGCTCAACGTTGGAAGTTTACGTCAACAAGTATTACTGATGGATAGGCTGTTCTGTTAAATGCTGAAAGCTGAGGAGAATCTTATTCAATAATTGGAAACACAGGGTCTTTTGTTGAAAGTCCAATGTATCGTAGAGTTTTAAGCAGCAGATGGCTTTGTATGCAAAAGCATTGAGAGGCCTGTGTGATCAGAAGCTCTTACTATCCAGACTGTTAACCCATTAATGAAGTGTCCAGTCAATCTGCCTTGTTAGCAGTAGAGCTTTTAACTGTTCAGCCATCCATCAAAGAGCGCAGAGCAGTTGAGCTCCAAAGTCTCAGCAGACTCACTATCCCTGAGTCCATCACTCCTGCTTGTTATCTGGCAGAGTCCCAAGTGCCACATTATAGTGAGAGTCAGCTGTCACTATGTTGTCTATACTTGTCTTTCTTTCTCTGTCATCAGATGTTATGGTAATTGAAATATATTGACTAACAAGGGGGTCAGTAAATACCTAAAAGATTTAACCTGTGAACGGTGGCAGTAGGTCCGATGCCTGGTATCATGAAGGTGTGGCAGTAAGGGCACAATATGGTGGCACTGTGTTAAAGTGGTTTGTATGAGATTTCCAAGAACCAGCCTTGGGAGGCATTGTAATATTCATTTTGGAAGGATGAATTTGAATGTAGATTACAGGGTTAAAAGCAGGATTGTTCATAGTGTGGAGGAACAGAGGGATCTTGGGGTCCACTTCCATAGATCCCTCAAAGTTGCCATCCAAGTTGATAGGGTTGTTAAAAAGCATATGGTGTGTTGGCTTTCATTAGCAAGGGAATTGAGTTTAAGAGCCGGGAGGTTATGCTGCAGCTCTACTAATCTCTGGTTAGACCACACTTGTGTTCAGTTTTGGTCACCTCTTTATAGGAAAGATGTGGAAGCTTTAGAGAGGGTTTTACCAGGATGCTGTCTAGTCTGAAGGGCATGTCTTATACAGAAAGGTTGATGGACTAGGACGTTTCTCACTAGAGTGAAGAAGGATGAGAGGTGACTTGATAGAGGTGTACAAGACGATGAGAGGCATAGGTAGAATGGATAGCCAGAGACTTTTTCCCAGAGTGGAAATGGCTATCATGAGGGAGCATAATTTTAAGGTGATTGGAGGAAGGTTTAGGGGAGATGTCAGGGGTAGGATCTTTGCACAGAGTGATGGGTGCGTGGAATGCACTGCCAGTGGTGGTAGTAGAGTCAGATACATTAGGGACATTTAAGCAACTCTTGGATAGGCACATGGATGATAGTAAAACGTAGGGTATGTAGGTTAGTTTGATCTTAGACTAGGATAAAAGGTTGGCACAACATCGAGGGCCAAAGGGCCTGTACTGTGCTGTACTGTTCTATGTTCTTATACTGGTGACACAGTTCTAAGCCCGGCACACACTTATAGAATAACACTCCATGAGGTTACTGGAAACTGGGACGAATGTAGATCTAGAACTGTTTTTATTTTAGTGCAGATTGGATGGGCCAAAGAGCATCATAGAACCATAGAGATCTGCAGAACAGATAAAGAACCTTTGGCCCACACTGACCAAAAACAGCTCCCTAACTATTCTAAGGAGGGAAATGGGTCTGGGTGGGTTACTCTTCGGAGGGTCGGTGTGGACTGGTTGGGCTGAAGGGCCCGTTTCCACACTGTAGGGAATCTAATCTAAAAAATCTAATCTATGTACCTGATTATTGATCCCTCCGCCAATGGGAAAAGTTTCTTCCTGTTTGCCCTCTCTAAATCCGCTTATAATTCTGTTGTGCTCAGTCTTTTCCTGTCAATCCCCTCTGCTCGAAAAAGCATAACTACAGTCGGTCCAAACTCTCTTCATTACTGAAGTTCTCCAACCCAACCAACATCACCAGTAAATCTTCTGCACCCTTTCCAGTGCTATCACATCCCTCCTATAATGTGGATTCCAGAACTGTACACAGTACTCTGACTGTGGCCTAACCAACATTTTATACATTTCCAGCATAATCTCTCTGCTCTTAAATTCTATGCCTCAAGGGCGGCACAGTGGCTCAGCGGTTAGCACTGCTGCCTCACAGCACTGGTGTCCCAGGTTCGATTCCAGCCTTGGTGACTGTCTGTGTAGGGTTTGCACATTCTCCCCGTGTCTGCGTGGGTTTCCTCCGAGTGCTCCGGTTTCCTCTCACAGTCACAAAGATGTGCAGGTCAGGTGAATTGGCCGTGCTAAATTGCCCATAATTTTAGGTGCATCATTCAGAGGGAAATGGGTCTGGGTGGGTTACTCTTCGGAGGGTCAGTGTGGACTGGTTGGGCCTGTTTCCACACCATAGAGCATCTAATCTAATCTATAATAAAGACAAGTATACCATGCATCTTCTAAACCATTTTATCCATCTGCCCTAATACCTAAAGGGACTGATGTACATGCACATCAGGATCCTCTGATCCTCAGTGCTTCCTGGTCCTACTGTTCATCATGATGGAAAATATTCATCCTGGAGTTCAGTTACTAGTGGTGTACAAGGATCTGTTTTGGGTTCACTGCTGTTTGTCATTTTTATAAATGACCTGGATGAGGGCATAGAAGGATGGGTTAGTAAATTTACAGATGACACTAAGAGTCGGTAGAGTTGTGGATAGTGACGAAGGATGATTGTAGGTTAGAGAGGGACATAGATAAGCTGCAAACCTGGGCTGAGAGGTGGCAAATGGAGTTTAATGTGGAAACGCATGAGGTGATTCACTTTGGAAGGTGTAACAGGAATAAAGAGTACTGGGCTAATGGTAAGATTCTTGGTCATGTAGATGAGCAGAGAGATCTCAATATCCAGGTACATAGATCCTTAAAAGTTACCACCCAGGTTGATAGGGTTATTAAGAAGGTATATAGTGTGTTAGCTTTTATTGGTAAAGGGATTGAATTTTGGAACCATGAGGTCATGCTGCAGCTGTACAAAACTCTGGTGCAGCCGCACTTAGAATATTGCATACAGTTCTGGTCACCGCATTATAGACCGCAGGGATGTTGCCTGGTATGGAGGGAAGGTCTTAACAAGGAAAGGCTGAGGGACTTGAGGCTGTTTTCATTAGAAAGAAGAAGGTTGAGAGGTGACTTAATTGAGACATATAAGATAATCAGAGAGTTAGATCGGTTGGACAGTGAGAGCCTTTTTCTTCGGATGGCGATGTCTAGCACGAGGGGACATAGCTTTAAATTGGGGGGTGATAGACATAGGACAGATGTCAGAGGTAAGTTCTTTACTCAGAGAGTAGTAGGGGGCGTGGAACACACTGCCTGCAACAGTAGTAGACTTGCCAATTTTAAAGGCATTTAAATGGTCATTGGATAGGCATGTGGACGAGAATGGAATAATATTTGTTAGATGGGCTTCAGATTGGTTTCACAGGTTGGCACAACATCGAGGGCCGAAGGACCTGTACTGCACAGTAATGTTCCATGTGTTTCCTTGCCTCTCTGAACTCTATGATTCTATGAGACCAGTTGTCAATACCTTATCAATGCCCACATGTTTCAGAACTTCAATTAATGCCATCCAAATGCCAAGTCATTCCAATGTTAGTCAAGAGCCATTAGGACATTTGACTTTGATATTAAATAGGAAATGACAAAAAGTTCTCTGTTCACTCAAGAACTCATTGGGTGCAGTTCTGGGTGCCACGCTGTGGTTTCAATATGCATGCATTAGAGGGAGTTCAGGAGAGGTTTATGAGAATAGCTCCAAGGATGAGGCACTTCAGTTATGAGGAGAGATGGAGAGTTTGGAATTGTTTTCTACAGAAAGGAGAAGGCACCAAGGAGATTTGATCATTCTTAAACTCAAGAGGGGTAGAAGGGAACCCACTCCCTACAGACCAAGAACCTGAGGGCGCAGATTTAAAGTACTTTACAGAAGAAGCAAATGTGAGGTGAGGGAAGTTTTTTTTTGCATACAATGCCTAGTTATGGAATGGTGGAGGCAGGTTCGGTTGAGGCATTCAAGAGGCTCTGGATGATTAAATAACGTGCAGGGAAAGGCAGGAAGGTGGGACCTAATTAAAATGTTCAGCAGACACAGTGAGTAAATTGGTTCCTTCTGCATCGCAGCAATTCTATGATTTTGTAAATCCTGCTTCATGCCCATTCCATGTTTACTACAAGCTCCTGACACTCACCTAAATCCTGCCTCACAATAGTTCTGTTGTACCTGTGTCCATACATCAGCAGAACTACTTTGAATTGATGCAATAGGAATGTAATTCCACTTTTAATAACATTGCTTTACTGAGATGCCACATTCTTTCAAAACCAGCTGCTCCTTCAGTTTTATCACTGGAATGTCAACATCTCATTAGGAGCAAGATTAGGCCATTCAGCCCCTCAGGCCTGCTCCACCATTCAGTAGGATCATGGCTGATCTGATTCGGCCCTTACTCCATCTTTCTGCCCACCTCTTAAACCTTTTAGCTCCCTTACTTATCAAGAATCTAAATAACTCAGCCTTAATGGCCTCCCCTCCACTGCTTCCTGGGGAGAGAATTCTACAGATCACACCCTCTTGGAGAAAGAAATTCTTCTTATGTCCATGGGAGACTACTTTTTAAATTGTGTGTCAAAGTTCTGGTCTCTCCCACAAGGGAAAACGTTCTTTCATTCTCTTCCCTGTCAGCTCCATTCAAGAGTTTGTGTGTTTCGGTAAGATCACTTCTCATGGAACAGCTTGATTGATCATGCCTGCACCATACTATCAGTCAGAGAATTTCATATCCTAACCACTTGCTGTGAAAAGATTTTTTTTTCCATATCACTTGTTTTTCCAATTACTTTAAATCTGCGTCCTCTTGTCCTTGATCCTTCCATGAATGGGATGTTTCGTCCTATGTATTCTGTCCAAGAGCCTCATGATTTTGAGCAGGGCGACCAAATTTCCTTGTAACCTTTTCTTCTCTGAGGAGAATAATCCCAGTTTTCTCCAGTCAGTCTGTGTAATTGAAGTTTCCCATTCCCAAAAGAATTCTCCTCTCTCTAATGTTCACATCCTTCCTAAAATGTCATGCCCAGAAGTTTGTCCAAGTCCATACTTTGAACAACTTTAACCTAATTGCTGCGATTTTCTATTCTATGCTCCTATTTCGAAAGCCAGTTTAATGAAAGCTTTGTTAACCACTTTCACATCTGCCCTGCCTCTTTTTTGTGATTTATGTACAACTACACCCTGGTTCCTTTTATTTCTGCACTTTCTTTAGAATTGTTGCACTTTAAATTATCTCTCTGCATCCTTCCTTTTACTAATGACTCAAAACCTCTGAGAAAGGAGGGTAAATAAGTGCCAGATCTACTTTGGACTTCACCTCACGGCAACCAAAGAGCTTTTTAAGTGGCTCCTCAAGATCTGTACAGGCAAAGTTTGCTGAATTAGCTTTGGCAATGCTGATTAACAGGAAAATCGCATTGGGGTCTTAGCTGTGTTATTTTAACCTTATCTACTTATGTTAATTAGTCCTCTCATCCCAATTTGTTTCTGAAAATGTGGTAGTGACTGAACTCCGTCCCTTCTTGACAAGTATTGCAGTGAGGCCTCCAACTATGAGTGGGTGACTTTCTCCCTCGATTTTCCACTTCCATTTTATGCCTAAAATCAGTCCAGCAATCTTCAGCTTTCTACAATTTCAAATGGAAGAGGTTATAGAATATGTTTGAGCCAGATTTCAGTACATTCTTGTGCTGTGAAGCTGCAGCCCACTTCACACCTCTCTGGGATTAACCAAAGTCATCTCACTCTAAATCCTTGTTAACCATTGGAAGAATACTGTTCTGCAGTCCATCTTGGTCAGTCATCATGGGATCAGCCTATATTCTTGGATGGAATTGCTAAAATATAGAGCACAGCAGCAGGCCATTCAGCCCAACTACCAGTGTGTGTACCACACACAAATCTTTTGCCACTCAAATTCCCTTTGTCTTAGCTTTCCCTTAGATCCTTGTAGTTTCTTTTTCCTAATGTGTCCAAGGAGCCTCTCCATAATGTGCCAATCCTGTTAGCTTTAACCACTCTCTCTGTATAAAGAGGTACACCCTTTATTAGGTCCAACCCTTTTGTTAATGCGTTCATGAGATGGCACTGCCAAGGCTGGCATTGATTGTCTAGTATGCAGTTAAGAAACAATTACATTGCTGTGTGTCTAGAGACACATATAGGCCAGACCACATAAGAATGGTAGATTTCCTTCCCTGAAGGACATTAATGAACCGGATGGGTTTTTACGACAAGTTGGCAGTAGTTGCATGATCACCATTGGGTCAGTCTTTCCAATTCCAATGGTTTATTGAGTTTGCATTTCACCATCTGCCAAGGTGTAATTTGAACCCATTTCACCAGAGCATTGGGCTGGGCCTCTGAATTAGCAGTCTAGAGACAATACCACAAGGCTGCAGCCTTCCCACTCATCTTCACGTTTCCAGAGAGAAGGGTCACAGTTTCTAAAGTGCTTCCGGATGCTTTCAATTCTAGCAACGTCCTTATCCTTTTTCTTTTCAATTTCTCCAGGACTTCAAAATCCAACTTTCAACATGGAGAACAGAACATCAAACAGTACTTAATGTTGTCTCAGGAAGGAGCCAGATACATTTTACTGGTCAATGCAAGCTTGGAATATTACGCTGTATATTCAATTGAATGTTATTGCTTTTATGCCCTCAGGTGCAGACACTGAAGATCCAAAATTCCCAAAGCTCCAATGGCCACCTCCAGATATGTGTACAGAATGTCACAGTGCACACAGTGGAGAGCACATGTGGGTTAGAGACGAAGTGCTAACATTTCTCAAGACCCACTATTCAACTCAGAACATTGATTACAGTTACCTGGAAGGGGAGCAGGAACTACTGAGGAAACAGAAACCAAAGGAAGAAATTCAGCAGGGCCAACAGAAGGTGCCACTAAAAGAAGAGGAGAACGAAGACGAGGGTGAGGAAGAAGAAATGACAGAGGAGCCACCAAAAAATGATGAGATCTCCAGAACCATCACAGGTATAAGAAGGGAAGGGAGTCAAAAGAGGACTTTCATTAAGGGAAAGCAAATATCCAGGAGAGAAGAAGACGATATTGTGGACTTAGACTTATTTGTGAATGAGCAGTACAAAAGCCAAGCTTTGAAGCAGAGGGCTGAAAATCAGAGGGAGGGCCAAATGAATGAGGGACTCCGCAGATCACAACTGCACCTACAGTCCATTGATGACTCAGAGTCACTCAACCATGCCTTGCTTCAGTCGAGATTGCAGAAACGAGCAATCGAGGGCAGGCATCTTGGAGCCATAGCCAGGCCTAATTGGCTGAGCATGCTGGGAAGGAGTCTGTCCCGTACAGACCTCAGCCTTTGTGTGCTGCTGTACCTCCTGTCCTCTCTGTGCCTGCTGTCCATGTACCTCTATTTCAAAATGAGGTTTCGTTGGCGGAAATGGAAAAACAGCTTTGCATCCTCCTGATTAGGAGTAGCATGTAGCATTGGAAAGAAATGATGGAATGAATGCATGGACTATGTAGGTCACAGGGACTGAAGTAACTTTTTGTTTTTTTTTCTCTCCTCAGATTAACTGTATATAGATGAAGAAGCCCTTGACATAAAAACAATTTGGAATGTCACTTAACTGTATGTGGGGTGAACATATTTTCTTCGGATCTCTTATACAATTATGGTCATGTGATTGCACAATAAGGAGCACTAAATTTAGCAGATTGCAATTAATCTGTGTTATCTCCAGCTTTTAAAAAAAAATCCATATCTGAATGTCTGTCTCTCCAGTAGTGTCGCGCTGCTCTTTGAAGGGATTGCTGTTGAAAAAGAAATCGACTTAGTGCAAGGCTTAGCTCCTGTAAATTCACCAAAGTTGAGTCTGATAAACCTCTCATTTGAAAGCCTATCCTACCAAGGATCTATCAGGCCAGGCTTCAGTGTCCCTGTTTCCAGGCCTGTTCAATTACTCAGGGGAATGTCAATGGGAAAGTTGAGCATGGGGAGGCAACTGACCACACTTTTCCCTAGGAATAGCTAAGTCAAAGCGAAACTTTTCAAGGGACAACTTTTAAAGCATATCTAAAGAGCAAACCAAGAATCCCTTCTTGGCAATCACCTTGTTCATTAGCATGGTGAACTGGGCAGATAATCCCACATAAGTAGCACATTTTGTATCCCTAATTTCACATTGCTCCGTTCTTGTCTTAGGAGGCAATTTCATAGCAGAAGCTTGATTTAAGAGGCTAAAACCTCACCAAGTGCCAATACTTTACCTGCACATTGGAACATCTGGTGGATGTCGATCTTGCAGCTTATGGGGAGGGGAGTAGGGGGGGGTAGGGTGAATTTTTCCTTTTGTTTTGAAGTTGGAGCTGAAAAGCATTAAGTGGTCATTGGCAATGAACTGAAGTTGGACAAAGTTTTGGGCCTTCAAATAGAGCTCTGTGCATTAAGAGTGATTTTGTTTTTTGTTGATGTTGTTGGTTTTTGAGAAGACATGTCTGACCGAGATTGCAACACCGCATTCACGTGAGTACAAACGTTTACTAGCCACATACATATAATGGGAGAGGAAGAGAGAAGACCTGGGGAGTGATTCTTTTTTCACATCTGTTTATTGGGATGTCGGACATGGTTCAAGGCTCTTGTCTCTTCATCTCTAAGATTGTCAATTCAGTTTGCCCTCCAAAAACTTGGGCCCATAATCCAGGTTGGAACGTCAGTGCAGTACTGAGAGACTTATGCACTGTCGGAGAGATTTTCTTTCAGGTGAGAGGTTGAACTGAAGTCTGGTCTGCGCCCCAAAGATGAATGCAATGGACCCCATTACTACATTCAAGAAAGTGCAGTGGCGGGCTACTTCACCAACAGGAAAACAAATTATACAGTCATAGGTATCTGTTTGTTGTATCAATGTTATCTGTGGGATCTTGCAGAATTTAAATTGGTTGTCGGACGTCATCCGGTTTTACGCAAAATGAAAATGTCATTGGCCATTATTGCTTTGACATATCGTGAAGTTGTGAAAGGCATTCTAAAAGTTCTTCTGAGAAAAGTGATACTTCTGTCATAAATGGTGTTTCTAAAATGATGTTACTAAATGATTTTCGGTACAGAGAGCATTTGTTTTGGGACAGGGGCAAGTTACAGACATGGCTCTCCAACCCTGCCTTGTACTCTGACAGCAGCAGCAACCACTTACAAATGGACAATTTTGTCCGCAGATTCTTTGTCTTTCACTGTAGCTTCAAGTGACAGCTTCATTGTATTCCAATGTGAACGCTAGGATACTGCAGCAGGTATTGGGAATGAACAAAAATGCCAGTGCATCTCGAAACAAGAGCAGGAGGACACCTCTCAAACCAGGATCTCCTATTCATCTTCAAGTGATTGCTTATTGATTGCACCATTACTCCTCTCACAATGATCAATGAATTTGAAAACAAGCCTCACAGCTGCCTTTGGCCCCGCTATCATTTCCTGGTGTCACTAATATATCAAATGCACTTGCCTGCCTGAGAGAGAGATAGTTTTGAATGTGGTTCTTTAGTGTTAAACACAAGAGGGAAGGGGGAGTCATAAGTTAAGGTAATGGATTAACATTTTAAAATAAAAATGGCTAATTCATTCCTCGATGGATTCCTGCAGTTTGTATCTGCTTTCCCACTACCAGCCCCAACTCCTAAAACTGATGGAGGCGCATTGGTGAAGAAGCTACACTGCGAGATGTTGGGACCTCTGTTGAACAAGTATTGTTTTACTTGTGTGTGCAGCATAAAGATGTGTGCAGCACTCCGATGTAAATTATTACCCAGTGTATGTTTCCAGTGTTAAAGCAGTGCTCCAAAATAGTCCTTAATTGACCATGAAGGTGCCTTGCGGTACCTTCTGGTCATGATGTATACAAAGTGTCTTCTTGAACTGCATAGACTTTGATGTGGAGGTGTCAATGTTGAATCAGGATGAGCAAGATCAGAAGTCACACGACACCAGGTTTATTTGAAATCACAAGCTTTCGGGATGCTGGCCCTTCATCAGGTAAAGTTTTCACCTGACGAAGGGGCAATGGTCCGAAAGCTTGTAATTTCAAATTAAACCTGCAGATAAAGAGGACTGCAGATGCTGGAGAGTCAGAGTCGATAAAGTGTGGTGCTGTAAAAGCGCAGCAGGTCAGGGCAGCATCCGAGGAGCAGGGGAGTCAACGTTTCAGGCATAAGCCCTTCGTCAGGAGGGGGGGTGGGCGGGTGGGGGGAAGGATGCTGAGAGATAAATGGGGGGGTGGCATTGGGGACAGGAGGTAGCTGTGAAGGCAATGGGTAAATGCAGGGTGAGGGGTGATGTTGATAGGTCAGTGGGGAGAATGGAGTGGATAGGTGGGAAGGTAGATGGACAGGTAGGACAGGTCAAGAGGGCGATGCTGGGTTGGAGGCTTGGATCTGGGATGGGGTGGGGGTTCCCCTCCAACTCGACACTGCCCTCTTGACTTGTCCCACCTATTCGCTCCAACCTCCCCGCTGATCTATCACCATCACCTCCCACTTGCCTTCACCTATCGCGTTCCCAGCTACCTTCCCCCCAGCCCTACCCCCACCCCCTATTTATCTCTCAGCCCCCTTCCCCCTCCACATTCTTGATGAAGGATCCTGCCTGAAATGTCGACTCTCCTGCTCCTCGGATGCTGCCTGACCTGATGTGCTTTTTCCAGCACCACACTTTATTGACCCTCCCCGACCCCCACCCCCATTTCAAGTAAACCTGTTGCACTATAATCTGGTGTCATGTGACCTCTGACCTTGCCTAGACTCTAGGCCAAGTAAGTAATCTGAAGCAATCTTGCTGCCTTTTCTACATCAGATAAATGCCATTCATATATCTGGTATTTTATTTCATAAAACACTGGGCTATCAGAAAATTAGCTGTTTGGACTATGCCTTTATATGAAACATTTACTGCTGGAGTAGAAACCTTCCCTTCCCAATCCTGTTCATTTGAATTTGAACAGAAAAATACAAAATGGTATAAGTGGGCAGCATGAGAGTGTGGTGCTGGAAAAGCACAGCAGCTCGGGCAGCATCGGAGGAGCAGGAAAATCAACGTTTCGGGCAAAAGCCCTTCATCAAGAACCTCATTTCTGACCTGCTGTGCTTCTCCAGCACCAAACTCTCAATTCTAATCTCCAGCATCTGCAGACGTCAATTTCGCCTAAGTGGATATCATGCCAAGGGAAGGGGTACATTGATGTTTCAGAGATGACTTCTTCCCAAGCTCCGGCAGAATGTTAAGCAGTTCCTTTTTTCACACCCACTAGCAGCATGTCAGTCTCCTCTCTCTGTGTGCTTATTCCCACTCTGGTATCCAACCCTCCAGTATATTATCCAGGAGTCTCCTGGAATTAAAAAATGTTAACCTGCCGAATAAATGTTGCGAGCGACCTAAATGAATAATCAAATGTGGAAAGATAACTTTTTTTTTGTCTTTAAATTCTCTTTGACCCTTTTGTTTTCTGTAGTATGGAGAGAATCAGGCTAGTTGACTGGATGTCATGTGATGTAGCTCAAGAATTTGTTCAGTCAGATGACTTGGCATGATGGCTCAGTGGTTAGCATTGCTGCCTCGCAGCACCAGGGACCTGAGTTCAATTCCAGCCTCAGGTGACAGTCTGTGTGGAGTTTGCACATTCTCCCCATGTCTGCGTGGGTTTCCTCAGGGTACTCTGGTTTCCTCCCACAATCCAAAGATGTGCATTGGCCATGGTAAATTGCCCATAGTGTTCAGGGATGTGTAGGTTAGTTGCATTAGTCAGAGGTAAAAAGAGGATAATAGGGTAGGGGAATGGGACTGGGTGGATTACTCTTTGGAAGGTCGGTGTGGATTTGTTGGGCCGAAGGGCCTGTTTCCAGACTGTAGGAATTCTATGATCGCTCATAGTTTACTGTTGGCTCTTGTGGAGCTCTGGTAATGTCTCTACTAATAAACCAGAAGGCATAGGTTCAATTCCCACCTTCAATAGAGGTGTGTCAAAGCAACTCTGAATGTTGATTAAAAAAAAATCTAAGTGTCTATTGAATTGCTTGCATTGCCCTTTGATGAGCAGGACATTGCTTGCAACTGGCCACTTCCTGGTGATGGAATATAAATAAAGATTTACGCGCTTGTTGTTCTTCACTGTGTCCTACACCTGCACACACACACACACATGGGTGCTGAGGAAAAATAAGCACTACCGCTGTTTGGCGGTAGTGTGAGGGAGAGATAAAAAAAATTAACAGGAGTGTCAGACAAAAAGGAATAAACAGGAGACCTCTTTTATGTTTTTGGTTGCCCCACTTTAGCCTCACCCTCCTGATCTTTGGGTACCCCATGCAGAGGGGGGAAGGTCGGACACAGGATCTCCTTGTGTGTCTGCTCCTGGGCCTGGCCAAACAGGACATAAACAGGTCCAGGCAGTGGGCTGTGGAGGGGGTCAGTATGGCTAATTGCCTGCCCCTTCTTCCGTGTTTACATCCATGGCCGGGATGTCCCTGTAGAAAGAGCATGCAATGTCCACCAACAGTCTTGAGATTTTCAGGGAGAGGTGGGCACCACAGGGTATGGAGTGTTTTCTTTCCCCCTCCAAATCAATTTTGATTTAGTCCCTGCTCTCCCATTTCACTTTGTGATCACGCAGAATTGCCTTTTGATGAGGAGGGCACTGCTTGTCACTGTATGGCTGATTGCCTACCCCTCTTCCATGGTTACATTCAGGCCCGGATGTCCTTAGAGAAGGAGCACACAGTGTCTACAAACGTCCTTGAGATTTTCAGGGAGAGGTGGGCACCGCAGGGTGTGGAGTGTTTTATTTCCCCTCCTGATTGTTAGTTTGATTTAACCCCACCCCCCCCCACCTCACTTTTTCAGTCACACTGCTTGTCACTGGCCACTCGGGTGTTTCTTTTCTTCCTGGTGGTGGAACATGAATAAAGATTTTGGCGCTTGTTTCTTCACTGTGTCCTACAACAGCACACACATACACACAACATGGGTGCTGGTAAAAATAAGCACTGCAGCTGTCGGGCAGCAGTGTGGGTGTTTAAAAAATATATAAGCGAGAGTTAGATTAGAATCTCCTCAGTTGAGGACTGACTCAGAGCTGACTGGCTACGGTCAGTGTACTGCGGTGGAGAAAGGGTTCTCTGGACTGGGAGAAATTTGCCTTCCTTTTTGGAAAAAAAAAAGAAAAAGGCAAGTCTAAACAGGAGATCACGGCTGTGTTTGTGCCTGGGTGTCACTGGAGAAGGAGCATGTAGTGTCCACCAACAATCTCAATACCTTTTGGGAGAGGTGAGCACAGCAGGGGTTGGAGTGCTTTATTTCCCCATCCAGTGCTGTTTTGATTGAGTCCTTAACCTCTCCCTCACTTTTTCTTTCATACAAGCATTGCCCCTATCAGCACTCTGCTTGTCAGTGGTTCCTTGACTACGTGGGTTTTTATTTTCCTGGTGGCAGAATCTAATAAAGTTATTTATACAACTGGTGCATCAAAAAAAAGAAAAAGATATTTATGAACAGGACATTCCAAAGGTCCCTTCAGTGTGGGGAGTTTGCTGGTCAGAGCCCATGTCCTGTGCACATGTAAATAAAGGGGCTAGATTACAACCTCTGTGCAGTTACTTCACTCTTGGAATCACCCCACTTTCTTTTTCAATTCCATTCCATGTTGAAAGTTACCATTGTGTCACTTCCCACCACACGTTCAACCAGATGGCAAGAGTGTGTTTGAAGTCATTTGGCTACCATTGCCAATTTGACTCCAAGAATGTCAGTTGCTGCAATGGCGGTACTAACACTGGATCACATAGTGAGCATCACAACTAAGATGACTTACATGCAGGGTGGAAGTCCTTCAAAACAAAACCTTGCCCCACAAAATGACAGGACAAGGGGTGGAATTGGAAGGAGGGGTTGATCAAGCAAATCTTGTTTTGCTGGTGGGACAGGGAGGTGTGTATGCTGCATTATTCCTGCATGGAAGAGCAGAACTATAACAGTGTTTCCTTTTGACATATAATTTACTTTTTGAGAGCAAAGTAGGAGGAGGTTTATCTTAAATTCTGTCACGGGAGATGATTTGCGGGAGACACAAGTGCCATTGCTCATTCTGCATGCCGCTCAGTTGAAGTGTGGCCTGGCCATGTACTGATAGTATTGTCCGTGCTTTGAATGTAGTTTTCTCAGAGTCTGTCAATCAAGTCTACACTCCCACACCATGTGGAGGATGCATCATATTCAGAAATGGAAGGAGAACAGAATTACTTAAAACCCTTAATTTGGAATGATGGGTGTCCTTAGGTATTTACATGAGATATTTATTTATGATTGATCATTCTTGCCATCAATCAATCAAAAACCAGTTGGGTTTTTCCAAGCTGATGTCTTAATGCAGGACCTCATGCCATAAGTGTACATCTTTTTATCCCAAAGATTTCACAACCATTACTAGTGTTAGGTATATATCGTGACCGAGTAAGGTTACCTGATATATTCTAATGCTTAACCACTGAATTCAGTGAATGGAGAGAACAGGCAGGATAAGTAATTGATGGCTTATCTCTTACCATCAGCTTTTCACTAGCTTAAAATTGACACCACGTTTTGGTTGTATTGAAATTTTGACCAGACGTTATTGAGCAGCAGGTTGGTGAACATGGAAAGGGTGTCCTGCAGTGTGAAAGTGGGATTGTTTTCATAAGGCAGCTGGAGTCATCTGTGTACTGTGCACTAA
Organism: Chiloscyllium plagiosum; assembly: GCF_037043375.1. NCBI lineage: Eukaryota > Metazoa > Chordata > Chondrichthyes > Orectolobiformes > Hemiscylliidae > Chiloscyllium > Chiloscyllium plagiosum. Next base: position 85,527,931 of record NW_028270147.1, on the reverse strand, counting down.
GGATAATGATTAGCTGTGGAGCTTGGTCCCCTGAGAGCTGCAGTGACACTCCTCCAGACTAATTTAATTAAGGCCCCTTGATGACCATACAACAGGACACTTCTTCAAGGAGCTGCCCGATGCCACTACTAGAATTCATTAAAGGATCACTTTTAAAATTGTAACAGTTAATACAGTGCTTTGCATTGATGCTCAGAGGCTATGTAGCATGTTAGGTTCCCCAGTGCTTTGCACTCATAAAGCCCTGATGCAGTACATACAAAAGATGTATTGGTTTCCTGACAAAAGTGAGGCTTTCTCAAAAATATCTCTCCCTTCATCCACATTATTAAACTTAATAACCGTGTCAGCATCATAGTGAGTTCGTTAAATCCTTAATAAAGTATGTGTGTTGGAAAGTGAATCATGTCCAAATTTTGCCTTGCCTTTAACAACAAGTTTATTTTCAACAGAAAGGTTAATATTTCCTTGCACAGTTCATAGAGCAAGATAAACAAAAGGAACAGGAGTAGGCCATTTGTCACCTAGTGCCTGCACTGTTGGTCAATAACATCATGGCTGATAAGATGTGATGTTAACTCCATTTTCCGATCTGTCACCCACAACTCTTCACTGCCTTGTCAATCAAAGGTTTAAGTGATTCAGCCTTGAAGTCGATACGGACTTAAGACGGTGATAAGGTTCAACTTTAGACACGCCTTACATTTCATTTGAGAAACTCCTGCTCTTGAATATTGTCCCTCATCATTGGCAGTAAGTTATGTTGCGTGTTTGGTTGTGCAGTTTCGGGTCATTGTGCTGAATATCTGTGAATGTTTAATTTCCTTTGGTAGCTCACAGAAGAGCACAGTGAGGTAGCACTCCTCCTATGATTTGCTTTGACACCAGTGTTAACCTGCAAGATGCTGGGAAATGTAGGGGGAGGGGGGAGCAATTGGCATTTAAATAGGTCAGGTGACCAGCCCATCATCAATTTGCACATCACCAAGCTCACCCCCACAATATGGTCTATATTTAAAGGTCAGTTAGATTTGTTAGCCAACCTATTGATCTCAGTCATTTCTTGTCCACACCAAAATACATTGATAGACAGACAGGCTGTTTTAAAGGGTTACAGGAAAAAAGTTGTGAAGGATGCTTCACTCAGGGGTTAGTTTCCAAACATGGGGGCATTCCACTTCCTTCCACACCGCCTACTCTGGAGAACACAGCGGCTCATCCCTCACATCTCCAACCCATCCCCAATCCCCACACAGTCCCAGGGCCAGTGGATCCCTCCCCAGTGAAGGGTGCTTCATAGAGTCATAGAGATGTACAGCATGGAAACAGACCCATTCTAGTCCCACCTGCCAGCACCCAACCCATATCCTTCCAAACCCTTCCTATTCATATACTCATCCAATGCCTTTTAAATGTTGCAATTGTAGTGGCATCGGGCAGCTCCACCACTTTCTCTTGCAGCTCATTCCATACACGTATCACCCTCTGTGTGAAAAGGTTGCCCCAAGGTCTCTTTTATATCTTTCCCCTCTCACCCTAAACCTATGCCGTCCAATCCTGGACTCCCTGACCCCAGGGAAAAGACTTTGCCTATTTATCCTATCCATGCCCCTCAAAATTTTGTAAACCTCTATAAGGTTGCCCCTCAACCTCCGATGCTCCAGGGAAAACAGCCCCTGCCTATTCAGCCTCTCCCTATAGCTCAAATCCTCCAACCCTAGCAACATCCTTGCAAATCATTTCTGAACCCTTTCATGTTTCACAACAACTTTCCGATAGGAAGGAGACCAGAATTGCATGCAATATTCCAACAGTGGCCTAACCAATGTCCTGTACAGCCGCAACATGACCTCCCAACTCCTGTACTCAAAACTCTGACCAATAAAAGAAAGCATACCAAACGCATTCTTCACTATCCTATCTACCTGTGGCTCCACTTTCAAGGAGCTATGAACTTACACTCCAAGGTCTCTTTATTCAGCAACACTCCCTCGGACCTTACCATTAAGTGTATAAGTCCTGCTAAGATTTGCGTTCCCAAAATGCAGCACCTTGCATTTATCTGAATTAAACTCCATCTGCCACTTCTCAGCCCATTGGCCCATCTGGTCAAGATCCTGTTGTAATCTGAGGTAACCTTCGCTGTCCATTGCACCTCCAATTTTGGTGTCATCTGCAAACTTACTAACTGTACCTCTTATGCTCGCATCCAAATCATTTATGTAAATGACAAAAAGTAGAGGACCCAGCACCAATCCTTGTGGCACACCACTGGTCACAGGCCTCCAATCTGAAAAACAACCCTCCACCACCACCCTCTGTCTTCTACCTTTGAGCCAGTTCTATATCCAAATGGCTAGTTCTCCCTGTATTCCGTGAGATGTAACCTTGCTAACCAGTCTCCCAGGTGCCCTCACCAATCCTCTTTGTTACCTCTTCAATAAACTCAATCAAGTTTGTGAGACATGAGCTTCCATGCACAAAGCCATGTTAACTATCCCTATTCAGTCCTTGCCTTTCCAAATACATGTACATCCTGACCCTCAGGATTCCCTCCAACAACTTGCCCATTACTGATGTCAGGCTCACAGCTCTATAGTTCCCTGGCTTGTCCTTACCGCCCTTCTTAAACAGTGGCACCACGTCAGCCAACCTCCAGTCTTCCGGCACTGCACCTGTGACTATCGATGATACAAATATCTCAGCAAGAGGCCCAGCAATCACTTCTCTAGCTTCCTACAGAGTTCTAGGGTACACCTGATCAGGTCCTGGGGATTTATCCACCTTTATGCATTTGAAGACATCCAGCACTTCCTCCTCTGTAATATGGACATTTTGCAAGGTGTCACCATCTATTTCCCGACATTTTATACCTTCCATATCCTTTTCCACAGTAAGTACTGATGCAAAATACTCATTTAGTATCTCCCCCAATTTCTGCGGCTCCATACAAAGGCCGCCTTGCTGATCTTTGAGGGACCCTATTCTCTCCCCAGTTACCCTTTTGTCCCTAATATATTTGTAAAAACCCTTTGCATTCTCCTTAATTCTAATTGCCAAAGCTATCTCATGTCCCCTTTTTGCCCTCCTGATTTCCCTCTTAAGTATACTCCTACTTCCTTTATGCTCTTCTTAGGATTCACTCGATCTATCCTGTCTATACCTGACATATGCTTCCTTCTTTTTCTTAACCAAACCCTCAATTTCTTTAGTCATCCAGCATTCCCTATACCTACCAGCCTTTCCTTTCATCCTGACAGGAATATACTCTCTCTGGATTCTTGTTATCTGATTCCTGAAGGCTTCCCATTTTCCAGCCATCCCTTTACCTGCAAAATCTGCCCCCCACCTGATTAGCTTTTGAAAGTTCTTGCCTAATACCGTCAAAATTAGCCTTGCTCCAATTTAGAATTTCAACTTTTAGATCCAGTCCATCCTTTTCCATCATTATTTTAAATCTAATAGAATTATAGTCACTGGCCCGAAAGTGCTCCCCCACTGACATCTCAGTCACCTGCCCTGCCTTATTTCCCAAGAGTAGCTCAAGTTTTGCACCTTCTCCAGTACGTACATCCACATACTGAATCAGAAAATTTTCTTGTACACACTTAACAAATTCCTCTCCAACTAAACCATTAACACTATGGTAGTCCCAGTTTATGTTTGGAAAGTTAAAATCCCCTACCATAACCACCCTATTATTCTTACAGATAGCTGAGATCTCCTTACAAGTTTGTTTCTCAATTTCCCTTTGATGATTAGGGGGTCTATAATACAATCCCAATAAGTTGATCATCCCTTTCTTATTTCTCAGTTCCACCCAAATAACTTCCCTGGATGTATTTCCAGGAATATCCTCCCTCAGCACAGCTGTAATGCTATCCCTTATCAAAAACACCACTCCCCCTCCTCTCTTGTCTTCCTTTCTATCCTTCCTGTAGCATTTGTATCCTGGAACATTAAGTTGCCAGTCCTGAGCTATGTTTCTGTAATTGCTTTGATATCCCAGTCCTGTGTTCCTAACCATGCCCTGAGTTCATTTGCCTTCCCCGTTAGGCCCCTAGCATTGAAATAAATGCAGTTTATTTTTTTAGTCCTATCTTGTCCCTGCCTGCCCTGACTGTTTGACTCTCTTCTGATTTCAACTGTACCAGTCTCAGATTGATCTCTTTCTTCACTATCCCACCCTCCCACCTTACTAGTTTAAATCCTCCCGAGTAGCTCTAGCAAATCTCCCTGCCAGTATATTAATCCCCTTCCAATTTAGGTGCAATCCGTTCTTCAATTATCCAGAAATGTGAGTCCTTCCCCCACACACCAGCTCCTCAGCCATGCATCCATCTGCTCTATCCTCCTACTCCTGCCCTCACTAGCTCGTAGCACCAGGAGCAATCCAGATATTACTACTCTCGAGGACCTCCTTTTTAAATTCCTGCCCAACTCTCTATAATCTCCCTTCAGAATCTCAACCTTTTCCCTTACTTTGTCATTGGTTCCAATGTGGACAATGACGTCTTACTGGCCCCTCTCCCCCTTGACAACATTCTGCATCCTCTCTGAGACATCCTTGATCCTGGCACCAGGGAAGCAATACACCATTCTGATATTTCGCTACTGGCCACAGAAACGTCTGTCTGTACCTCGGACTAGAGAATCCCCTAACACAACTGATCTCTTGGAACCCAATGTACCCCTCATTGCATTAGATCCAGTCTCAATACCAGAAACTTGGCTGTTCATGCTACGTTCTCCTGAGAATCCATCACCCCCTCCATTTTCCAAAACAGCATACCTGTTTGAAATGAGTATAGCCACAGAAGGCACCTGCCCTAGGTGCCTTCCTCTCTTACCTTTCCTGGAGTTAACCCATCTAAGTGACTGTATCTGAGACTTTACCCCTTTCCTATAACTGCCATCCATCTCATAATGTTGCTGTTGCAAATTCCTCATTGCTTCTAACTGTCTCTCCAACCGATCCATTCGATCTGATAAGATTTGCAACAAACAGCATTTATTGCAGATATAATCCGCAGTAACCCTTAAACTCTCTTTAAACTCCCACATCTGACAAGAACTACATATCACTGCAAAGGCCATTTTTGCTCCTTCACAATCTACAGATGAGAAAATAACACAGTCTTATTCCTCTACAAAACACTTCCCCAGGATAAATTAATAGTTACGGTCTTTATTTTAAGTTTAATCCAGAGATATAGCTCAAAAAACATATAATCAAGAAATAACCTACTCTACTCACTACTACAGACTTTCTGTAGGCCACTTAAAACAATTAACTTATCTGATTCTGTGCTGTGAACTTCGCCCAAACAGTTCCTCCAAGATCAGTTGTGAATTTCACTGTTTGTTAGTTTTCCCAGACGCACTCCGATGTCCAGCGATACATGAATTCAAATAGCAAAGGCAATACTGTGCAAGTTCACTCTGGTCTCAGTTTCTTTCTCTCTCTCTTTCTCCTGCACTGACCTCACCATGTTCTTACTTTGTCTTTTCTTTTGCCTTTTAAAACTGCTGTTGTTTTGACTTTTTTTTTCCAAAGTTCCAAAACAATGCAATAGCATATAAAACAGTAATTGCTGCTCCTGGAATTCGAGGGAATCACCTCCAACACCTAAAATACCTCAAAAAAGGAGCAGCTGTTACAGCCAGAAATTTTTCCCGTCCTCCATCTTAGATTACCCAGCTGTTGACTAGAAATGTGACTCATTTTTAACATGTGTCACAAAGTTCCCAATTCAACATGGAGATATTCCTGGAGGTTTCATGATTTAGCCTGCAACAGTCCCACCATCAGACATAGAGTCCTTCAGCATGGAGACAGGCTCTTTGGCCCAAAATGGTCCATGCCAACCAAAACTTCCATCCACCCTAACTCCATTTCCTGCGCTTGGCCCATACCTTCTAAACCTTTCTAATCCATGTATTTGTCCAAATGCCTTTTAAATATTGTTAATGCACCCACATCAACCACTTCTGCTGGCAGCTCATACCATATGCGTACCACCCTCTGTGTAAAAAGGTTGCTTCTCAGATCCCCTTTTATTCTTTCCCCTCTAACCTTAAACTAATGCCTCTTGTCCTCAATTCCCCAAACCTAGGAAAAAGTCTGAGTACATTCATCCTAACCATGCCTCTCATGATCTTATATACTTCCATAAAATGTCTCCTCAGTCTCCTACACTCTAAAGAAAAACGTCCTAGCTAGTCCACCCTATCCCTATAACTCAAACCATTGAGTCCAGGCAACATCCTTGTGAATTTCTTCTGCACTCTTTCCAGTTTAATAAGATCCTTCCTATAGCAAGGTGACTAAAACTGAACACAATACTCCAGTGCAGCCTCACCAACGTCCTGTACAATTGCAACATTTCAACTTCTACACTCAGTGCCCTGACTGATGAAGGCCAGTGTGCCAAAAGCCTTCTTCACTGTCCTGTCTAGCCGTGACTCCACTTTCAGAGAACTGTGAACCTGAACTCCAAGATCCCTCTGTTCCATTACATTTCTTAAGGCCCTACCATTCACCATGAAACTCCTACCTTGATTCGACTTTCCAAAACTAAATCGATATAGGCAAAGGTGAGGACTGCAGATGTTGGAAACCAGAGTTTAGATCAGAGTGGTGCTGGAAAAGCACAGCAGGTCAGGCAGCATCCAAGGAGCAAGAAAATTGATGTTTTGGGCAAAAGCCCTTCATCAGGATTAAACTCCATTTGCCATTTCTTGGCCCACTTTCTAGCTGATCAAGATTCTGCTACAATTTCTGAGAACCTTCCTCACTGTCCACGATACCTCCTATTTTAGTGTCATCTGCAAACTTATTAATCATGCCTTGTACATTCTCACCCAAATCATTGGTATAGATATCAAATTCTTTCAAAGATCAAGGTAGGGAATAAGGAAGGATTCAATGCCATTTTCCCAATATTCTTGCTATCTCTGAATTACAGATTGGCTTATCTGCAGGACAAATCGTGAAGGTTAATTTTTTTTTGACCTGTCAGTTAACTGTGCAAGTGATGCATTATTTTCACTCCGCCCATTTACTTTGAATTGTACTTTCCCCAGTAAGACAAATAATTAATGTTCTGTTCCCAATGCTCTACAAATATCACTCAGAGAGTTGCTTTAGGATGGTCTTGGGAAGATTGAGTATTTAAATGTTCCTAATTTCAATAAAAATAAGTACCTTCACATGTCTAGGATATAACAAGTGTTCATCAGAGATGTAATCCCCAACCCTACTATTTGACAGAGAAGCACAGTAGCCCCATTCAGTTATCTTAATTATTGATATATGCTTGCAATCATGTCACACAGTGAATAGCCACAAGTAAATTACATTGGACTCTGTGCCTTCTGCTGTATTTTTCCCCTTGGAGGATGTACCTTGATTCTCTCAACTCAATAAACAAGGTGAATTTTACTATGAATAATTCTCACAAGGACAAAAATACATCTAAACATTCAAATGTTATAATGGCAAGAATGAGCTCAGTTAGTTTCCGACCATCATGTAAACTCAGAGATAAGAAAACTACCTGGAACCTACTGCATGAACAGCTCGGATTAATAGAACTGCATGTTTCACTTTGCTTCTAAGAGTGATTACAAAGATCTGTCAAAGGATTCAAGTATGTTCCTGTGCTCAAATGAAATTGGATGCATTACTTTTCCATGTGAACTGGCATTAGTTTTATTTCTGATGAGGGACAGGATACCTGATATATGTTTCATCAAAATGTACTCTATCTCCCTCTTTATCATCTACAGTACATGTCTGTACACTATTAAGAATATTCAGCATATCACTGCATACAAAAGAAGCAAAGGTTTATTTGTTTTTAAATCTTGTGAAGCATATATTAAATAACAGCTAACAGGGAGCTACTCAGTTTAAGCAATGTGTAGTCGGTGGTATAATGTTTGTAAGCAGCCTGAGGAACTGGACATGTTGTCAGTGCTGTCCTTTGGCTGTCATGCCCAATCTTTAATTACCATCATGATGAATAGATGAGGCCTACAGAATATTGCAGCTTTGAAGTAATAGCTTTGATATTCATGAAGGAGCTAGTTCATAGGGGTGCCACTTTTATGTGAGAAAGGTTTGGCAAAGCCTTTCACAAACTTTGTAAGCAAAGGCATCCATTTTGTCATTTGAACTTCCGTCTTGGTGAGACATGTTTGTGACTTAAAGTGCACTTCTTCCTGCTCCTCCTCAATCACTTTCTCAAAACCCGCTGCCCCTTCATGGTGAGTTCTGCTATTCGGTACAATCCTTAAGGCAGCAGGTCTTTCAAGTCATAAAGTCGCCAGTCAGGGACCTGTACCCTTAAATTTTCACCCAGACATGTGATCATTAGTAATTGTGGCAGTTGGAATTCCAACAGAGCAGTTTGGAAATATTTCCCAAATTATTCATGAGAATGAGGCCTAGATTCTGTTTCGACCTGTTTCCCTGAGCATTGCTAGCATTCAGCACTGATAAATGCACCTTCAAAGACTAAAATTGCATTGAAGACTCTGATTTAAATGGAGTCAATAAATTTATTTTGCTACAAAAGCACATTTATTTCTATTTGTATCCAATATCTCATAATTGTATGGATATTCCTACAATATTTCTGTGTATCTGTAAATTGAATGACTCATGTCTGTACCGTTGAAAAACTCTTACATCTACAAGTATTTCCTGCTTGTAAAATCTCTGTCCTGTTTTCCCATATTTTTACAGTTTTATGCCAGATTTATCCCATTATAAATATCAGAGGCATCAAACAGTGCAAATCGAAGGGTGTTCAGGATAGATTTGAAATGCATGGGCAAAAATGTATACAGTGCATTACTTAAAAATATAATAATGCATTGAGTCAAAGTGGACATGATGGCATGTTTATATTCTTGGCGGACTAGAAATCTAGAAACTTGGGTCAATAGATACAACATGAATGGGCTAAAGCCATCACTTTTGGTCCTGGAAGATACCCAAAGTAGACTAGAAAGATATCTTGGAAGATTAAGCAACAGGTGAAGTAGGCCATTTCCCATACTAGATCTGTGGTTGAATACATTGGTCATGCTTCCGATGATCCTGTTTGGGAAATATCAAGAACAGAACAGCTGCTTAGTAGTAAAACAATCAACTTTTGCATCACATGCCAACCAACGCTGGTTTAGCATTAGTCCTCAATGCAGTTGGATGCAGAGGACACTGACAAGAACAGACATGGAATGCCTGTACATGACCTTTGACATGGTGGGCCCTGATGAATTCCGGGCAAATACGGTAGGAGATTGTAGGTGCAGGAGGGTTACTGAAATCTGGTACCCACACATTAACTAAGCATATCAGCACTGCATTTAAGAGCATGTTGGTGGATGCATAGAGTTGAAATTGAAAGGAAATCAACTCCATTCGCTTGTGCAGCATATGAGACCTTGGATTGTCTTTGTGACTTGTTGTCTGTGGGTACTTCTACGTCACAGAGAGACTATGATCTGTACTGTGCTGGTGCCTGATGAATGCATTGATCACGAATGGCCTCACTTCACTCATAAGTCGAGCCCATAAGATAAAAAGAAACGCTGACTTGGCCACTCTGATTGGGAGCAGCTTTTGATTCCCATTGCGCATTTGTGATTTGGAAGTGAATGGAATACAACACAGGTCGGACTTCACAGAGTGAGCTCACAACCAACTTTCCCACAGCAGTGACCCTTGGTAACCATTCTCTCACAATTTTCCTTTTCCGTTGTGTGGACTAGCAAGGTCTGTGCACAGCAGTGGCTTCTAGAACCTGAGTCAATACATCAAAATGGCAACTCCAGTGCTATGGACGCATACAGTCATAGAGTCGTACAGCACAGAAACAGATCCTTAATTTTAACTCGGCCATGCTGACCAGACATCCCAATTTGACCTCGTACCATTTGATAGTGAGTGGCACATATCCTTCTATACCCTTCCTATTCATATACCCATCCAGCTGCCTTTTAAATGTTGTAATTGTACCAACCTCCATGACTCCTTCCAGCAGCTAATTCCAAACACGCTCTGTGAAAAAAGTTACCCCTTAGGTCCCTTTTAAATCTTTCCCCTCTCACCTTAAACTATGCTGTCCAGTTTTGGGCTTCCCCATCCTGGGAAAATGACCTTGGCTATTCACCCTATCCATGCCCCTCATGATTTTATAAACCTCTGTAAGGTCACCCCTCAGCCTCACACATTCTATGGTAAAAAGCCTCAGCCTATTCAGCCACTTCCTCAAACCCTCCTGTCCCAGCAACATCCTTCTAAATCATTTCTGCACCCTCTCAAGTTTAACAACTTCCTTCCTATAGAAGGATGACCAGAATTTGCACAGTTCAGAGGGGATGTTGCTGGTAAGATGCTTGACTTTCATGAACAGGGCTCTACCTGATGACTAAGTTGGAATAATAACCATCTCATGAGTGACCAGACCCCCTAACTGATCACTGTGCTGTTCCCTGCTGTCTTACCACTAATTCTTGAACTGGACCTACGGAGATCATAGCCCTGTCACTGGACTAAAACAATTTGCCACCCGTGACTCTGAATGCACAAACCAACCAACTGACTATGTCCAAGCCCTGAACTGAGATCAAATGGTGTCCTTGACTTACTGTGACAGGACCGTCTGACTGATGTCAGTCCACCTAGACTTGACTGATGACAATTCCCCTTGGACTTAGGGGCTTCAATGTGCTTATCACATAAGCTGTTGGCACATGCTGCAAGTATGATATTGATGTAATGCATAGTGCTGCACCATGTCCACCCCCTTGATGAACCACTGCTGACAACAATCACAATTTGACCGGCTTTGTGTCTGCATTAAATGGCAAGGCAAGACCAAAGTACTGTGGAGCCTTTAAGTTCTGAATGAGGTGACAAAAACCATGGAAGGTATGGCATGGCAAAGTGGAGATTAGATTAGATTAGATTAGATTACTTTACAGTGTGGAAACAGGCCCTTCGGCCCAACAAGTCCACACCGACCTGCCGAAGCGTAACCCACCCAGACCCATTCCCCTACATTTACCCCTGCACCTAACACTACAGGCAATTTAGCGTGGCCAATTCACCTGACCTGCACATTTTTGGATTGTGGGAGGAAACCGGAGCACCCGGAGGAAACCCACGCAGACACGGGGAGAATGTGCAAACTCCAGACAGTCGGTCGCCTGAGGCGGGAATGGAACCCGGGTCTCTGGCGCTGTGAGGCAGCAGTGCTAACCACTGTGCCACCGTGCCACCCACAGTGGTGGCACAGTGGTTAGCACTGCTGCCTCACAGCGCCAGAGATGTTGCAGAGCATCCAAGTTGGTACAAAGTAAGTAATCATTAAGAAAGCAAGTGAAGGGTGCAGAGATATACATTACTCAGATGCATGAAATGGATGCCTATCTCTCTCTACCAAGCAACCTGGCAGCAGTATGACTTTGAAAGGTCTGGCTGCATTTCAAGCTGCAGTCATGAAGTAAGTCAAAGACGTGCCATGGTGAAGCTGGTGCTTGGCTGCTGCTAATCTCCACAGATACAGGTTATAGGCACTCCATGCACGTGGAGCATCCCCAGAGATTCTGAATACTGCTGTACAAGGTGGAGGCCCAGAGGAGTGACCAGGTGCATGCTCTGACTTTCATGTCAGGAATTGTCATTATTTTTCTCCACCTCATGACAGTATAGCCAACTGATTAATAATGAGGTATGAATAGGTCATACCGAGATGATAATATTGCAAATCGGCCTCTTGCCACTTACAAACAAAATTCAGGTCTCACCATTCAAACCTGGGGTGAAACATCAGACTTTTTTATTGCAACAATAAGAATCTGATTTTGCTGTTTCATATTTTGCGTACAGGCACGCCATTGCTCTCCTTGTTTGGGGTCTGGGAGAATTCAACTCGTACACTGTTGGAATATACAGACTTTGATTGGAGAAATTTAACCCAGAGAAACCTTCATTTCAATAGAGAGAATGAGAAGTGGCACTATGAACTAACTGACTCAATTTAAAAGGCTATGTAGGAACCGTGAGAACGGGACATTCATGTAGAACTAAATCAATGAAGGTTGCTGAACAAGTTGTGAAGGTTTTTCTAAAAAAAAAGTGTATGGGATCCTTAGCTTTAAATACAGAAGGAAGGAAAGGAAGGAAGGTAGATTTTATAAAGCAATAGCTAAGCCCCAGCTGGACAATGGTTTTCAATTTTAGGCTCATGTTTGACAAACTCTCAGCTGAGAAATTGACTGGAGTAGTACATGGGATGAGGTGCTTCCGTTGTGTGGACAGATACTGTTGGAATCAATAAGACAGACACTCTAGAAAATATTCAGTAGAATTGCTCATGTTGTTACTCAACACGCTTAAAGAACTGAAAGGTACTATTGGTCCAATGTCCATATTTAATAGAATGCAGCACAAACACAGTTGATCTTAAGATGGGAAGCACAAACACAAAAGCCACCTGTGTTCATTTTTAAAATGTCACTCAGTTACCAGCAACCCTGAAACACGAAGCACCCAAGCACTTGGTTGATATTCTGATTTTTAAGGATGAATGCTGCACAAACATTTCAAACTACTTTCCCCAAAACAAAATGAGTATACCCTGAGGACAAAAGGAAACTAGAATTAGGATCAAGAAGAATGATGGGACTGAGGAAATAATCATTCATGAATGGCAAAATGCATGGATATACAATGGTGGTCAGTTAGCTCAGTTGGCTGGATGGCCATTTAGCATTGTTTTGACAAAGGAAGTTATGGAAACAAACATCATGATACAGCAAAAATACATTAACAGATTATTAATCCCATTGCAGTTTCCGAGAACTTGTTAAATATAAACTGGCTGGTGTCAATTTGCTGCTACACTGTACAGGGGAACCTCGATTATCTGGCATTCGGTTATCCGAATTTTGGATTATCTGGCAAGATCGCAAGGTCTGTTGCTTGGCTAAACTGTCTTATCCAGTATTCGATTATCCCAACATTCGATTATCCAAACAAAATACTCCCTGCCCATGTCATTCGGATAATCAAGACTCCTCTGCATTCCAAATGCCAGTTTTATTTTCTCTCTCATGTCTGTCTTTCAAAGGACTTTTAGCCAAAGCTTACATAGGTTTAGCTTGCTAAAGGAAGACACAAATAAAGATGTTTTTGCCTCAGGCCAAATAGACTTTAGTCACAATGTTGCTAAATCATGTCATCAAGGTACTGTAATCCATTGCTTATGTTCAAATATAATCAGCTGCAGAACTGGCTCACGCTTCGCAATTTGGTAAATTAATTTCAATCTTTTTATAATTAGAAGTGGAAACAAGAAAAATGTAAATGATCCACTGGCTAATGTGCCCCTGTTCCTCAATCTGTTTCCTAATGTGTCAGGTAATAGAAAGCCAACAATGGTTTCCTATGCACTTGATCATTATTTACCAGTAATTATTTGTATTTATATAAATACCATTAATGTAGTAAAACATCCCAAACATTTCACAAGAGGCTCCTTGGATAAATTTTAGCACCAACTCATATATGAGACATCAGGGCCAATGATCAGAAGCTTGGACAACAAAGTATGTTGGAAGGAGTGGTGGGTAAAAATCAAGGATGACACTCGATCATGGCGTGAAACTGCACATGGAGTTTTTTAATATGGGGAGACTTCCCTACTCTTATTATCTCCCACAGGCAAGTGGTTAAGGATTTACAGGTCAATATCAACCTGTTTGACCATGTTATGATACATAGACATGGTGAACAGGTACTAAGGTGGGACTTGAACCCTAAGTGTCTGGCCCTGAGCTATCAAGGCACGACAAGACTTCCTCACTGGTTTTAAGATGCATCTCGAAGGAAGAAAGAGAGGCACAAAGGTTCAGGAAGTGAATTCTAAAGCTTATGTCTTTGGCAATGAAGGCATGGCCAGCAATAGCAACAATAGAATTAAGAAGGAAAAAGCATAATGGACAAATGTCATGCCAAGTTTATTTTCCGTCACCTCACTCATTGAACAATGGTTAAGGGATGAGAGATTCAAAATCAGTTATCAGGTCAGGACAATTTTCTGACATTGATACCCCTAAATATATCCATGGGTCATTGATATCCTCGAAAATCTGCCTGCTTCAGAGCCAGTTCAGATATGTTGCAGGATATGCAGATATGTTGCAGGAACTTGAGAAGAAACACAGATTTCAGCATTGTGAGGCTCAAAGCTTCAGACAGCAGCCACATCTTACATTAAAGACACGGGTGTGCTAGGGGATGCCATGTCCCTGAGCATCAGTCAAGAAAGCAACAATCCAAGTTCAATGGCATAAATCAAAAGCAATAGTACAGTGTGTATGTTCACACGAGTGATACTGGTCTTATAGATTTAGAATGCTGCAGACTAAATACTGCTTCAGATATCCCATCTAAGTCCTTTCTCTGCTTTGTGCTCGTGGACAGTAATTAACGGAGACTCAGGCGTTCTGTACCCTGCCATCTGGTCACTCTCAGCCAGCTAAATCCTGACAAATTCATTGGAATTACAGTGGCCCAATAATCCAGCCTTCCTTTGAAAGAAAGGGATTTAAAAGGATTTAAGACTACATGATAATAAAGTTTATTAGGACACAATCCGCTTTGTGGATCGCTCCCTCAGATTCTGTCAGAAGGATGAAAGCAAACAACAATAAAAGTGGGAGACACATTTGATTTCAGTTTCCAGGACAGATTAATCCACCCAGCTCCTCAACAATGTATTTAGTCACCCCTTCTAATTATTCACTTTTAGCCTTGATCTCCATTACCTTCATGCCTCTCCTTGCAGAAACGTGACACCTAACACTATCAATGTTCTTCGAACTAAAGGTGAAAGTTGCTGTTCAGCTCTAAAGGTGCAGGGTATTACTGTGACTTATTTGCATTTAACTTACGTTCATCCCTTTGTGAACCAGCAATTGTATTAAAATTGCTACCATAAGGATTTAACAACAGAAGCTGGAGTTAGCTTTGCTCCAGTGTTCAACGTGATTGCACTGATTCCTGTTGCATAAAATAAATATCAACAAAACATTAAATAAACTCAAAAGAAGCATTAATTGCACACATATGATACACAATATTTAGATTATACAGGCATTTGCCTGCATTTTAGGCAATGTAAGTCAGTAGTCTATGGAAAAATAAGAACGTCTCAGATAAAATCATAGAACCATACGTCACGGAAACTATCCCTTTGGTCTAACTAGTCCATTCCCACCAGAATTAATCTCGTCCCATTTGCCCTTTAAAACCTTCCTATTCATATACCCAAGCAAGTGCCTTTCAAATGCTGTAATTGTATCAGCCTCCACCACTTCCTCTGGCAGCTCATTCCATACACACACCACCCTCTGTGTGAAAAGGTTGCCCCTTATGTCCCTTTTAAATCTTTCCTCTCTCACCTGAAACCTATGCACTCTAGTTTTGGACTCTCCTACTCAGGAGAAAAGACTTTGGCCATTTATCCTATCCATGCCCCTCATGATTTTATAAACTTCTATAAGGTCACCCATCAGTCTCCAATGCTCCAGGAAAAATGCCCCAGCCTATTCAGCCTCTCCTTGTGGCTCAAACCCTCCAATCCTGGCAACATCCTTGTAAATCTTTTCTGAACCCTTTCAAGTTTCACAAGATCCTTCCCAAAGCAAGAGGACTAGAATTGTATGCAGTATTCCAATAGTAACCCAACCAATGTCCTGTGTAGCCATAACATGACCTCCCAATTCCTATATTCAGTGCACTTACTTATAAAGGCAAACATACCAAACATCTTCTTTACTACCCTGTCTACTTGCAACTCCACTTTCAAGGAACTATGAAACCCCACTTCCAAGGTCTCTTTGTTCAGCAACATGTCCCGTGATCTTACCATTAAATGTATAAGTCCAGCCCTGATTTGCCTTTCCAACTCCCCACATTTATCTAAATTAAACTCCATCTGCCACTCCTCGGCCCATTGGCCCACCTGATCAAGGTCCTGTTGTATTCTGAGATAACCTTCTCTTCTCTCCATTACACCATCAATTTTGGTGTCATTTGCAAATTTACAAACCATACCTCCTTCTATTCACATCCAAATCATTTACATAAATGACAAAAAGCAGTGGATTCAGCATCGATCCTTGTGGCAACCACTCAACATGGGAGAAAGTGAGGGAATCCTTAACATTCATTTGAATAGACTAGATTGTTAGACAAATCTTGAATCTAGACAGACTCTACTGTTCACCTGATTCTTCCTGGAATTTCTTGTCTTGTGCACATTCATATTTTGAGAAAAACTTCCTGACACCAATCCAAAATTCATATTTTACTAATTAGAACTGACCCTTTGCTCTACAGGTAGTTTGGAATCATGTTCAAAAGTTACCTTGGTTGCACCATTTTTTAATAATACTTTTTTTTGTTAAGTTTCTTCCTCATTGCCTACTTTTATAGCTCAAATCTCCAGGTTCCCCGGCTTCTGTTCTCTGACTCCTCTGATGCCTGTCTTGTGTCTCAGTGAGCATAACTGGACACAGCAGCATCCAATTTTAATCGTGACTTCTTCTAACTTGCACTCTACTGGTTTATCTATATGGGTCAGCAGTCTATCGATTCTATTACTGCTGCACTCTGATTGGTCACATAAAGCACTAAGGCTATTAATAGCCCAGATCTCTTTCAACTTCACCTTAACTTTTTTGAGAACTGAAACAATGTCTGAAATTGAACTGCAAACATTTTTTAGGGAATGGTCATGCAGTTCCGAAAAGCTTATACGGTAGACTCCCATATCACTGGTGTTCCTTCTATAATTAGCTGAGCAGAGAAGGTCACGTCAGAATCAGCTTAAACAGCAAGAAAAGACCCATTACCCTGGTTTAACAAGCTTAGCAAGAGAATTTATTCAAACTGACATACCACAACTTTTCAAATTATTTCCCAGTGGATATCAACTTTAGCAATAGTATCATTTTGAACAAAAGCCACAGTTAACTGTTCTCAATACATGTCCTGCTCATGGAGAAAAAAATCTACAAATGTTCTCAAAATATGATGTCAATTAACAACTGATTTTCCCAATCAGACTTCAGTTATTCATGGGGAAATGGTCACAAAGTCATAGAGGAGTCATCGAAGTCTACAGCATGGAAGCAGGCTCTTCGGCCCAACTTATACATGCCGCCCAGTTTTCCAATTGAAACTAGTCTCATTTGTCTGTGTTTGGTCTTTATCTCTCCACACCTATCCCATCCATGTATCTGTCCAAATGTTTCTTAAGTGACAAAATTGTACTCACTTCCAACATTACCTCTGGCAGCCCATTCCAGACACTCACTACACTCAATGTGAAATATCTCCCCATCTGAACTCTCTTATATCTCTCCCCTCTCACCATAAACCTATGTCCTTTGGTTTTAGACTCCCCTACCATGGGGAAAAGCTGCTGGCCATCTATCTTATCTATGCATATATAATTGTATTGACCTCTATAAGGTCACCCCTCAATCTCCTATGCTCCAGGGAAAAAAGTCCCAGCCTATCCAATCCCTTCTTATAACTCAAACCTTCCAGTCCAGGTAGATTCCTAGTAAATATTTTCTGCCTTCTTTCTAGTTAAATAATATTCTTTCTATCGTGGAGCAACCAGAACTGCACACAGTACCCCAAACATGGTTTCACCAATGTCTTGTATAGCTTTCAACAAGACATCCCAACTCCTATATTCAATGCTCTGATCGATGAAAGCAAGCATAGTGAATGTGTTCTTCACCACCCAGTCTACCTGTGACTCCACTTTCAAGGAGCTATGAACCTGTCCTCCCTGAACTCTTTATCCTATAACACTCCCCAGGGCTCTACCATTGACTGTGTAAATCCAGCACTGGTTTGCCTTACCAAAATGCAACACCTTGCATTTATCTAAATTAAACCCCATCTGCCATTCCTCAGCCCAGTTGATCAAAATTTCATTGCATTCCCAGTTAACCTTCCTCGCTGTCCATTATACCACCAATCATGGTGTCATCCGCAAACTTGCTAACCATATTTCCTAAATGCTCATCGAAATCATTTATATAAATTATGAATAATAGTGGACCCAGCACTGATCGCTGTGGCACACTGCTGGTCACAGGCCTCCAGTCTGAAAAACAACTGTTTACCACCACCCTCTGTCTTCTACCATCAAGCCAATTTTGTATCCAATTGGCTAGCTGCCCCTGGATTCTGTGAGATTTAACCATACTCAACAATTGCCTTGTCAAAAACCTTGCTAAAGTCTATGTGCACAATATCTACCACACAGCATTCATCTACTTCCTTAGTCACTCCATCAAAACATTGGTCCAATATAAAAGCCCATTCACTGGAACAAGACCAATATGATTTCCACTGCTTGACTATAAAGGACTCTTGTGGCATGGTTGTAATGCTCCTGCCTGTGGGCTCAGAGGCTTCAGGTTCTAGTCCCACCTACTCCAGAGGTATGTCCTAATATCCTTTGGAACAGGTTGATTAGGGAAATATCTTCTCAAGTGTAAACAAATTCAACAGAGAAGATGAAACAAGATTGTCAAAGCATAGGAGTTTTATAATTTGATTTAAAAATTCATCGAGGAAATAAGGGGCAAGCATTGAATTTCCAAAAATTGTGCTGGACTCATTTCTTTTAGCAGCTTAAGATTTGTTGTGTTATGAAAAAACTGATTTGTGTCAATGCTTGTGGAAAGTTGAGGTATAAGCTATATTTCAGAATAGGGTGTTAACTATGTCATTCACAGCACAACGTCCTGCCGTAAAAATAAATCTGGTTAACCAGCCGATTCTGATCAAGTTAAAATGTCTAGTTCCTGAAACTGGTGATATCTTGAATGCAATTATTTTCTCTTCATAGGTGTGCCCTTTGTAAGTTTAACCTATAAGATCATAAGAAATAGGAACAGGGTTAGGTCATTCTGCCCCTCGCACCTGCTCACAATTCAATATGATCACAGCTGACCCAACATTCCTCACATCCACTTTCCTGCATTTTCAAGGTAATCCTTGATTTTTCCTCCCGATCAAGAAACTACCTCAGCCTTAGATATACACAAGGAACCCGCCCCCACGTCTTGCTGTGGCAAGGCATTCCATAGTCTCTGAGAGAAGACATTCCTCCTCATCTCAGTCTTAAATTGGCCTCTCTATATTCTAAGACTGCTCTCTGGTCCTAGACTCTCCCATGAGGGGAAACATCCTCTCAGCATTAACCCTGTCAAGCCCATTATGAATCCTATATGTTTCAAAGAGGTCACCTCTCATTCTTCTAAATGCCAGTGAGTAGTTTCCCAACCTACTTAGCATTTGTTCATAAGACAATCCATCCATATCATGCATCATCCCAGTGAACCTCCTCTGAATTGCCTCCAAAGAAATGTTATCTTTCCTTAAATAAGGGGACCAAAGCTGCTCACAACACTTCAGATGCGGTCTCACCAGCACCTTGTTCAGCTGCAGTAAGACTTTAAATTTAAGGGCATTTAAATGGTCATTGGATAAACATATGGATGATAATGGAATAGTGTAGGTTAGATGGACTTCAGATTGGTTTCACAGGTCGGTGCAACATCAAGAGCAGAAGGGCCTGGACTGCACTGTAATGTTCAGTGTTCTCTGTATGTTCCTACTCTTCTACACCAAACTCCTTGAAATAATACCCAACATTCCATTTACCTCCCTGATTACCTGCTGCATTTGTGTGTTCTAGTTCTCTGTGTTTAGTGCACAAGTATCCCAAGTCCCTCGTGGTGCAGCTTTCTGCAGTTTTTCTCCATTTAAATAATATTCTGTTCTTTTGCTTTCCCTTCTATAATGAAAAATTTTGCACTTTCCCACATTATACTCCATATACCAGCATTTTATCCACTTAACATATCAATATCTCTCTGGAAACTGATCACATCCCTCTCACAACTTGCCTTTCCATGTATTTTTGCAATTAATGGTGTTGTCTGCAAATTTGGCTGCAGAACATTAGCTTCCACAGTATTAATATATATATTGTAAACAGTTGCAGTCCCGGTGCTGATCCCTGTGAAACCTCTCTGCTTACAGATTGCCATCCCAAAAAAGAATCCTTATCCCCAAACCCTGTTTCATGTTCCTGAAACCAAATGCTTGCTCCCAATGATTTAGCACCAAATGCTTCTTACCCAAGTGCTAAGCTGCTCATAACCTGCATTTAGGTAGCACCTTTAACATTGTAAACCATCCCAAGGTGGTTCACTGCAATGGTAAGCAAACTTTAAACAAATAATCTTTTTTTCATACAAGAAAACCTCATAAAACACATTGTATAATAAGCCGTATTGATCAAGGACTTCCTTTGAGCTTGATGCTGTGGGAACAATTATGTTTTTATGCAAATATAAGAAATAAGGGGAAAAGTAAGCCATTTGTCCTTTTTAAACTCTTCTGCCATTTTTCCATGACCATGATTCACTGCCACCTCAAATCTACCTGCTGTACCATCGCCATAATATATAACTCCTTTGATATCAAATGAGCTAAGGAGCAACCTTCAGAACCACATGCCAGAGCACAATCTACTGGACTCCATCTTGAGTGTAACCGAGGCTCCTCAGCTCTCTGTATTGAGAATTCCAAAGAATTGCAACCTTTTGAGTAAACATGCTTCTTATATTCTCAGATGGAATTGGCTAACTCCTTTTTTCTTGAGTCCTAGTTCTAGACATTCCAGGCAGCAAAAACAACCTCTCAGTTTTTACCCTGGCAAACCTTTTAGGAGTATTATAAATTTCCATTAGATCATTTATTATTCTTCTGAATTTCAGAATATATGGGCCAAGTTGCTTCATGAACCTTTGATGCACAACAAAAAAAAAGCATGGTGTATCTTTGATAATGGGGCCAAAACTGTACACAGTATTCTGAGTGTGATCTCACCAAGGTGCTTTTTTGTTGACAATAAGATTTCTTTACTCCAACAATCAATGTATTTGAACAAGACATTGGCGGCACGGTGGCACAGTGGTTAGCACTGCTGCCTCGCAGCACCAGAGACCCGGGCTCAATTCCCGCCTCAGGCGACTGACTGTGTGGAGTTTGCACGTTCTCCGCGTGGGTTTGCTCCGGTTTCCTCCCACAGTCCAAAGATGTGCAGGTAAGGTGAATTGGCAATGTTAAATTGCCCGCAGTGTTAGGTAAGGGGTAAATGTAGGGGTGTGGGTCGGTGTGGACTTGTTGGGCCGAAGGGCCTGTTTCCACACGGTGGTGTAATCTAATCTAAAACCTGAGGGTTTGATTGTTTTCCTACTTGTTTGCTGTACTTACACATTCGAGCCATTGAGACCTACAGCACAGAAATAGGCACTTTGGCCCATCATGTCCATGCCTGTCAAAAACAACCACCTATTCTAATCTCATTTTATAGCATTTGGCCATAGCCTTGTATGTCTTGGCATTGTATGTGCACATCTGAATACTTCTTAAATATAATGAGGGTTTCTGCATCTACCACCCTCAGAGGTAATGAGTTCCTGACTCTCACCACCTTCTGAATGAAAACGATTTTGCTCATGTCACCTCTAAATGTTCTGTACATTACCTTAAATATATGCCTCCTGATCACTGATACCTCCACGAAGGATAGAATTTTCTTCCTATCTACCCCATCTATATCCGTCATAACTTTATACATCTCAATGATATCCCCTCTCAATCTCCTCTGCTAGAAGGAAAACAATTTCAGTCTCTCCAATCTGGATAAGTGTAAGATGACACACTTGGCCAGGGCATAAAAGGCAAGGGAATACACAATGAATCCAATCAAGAACAGTTTTTCCCCACTATTATGCAGCTTTTGAACAGACCTCTCATATACAGTATTAAAGTTGATCTTTCTCTGCATCTTCTCTGTAGCTTTAACATTATATTCTACATTCTGTTCTATTACCCTGACGTACTTATGTAAAGTATGATTTGCCCAGATAGCAATAGACAGTAGTCAATAGACAATAGGTGCAGGAGTAGGCCGTTCAGCCCTTTGAGCCTGCACTGCCATTCAATATGATCATGGCTGATCATTCCTAATCAGTATCCTCTTCCTGCCTTATCTCCATAACCCTTGATTCCACTATCTTTGAGAGCTGTATCCAAATCTTTCTTAAATATACAAAACAATAATGAATCTTGTTACATGTGGCAGTAACAAAATCAAATCAATCTCTCTTCATAACTGAAGAGAGTGGTGGGTGGCACAGTGGTACAGTGGTTAACACTGCTGCCTCACAGCGCCTGAGACCCGGGTTCAATTCCCACCTCAGGCGACTGACTGTGTGGAGTTTGCACGTTCTACCCCTGTCTGTGTGGGTTTCCTCCGGGTGCTCCGGTTTCCTCCCACAGTCCAAAGATGTGCAGATCAGGTGAATTGGCCATGCTAAATTGTCCGTAGTGTTAGGTAAGGGGTAAATGTAGGAGTATGGGTGGGTTGCGCCTCGGTGGGTCGGTGTGGACTTGTTGGGCCGAAGGGCCTGTTTCCACATTGTATTGTAATCTAATCTAATCTCCAGTCCAGGCAACGTTCTGGTAAATCTCTTCTGCAGCCTTTCCATTGCTATCACAACCCTCCTCTCATGTGACATTCAGAAATGCACACAATACTCCAGTAGTTGCTGAATCAACATACAATGTAGTCCCAGCATAACCTCCCTGTTCTTAAACTCTATACCCTGAGGAATATATATATTATATACCTCATACCTTCTTAACTATTTTATTTACCTGTCCTGATACCTAAGGGACAGACGTACATGCACACCAGGGTCCCTTTGATGCTTGTTGTTTCCCTAAATCCTACCATTCATCATGTATTCTTTTACCTTCTTTATTCTGGCTAAGTGCATCACCCTATACTTACCCAGATTAAACTCCATTTGCCAGAGCCTATCTGACCAGCTATCCATGTTCACTTGTGATCTAAGGTTATCTTCTTCACTATTTGCTACCCCTCAATTTTTTAGACTTTTTTAGTATCTTTCTATGATTCCCTTTGAGTTCCCAGTTTCTCACTGTTAAAAAAAAATGTTTTGCTACTTTTCATACGAAGGTGGAAGACGTCATATTTCTCTATGTTATATTCCATTACTCACTCACTTGTCTGCCCATGTAACCTGCTAACACCCTTTTTCAGCCTCTTTGTTTTATCAGCTCAGTGTTTTTTTTCCCACCTTGGTTTGTATCATCAGCCAACTTGGGTATGTTACAAGTGGTCCGCTCATGAAAGTCATTGATAGAGCCTGTCAATAGCTATGGTATAAACACTGACCTTCAGGCTGCTCCAGCCTATCAAATTCAAAATGACCCATTTATTCATATTCTCTTTTTTCTGTTCATTAGTCTAATCCTCACACTGCCCATGTATTTCTCAACAGTTCCATTTTGTGCAACTTGGTACTTGGTTGAAAGATTTTGAAGATCTAGATACATTAAATCCAATAGTTTTCCCTTATCTACCCTATTCGTTGCAACCTCAACAAGAATCCAATAGGCTCATGAAACATACTTCTATTTCAATAATTCTGCATGGATCTTAATTTCTTAAGGAAATCTATAGTTATTTCAAATAATGAAGGACTTATGCAAACGTTTGTCATTGCTTATTTGTTGCTTTGTAGAATCATAGAATCATACAGCATGGAAGCAGACCCTTTGGTCCAACTAATACATGCTGAACATAATCCCAAACTAAACTATTCCCACATGCCTGCTTCTGGTCCGTACCCATATAAACCTTGCCTACTCATGTACTTATCCAAATGTCTTTTAAATGCTGTAATTACACCTACGTTCACCACTTCCTCGGGAAGTTCATTCCATATTCGAACCACATTCTATGTAAAACATTTTCCTTTCATGTCATTTCTTAACTCTCCTTCTTCTCACCATAAAAGTGTGCCCCCTAGTCTTGAGATCCCCCATCCTAGGGAAACGACAGCTATCCTTAACTCTATTTATACCTCTCATTATTGTATAAACTTCTATCAGGTCACCTCTCAACCTCCTACGCTCCAGTGAAACAAGTCCCAGCCTATCCAGCCTTTCTTTGGAACTCAAACCTTCCATACGCGGCAACATCCTGGTAAACCTCTTCAGAGCCTTCTCTAGCTTAATAATATCCTTCCTATGACTGGCTTTTAACCTAATTTAGTTTAATCTTTGGTGGAAGTTTAAAATAGTTCAGTGCTACCAATGATATTCCAAACTCAAGATATCCAGAAAACTTGTGGTGAGTGGCTCTCAAACTGTGAAACTGCTCAGCCACCTCAAACCTATTGCTATTCTCCCAGCCTACTTTTTTGGCCATGGTGAGGGATTTGCCATTTGCCACAGCACCAACAAATTCAGTTTTAACATTTCAACTCCACAGTCAAAGAAATACATTGTGAGCAGCTGGAGACAATGAAATAAAATATTCAGGGACGCTCATAAACAGACAGAAAATCAACACAGCGACTCTGAAAAAAAACTTCCCACTTTGTTTCTACTTCTTTTATTTTAAACCTATCAATTTCTGGGGCTTCCTTTTCCTCTTCCCCTTCATTTTCTGTGTTTGTTCTATAGCTCGGGATAGCACAAAACTGGGTTATTCAGAGAAACAAGTCTGAGGCAGCACCTGGTGAAGCTCACTGATTTGCTCAGTATAATTTCCAATTTCCTCTTTGTTTCTTTCCATGTTTTACTACCTTGTACTTGCCCATTTCCTCTCCTACATGTGTACCTTGCTTAATGTTTAAGCCTTTCTCCCTCTTTTTCTTTTTACGTGTTACTGTCCCTCACACATTCTTTAATTTCTGTCCCTTTCCCAATACATTGTTTGTGTTCTCTTGTGTTAGTTTCAGACAATATTTCCTTTCTTTACATTCCCCTGTCCTCTGTACAGCCCCCTTATTTCTTTATCCCTCTCTTCTTCTCTTCTTTTTTAATCTCTTGATTATTTTCTTTGTCCATTCTTTTGCTTTCTTATTGCCATTCTTTATTTCTCTCATGTTTCCATCTAGTGTTTTTAATTTTATTATGCAGAACATTTTTAAATTGTATTTATTCCTCTCTTTTTTCACTTCTTCCAGTTTCTGCTTCCCATTTCCTCATTTCACTCTCTTCCTTTTGCTTTTTTCCTACCCCCTCTCTCACTTTTCATTCTTCTTGTTTCGTCCCTTATTTGTTTTCTCTCGAAGTCTGTTTGACTAAGCTCTCGTGCCTCTATAATTGTGCACGTGAATTGTCATGGAAAAGGAAACAATAACTATTTATTTTTGTGTTCAAAGTGCTGCGGGGCTGAAAGTTTGCATTTGAACACCTATTGTTCTTATCCATGGCTATTGTACATCCTGTTGCAGAGATTAAACAGGTCCTGAAATTCTACTGGGAAACATAAGCCAGCCTTATGTGAACAGGGTGCACCTGTTCATTTGGTGCAGGAAGGTGAGAAATCCTTTAAATAATTAAACACTTTAAAACATTAATGTAGTCTTTAAGCCACAAGATACCATGTGTGTAGCTCAATTAAGGAGCAGTTGAATGTTTGCTTCGTGTTAGCCAGTGCTGCAGGTGGCACACACAGACTGCCAGGCTTAAGTCAAACATCCATTCCAGTTCATCCTATTGTCATTCTTCTAAGCTCGCTCTAGAAGTTTCAAAGGAATTAACCTTTCCAGTCTCCAATCAGGCCTACTTTTGGAGTGGTCCACACAGTCCCTCCCATTCAGCATGGAAGTAATGATCTCCTTTCTCAGCTCCCCCCTCATTAGCTTAATAGTGGTTCATCCTCCACCCCCAGACACATGCACATAAAGACAGACAGACAGACAGATAGACACACACACACACACACACACATTCCAATTCTCTCTCCTGTACCTCTAACCAAGTTCCGCGAACAAGGTCACGAGGCTACAAATTGTGCAGAGGGAAAGGGTGAAGCAATGCGAACAGTGCTTGTACCTTTCAGTTTTGAGAAAATAGCCAAAAACACAACCTCGGAGTGAAGGGATGACTCTTTAGAATTGAAGTAAGGAGGAATTTCTTCAGCCAGAGAGTGGTGAACCTGTGGAAATCTTTGCCACAGAAAGTTGTGAAGGTCACATTATTGAATGTATTTTTAGACAGAGATAGTTACGTTCTTGACTTGTGATGGGATCAAGACTAATGGGAGAAAGCTGGGGAGAATGGGGTTGAGAAGTATCACCAAATAGTGAACACTCAATGGGCTGAATGACCTAATTCTACTCCTATACCTTATAGTCTGGACAGGGGCAGAAAAGATGGACTAAATGGCCTCGTACTGTAATGCGTCTATGTTAGCGAGTTAGATTTAGGAACATTATGGTGAGTACGTCACAAGCATGTCTTCACAGAGCCACCCCAGGTGGCTGCCAGATACCTAACCTGTCTGCCCAAATACAGGCAGGTTAGCACCCATTGGTGTTGGCCATTAATAACGTCATTCAGGTGCACATACAGGGACAGAAACAGTTTTGTTGGAGGCACTTGGGGAAACTGAATCTAAGATTGAATGAGTCAACCAACATCACCTGCAATATGTTGTCTCTTGCAGGACAGTATCAGGCTCCTTGGACAGCACTATTGAAACACAATGACCACTTCCATCTAGATGGAGCAGATACATGGAAACAGCAGCACGTGCAAGTTCCCCTCCAAGACACACACATTCCTGACTTGGAAATGCATCATTGTTCCTGGATCAAAATCCTGGAATTCCTTTCCTTCCTTTTGTCTACAGGAGTAGTGCCAGAAGACTGGAGGATAGCAAATGTGGTTCCCTTGTTCAAAAAGGGGAGTAGGGATAACCCTAGTAACTATAGGCCGGTGAGTCTCACTTCTGTTGTGGGCAAAGTCTTAGAGAGAATTGTAAGGGATAGGATTTATGCACATCTGGATAGGAATAATGTGATCAAGGATAGTCAGCATGGTTTTGTGAATGGCAGGTCGTGCCTCACAAACCTTATTGAATTCTTTGAAAAGGTGACGAAGGAGGTTGATGAGGGGAAAGCGGTAGATGTGGTATATATGGATTTTAGTAAGGCGTTTGATAAGGTTCCCCATGGTAGGCTACTGCAGAAAATACGGAGATATGGCATTGAGGGTGAGTTGGAGGTTTGGATTAGGAATTGGCTGGATGGTAGTAGTTGATGGCAAAGTTTCTTCATGGAGTGCCGTCACTAGCGGTGTTCCGCAAGGATCTGTTTTGGGACCATTGCTGTTTGTCATTTTTATAAATGACCTGGAAGAGGGGTTAGAAGGTTGGGTGAGCAAGTTTGCGGATGATACGAAAGTCGGAGGAGTTGTTGACAGTGAGGAAGGATGTGGCAGGTTACAGCAGGATATAGAGAAGCTGCAGAGCTGGGCAGAAAGGTGGCAAATGGAATTCAATGTAGCTAAATGTGAGGTGATTCACTTTGGGAAGAATAACAAAAAGATGGGGTACTGGGCTAATGGTCGGATACTTGGTAGTGTGGATGAGCAGAGGGATCTTGGTGTCCATGTACACAGATCTCTGAAAGTTGCCACCCAGGTAAATAGTGCGGTGAGGAAGGCATATGGCGTACTGGCTTTTATTGGTAGAGGAATTGAGTTCCGGAGTCCTGAGGTCATGATGCAGTTGTATAAAACTCTGGTGCGGCCGCATCTGGAATATTGTGTGCAGTTTTGGTCGCCATACTATAGGAAGGATGTGGAGGCACTGGAACGGGTGCAGAGGAGGTTTACCAGGATGTTGCCTGGTATGGAAGGAAGATCGTATGAGGATAGACTGAGACACTTGGGGCTGTTTTCATTAGAGAAAAGAAGGTTTAGGGGTGACTTGATTGAGGTGTACAAGATGATTAGGGGGTTAGATAGAGTTGACAGTGTGAACCTTTTCCCGCGTATGGAGTCGGGTATTACAAGGCGGCATAGCTTTAAATTAAGGGGGGGTAGATATAGGACTGAAGTTAGGGGTAGGTTCTTCACTCAGCGAGTCGTAAGTTCATGGAATGCCCTGCCAGCAGCAGTGGTGGACTCTCCCTCTTTATGGGCATTTAAGCGGGCATTGGATAGGTATATGGAGGATAGTGGGTTAGTATAGGTTAGGTTGGCTTGGATCGGCGCAACATCGAGGGCCAAAGGGCCTGTACTGCGCTGTATTCTTCTATGTTCTATGGGTCTATGTACAGCATGTGGACAGCAGGTAGTTCAAGAAGGCGGGCCTAAGGGGCAACTTTTTCACACACAGGATGATCCGTGTGTGGAGTGAGCTGCCAGAGGAAGTGGTGGAGGCTGGTTCAATTACACCATTTGAAAGGCATCTGAATGGATATGTGAATAGGAAGGGTTTAGAGGGATATGTGTCAATTGCTAGCAAATGGGATTAGATTAGGAAATCTGGTTGGCATGGACAAGTTGGACCGAAGGATCTGTTTCCGTGCTGTACATCTCTATGACTCTATGACTCTAAGGCAGCTCATCGCCAACTTCTTAAGGGCAACTAAGGGTGAAAAAGAATGCTAGCCCAGCCAGTCACACCCACATCACATGAGTGAGAAATAAATCCTCCCAAGGATACGGGCCTTCAGTTCTGTAGATTAAAGAAGCTGTTATTGCTGTTCTACGAGAAGAAGATTGATGGAATATATGATAGAGGTGCTCAAAATATGAGAATTCTACACAGTAGATAGAGATTGTTCTCAATGGTGCAAGAGTTAAGATCCAAATGATGTAGATTTAACATGATTAACAAAAGGAAACCCTTTTTTGATACGGTGAATTGATACAATCTGGAATGTATTGTCTGAAAGAGCAATGGAGGCAAATTCAATTGTGACTTTCAAAATGAATTTGGATAAGTACAAGCTGATAGAACTATCGCAGAGATGCAGGAAAGAAACAGCTGAGTGGGACTGTTGAATTGCTCTTGAGTGAGCCAGCACCAGTTTTATGGGCTGGATAGCCTCCTGTCTTGTAACCATTTTACAGTATTATTCTCATAAGTGTTGCTGTGTCAATTAATCCTTTCAAAAGCAGGCAATATGTCAAACTCTACTTTCTCAGTTGGGGGATAAAAGGGGTAGAGTAAAGGCAACAGCACCAAGGTTCTGAACAGTATGAGAAAAGCTATTTATGTCAAGAAATATTGGTTACTTAAGAGCAGTTTTGAAGTTCTGGTTAAAAAATGAGAGGCAAAGGGATGTGGAGGCAGAGGGACAGTGTATTGAAACTTAGAAGGAAAGAGAAAAGGGAAATTCAGAGTAGTAATGACTCCACACTAAAGCCAAGACTTGTGACAAAATCCTGTCCACACATAAAGCAAACACAGGAATTCAATGATCACATTTTTGAAGCATGTGGAAAAATAATCTAGGCACCCTAAAATATTATCCATTTATGTGATGCTTCGCTTTAAAATTGTGAAGTTGTTCACGCAATGCAGTATTTAAACTTTCAGTGTAACAGGTGATCCGATCGCTTGCACAAGCTTTATTAAATATTAATAACAAAAATAAATGTTGCATAACTAGTGCCATATGTGTTGATGCGAGAACCATGCATATTTAAAATGACCTGATATGCTGTTGTACTGTATTGATGCTGCTTTAATGTTTTGCAGTAGGATGATAAAGCATTCAGATCTAACTGCACATTTTCACATTCATCAAATAGCCAAACCTGGTTGTGTTGTTATGAAGCATTCTCCTTCACTACCACGCAAGGAGGAATATCAGACAATGCCTTTCTTGTATGCATCCTGGCATTCAACTAAGTTGTGATGTTGATATTGGTCTATGAATAAGAAAAAAGCCTTATATTTACATAGCACTTTTCACATTCTTAGGACATTCCAAAACAGTTGATAGTCAATAAAGTACTTTTGAGGCATACCTACTGTTGTAATATACTAATGTCAAAACAATCTATTTTTTATGATGTCAATTGAGAAGTAAAAATTGGTCTGGGCACCAGGGCAACTTCTCTACACTTCTTTGCAATATTGTTACATTTTTTTTCCTGACACCCATCTGCAAATACAAACTGGCGTTGATTTAGTCTCTCACCCAAACAAAAACCACTTCAACAGTGTAACACTCCCTCAGGTCCTAGAATGGGATTTGAACTCACTGCTCTTCTGACATAGAGACCAGAGTGCTGCCAACTGACCAAGAGCACACCACGGGTTTATACCTTCTTGTTCTCCAAGAATAGAGAATGGTGATAGTGGCAGAACAGTGAGAAGAGGGAAAGAAATCAATAAAGCTGCTACCAATAAAATATTTCAACATTTTGTTTCATATGCCTTTCGGAGAGCTTGTTTGCTGGCCTAGGTTTCACAGTATCTGTAATTTATTTTTCTCCAATTCAACAAAGGTCAGAAGCTAAAGGAGTGCAGGACTACTCTAGTGCCAATCAAGTCCCAGTAAAATAGACTTTTAATCAAATCAAAAGCAAAAGTTTCCTTCAGCACAATGAGCTTATAATACACTTTGGGTGTCATCTGATTAGTTTCACTTGCAACTCTATTCCTGTGGTCCTGTAATTTTCCTTTCTGAAGTATTTGAATGGTTCCTTTTTCAAGTATTCACACCATTCCTTTTTGAAAGTTACCATTGAATTTGCTTCTACTTCCATTTTGTGCAATTCAAATCATCATCATCACTCTGTGCGTAGGAAAAGTATTCCTTCCCATTACTTTGATGATCACCTTTAATCTCTGCTCTCTAGTTGCCAACCCACCTATGAATGGAAGAAATTTCTCCCTTTTTACTGTATTAATAATTTTGTTATTTTTTATTTTAGTACAAAGTCTGATCCTCATGCATCAGCTTTACATGACTAAATTAAAGGGGTGACCTTTCAGTAGAATGGATAGAGATCTTTGTTCCGTCATTCTGTTTAACACAAGAGTGTCCTTTGAAAAAAGCACAGTTTTCTAAAAAAACCATTCGTGAACAATGACCATGTTACCATGACTAGAATCTGTCAAGGGGTCTACCAACATTTTTATGTTGTCTGTGGCTCCAGTTCTTTTGGGAACTTAACACAGCTAATACCTATTGCCAATAAAATGAGTCCCCACAATTAATGTGAAAATGTTAGGTGGTGTTCCTAAACTGTTGAAGATGTTGTCAGTTAAAAGACATTCTACAAGCTGTCAGTCATTGCTTGCCACTGTGATCAACTGGGATCTGTCATCTTTTCCCTTGTGAATTCTAGAGACGCCTTACCTTGACTAACAGAGGCAGAGGCACTTACATATTTTGCATATTGCCCAACTGATGATGTTCATTACAGAATTTAGCAGAATGTCTCTGTCTGCTATCATTCCCAACCTGATCCCTCTCCAGAGTCATGCAGATGCAATGACACTGATGCAGCTACACTCATGTCACAGCAGGGCTCATAAATTCTTGTGTTCCTGCCATCTCTTTGCCAGTGACATTACAACTGATGCTTTGCATGCTCGGAATCAAAGCTGATCTGTCTGGTTGTGTATCATCCCTGTTGCTGCATATCCCTATTACGAAATCCAGAAAGTCCTATGTCTGAATTTCACAATAAAACCAAACACAACAGGTTAAAAGCATGCTGCTCAAAATATGATTGAATGAAAATAATTCTACCTTTGGAGGATAGTTCTCAGGTGAGGGAAGGAATATTCTTTTTTGTTCTCTTTGTAAAAAAAAGAATTGAATACAAGAGGCCAATTAGATGATCTGGGTGCTATTTTTTCATCCATTATTTCAAGTCCAATTCTGTTTCCATTCTGTTTATCTCCTTTGATCTCATTTGGTTCAGCACCAAACAAGAGGGCATTATTAGAGTGATCCTGCCTTTCTTTTTGTACTAAGTGTTTCAACCAGCCTCTGGGAACAGCTAATGGGCCATCCCAGAAAGACTGTTCCCTGGGTTCTTCACAGGGATGCTGCTGGCCAAGGTAACGTACTTGCCCATGTGGGAAGAAATGCGATATGTCCAGCCTCCCTGCCTTCTCCATTGCTCATCTGTTATCTGGATTGTGATTGGGGCAGCAATGTTCACCCATGGCTGGAGAACTTGGAGAACACTGCATTCACATCTGCATGGAACAGTAACCCTTCCGACAATGCTTCAAACTTTACAAATGTCATAGACTATCAACAAATATTAAATAAATCTTTATGTGGTAACTACATTGGCAGTAGAAAACATGGGAAACCATAGACTTGTCATACTTTCCCCTTTTTGATGCCACAAGATATTCAACTTGGAATGGGGAGCTATGTTGATAGAATGGGTTCACACTTAAATTAGCACAGTAGTCTCAGTTGCAACTCAAAGCAAAGAAAAACATAGAATTCTGTGATGAATAGATTAATGCTTATTAATATTAGTATTCAGTAAATAAAAATAAGTGTTAAGGGAACCTAATTAAAAATTAATACAAAAACCTAGTAAAACGAACACTATATTAATCTGCATAAATTAATATAAACCATTCTTTTCATAACCTGATCAATATTCCAAAGACATTTACATTATTTTAGTGTTGTATTACATAATTGCGATCAAATATATTTATAATAACACTCCATGCGTTTTATTGAGGTTTAAACAAGAAATCCACATTAATAAACAAACGTTCAACTTTAACAAAACAAATATTGTAGCCAAAAAAAACTGCATTTCAGTGTTACGGAAGAGAAACTATTCTTTAGAAAATTCTAAAAGTGCTAACACTAAAGATGTTGAAATAGATTCAGATTGTTTTAAGTAGGTTCCGTTCGTTTGTTGTCTCCTTTAGGAAGCCTAAATGCTGGGATCTAGTGGGGGAAATGGGAAGAGGGGAGAAATTGAAGTGAATATTTACCCCCACCCCCACCTCCTCATAGAACCCGCTACCTGCTGAACACGTTTCTGCCAAATTGTCCATTGATTTTAAATTCATCAGCGGCTGCATAGCTAGCACTAGGGTTAATTTCCCAAGATACCATTTAGGTTAAAGGCATCCTGTCAATAAAGTACAGATCTGAAAAAAAAAACCCATTGCCCAGCTCACTCCTATTCACTATGTGAAAAGGGGGTGTGGGTCCTCCCTCCCCTGGACCAGTCTGCTCTCAAAGTGCTGCCTGAACGTGGAATCAGCACTGTCCTTCAATGGAGCTCGCAAACCTGGTGACTTGGGAAGAGATTGATATCAACAGTTCGCCTGAGCCCCGCACCCTTTCATAAAACACCTCTCCATTCCAATTTCCGTTCGATAATTACTCAATGAGAGAGACTGTGATGAATTTTGTAGATGAAATATCGCCTTCTCCCTTCCACTCGGCGCCGTATATTACCCAGGCGGAGAAGCCAATGCTCCCAAACCTTGCAGTGCTGCCCCCTCGGTCTTTAACGCAAAGGTCCCAGCGATTATGAAAGAAATTAGAAGGAGACAGATCATTTATCCTGATCAGCTAACTGACTGCTTCAAGTTGAGGAGGGCAGTGTTCAACATGTAAATAAAAGGACAGTGATCAGGGCTGAGAAGTTTGTCTTTCAACGTGGTCAGACAAATTAACATTGTTATATTTTTTTCTCTCCCCAAACGATGGAGGATATCGAAAATTTTGAATAACGTATTTTTAAAATCGATTAAAAATTGCAGCAAGGTTCATTTTCCTTTTTTTTTAACAACAAAATGACAGCGTTTGCCATTTCTCCAAATATACAGCCAACAGCTTGCAATGTTCCAGAGAGAAAATCACACTTTGCACCCATTGGATTTGTCGCTTGGGGCCTTAAGTTATGGGGCGGATGGTTGTACACACGCGCGCACACACACACACACAAACCCTTCCCAGACCCTGCACCGAAATGTTGGACGAATTTGTCGTTAATTCACAATCTCCGAGTTAGTATAAATGAGAATCGACTTCAATAAAGGTGACTGCACCTAAAGAGGACTGTAATGTGCTGGGAACCTCAAGTAAGCAGAAAATACCGGCAGTCCTCAGGGAGTCAGAGAGTTCCTGTTGAGAGAGAGAGAGAGGTAACGGTTCAAAGCTCGGAGGAGAGGTGAGAGGGTCTAACAGAAGGTCAGAGAGCTGAAAACAGCAATGTGACCCTCTCTGTAGATACCGCCTGAGTATGTCCAACACACCTTTGAGCATTTTTGTTTTTGCATTGCTGCATAGATATATATCTGCATAACATTTTTACATACCCATGTGTGTGTGAGAGAGGTGTGCTCGAACTGTCAGGAAACCTTGGGCTGAGTGATGACTCTGCTTGCTCGTTTAACCAAAGGCAAGCAGAGGGTGAAGTGGCTGTCCCGGAACCGAGAGCTCAGGCCAGCCTCACAGCCGCTCTGTGAACACATCACCCTACACCATCTCTCCTCCCCCCCACCATCAGACTGGAAAACATCCACATGTGCCTGCACCACTCACGCTGGGGCTGGGCAAAGGCCTGAAATCTGAAAACGACTTCGGGCCGGTGGAGTTAACAGTGACGACGGGGTTGGGGGACAAAGACGGGGTTTTTGTTTTTAAAATGTGGGGTGGGGTAATTTTTGATTTGAAGTGACGGAACAGTGGCTGCTCCACGATTAGTGTCCAGAGAGCTCAGTAATGGACAGCAGGAGCGAGCAGAGCCAACGGGAGCAGGACCCAGAGCATCTCAGCAAAGATCTACTGTTGGCATTACTGGCTCAAAACCAGCAGCTTCGAAACGGTGAGAGAGAGAGAGAGGCTGTTACGACAAAGGTTCATTAATATACATTCCAATGAAGGACCCTTAGATATTATCTGACTGACATTAGGAATCATAGAGACTTTTTTAGTTTAAAAACAACTGGGAGTAAATTGATCAAAATACAGAATTTCTTTCCTCGCGGGCTTTTATTTTCTTGGAAAATAGGAGAATGTAGTAAGCTTTATTCGAACCAACTCGACCTCACCAATGTGGTTCACCCTCCAGATTAAACGCTTTCTGGACCTCTGTATGGTGGAGTCAGTGTGCACGCCGGGTTTTGAAGGGGGGGGGGGGGGGGGGAGGAGGCCAAACACGATTTGATCAGACTTTTCTTAATATTTAAAATAGAGGGATTTTCCCGTAAATAGTAAAAAGAAACAAAATCGCAAATCCCTCAACGATTTTGTATTGTTGCTTGGTGAATAGGTAAGTTTAAACAAGCAAGGCGCAGTTATGCAGTCAATTATTCCAAAGGCAGACTCGTCGGGAGACAACTGTTCCCTAATAGCATTTGTGCTAAAGTGCAATTTAATTTTCTCTCCCTTATCAATAGCTTTCTTTGCCATCTGACAATTAGGAGCGGCTTAGGGGAAAGAGCTGCTTTTTATGTGTGTGTGTGTCTGTTCCGGTTTGTGTAGTGATCCACCAGAAAACAGACAATTTAAATCTCTCTCCTTCTCGAACCGAATCTGTTTTGCTTCATTATTATTGTGCGTTTATTTAACTGTATAAAGTTCATCTTGGACGGCGGCTAGCCAGTCTGACCCGGGCACTGAGATCCAGTTACCACCGGTAGGTCCTGACGTCTATTCCTTTTTTTTAGAAAAAAAAACAGGACACATTAATGGGAGTGTTTTGAGACAGCAGTTTCAGTCTCTCCGTCTGTGTGTTCGTGCAGTTAACAGGTTCTATTTCGTGACTGCAGTGTATTTAATACTAGACTTAGCTGGGAAGAGAAAACGGAAAAGAGACGTTTTGATTTCTAAATGTGCAGGATGTATTCCCTAGTGCGAATTTAGAACGCGTGGAATACGTTTAATTTGTAAAAAAAAATGAAGTTTACACAGACAGAATGCAATAATTTGGATTATGAGCGATAAACAAAGAGACAGTTTAGGGCCTAACAACAAAATAAATGACATACCAGTGCAAACACATGTATCGATTGTGAAATCCAGTGTAGTTCGGGGTAATGGCATTTAGTTCTTATGTGGAGAGATGCTATGAACTGTGCGGCGTTTGGCCTACATAAGGTTTGGGAACTGCTCCTTGCCAATATATTTAGATAGTACAGAAATCTATTTTCTTCAGAATAAAACTGCGCCCTCGATTACTGTCATGGCCTATCTCCTGTATAGCATTTGATTAGTGTCTCGACTGTAACCATCTCCTCAGTACAATCCCACCAAGACACCACCGCCAACCTAAGGACAGCACTTCTACTGCTGGAGGAACCCAATGAGAGAAAGTGTTTTGTCACTGGAGGCTTGTGGCTTGCAGGGATGCATTGTGAACTAAATCAGCACCGGGTCCCTATTCAACCGTTACTTAGGATTCAACAATCCATAAAATTATGTATATGTTTATGAGTGTGTGTTGATGGTGGAGCTCGTGGACTGGAGAGGGAACTCTGCAAGTAAAGCAAATGTAAATGTTGCAAGTCAGTGCGTGGTGGTGGTTACTTTGACATTCTGAAATATACTACTTTGTGTGGTAAACCACATGTCACGTTTGCTTTTGGGATTACACACGTTATGACATTACACAGTGGTTCCTGCAACTTACCATATTTTCTGCTACATTTAATTCATGATATATTACGCGTTTTAAACCCGCAATAAATAATTCCATAATGTAAGACATTAATTATTTAGCTGAAAGTAACGATTTGGGGAAAGCTACATTTACCAAACCCTTTGAACACTGAAGGAACAAGGTGATGGCTCGTGCACAGTTAAAATAGCTTTAGCATTAAACTTTATTGGAAGGACATGAAGAGGTATGCTTGTGTATGAGGTAGTAAGCAGATCCATTACAGAAAGCAAGCAGATCAAATCTCTTCTCTGTCTTCAACAACAACGTCCATTTATATGACGCCTTTAAGTAAGGGAAAAGGCCAGATGTTGCTGTTTGCTGCAAGTTGAGACTTAGCCACGTAATGTTGCATTGGAGCAGGGGACTGGAAGCTTCGTTGTTGAGGAATGTTTCACGGAGCGATTTAAAAGACGAGGGAAGCAGAGAGGCCCAAAGATTAAGGGAGAGAATTACAGAGTTTAGAATTCCGGGAGCCGATTGGGACAGCTATTAAAACTGGGAATCTGCTCAGGCCAGAATTGCAAATGTTTGGGTTGTAGTCTGGAGGAGATGACAGATAGATATAAATGTGCACTTTTCTGTCTCTTTTTATATCTCTTTCTATATGTTCACCCCTCGGTTTATTTTAATCGCTGTCTCATCGTGTGCGACTCTAGACTGATGTGATTTCACCCCCTCAACCCAACGCCCTCTCCCTGTCCTGTGTTGTAATCTCCTTATATTGTAAGAGCTGCTCAGACGGCTCAGTTCAAGTCCTTAGTAATATCAGTGGACCAAACAACAGACTTAGCAGAGGCACATGGTCACGGTTCTCCCTGCATTTCTGGGATGAATCATGTTGCCTTTGACGAATTTATTTTTCGAAGTTTTGAGTAATTATAGTCCCAAAACATTTCAAACGAAAGCGTAGATAGTGTGCGCTGTGTTTTTGAAATGAATCGGTTCTATCTGGATGCAGTGCTTAGATAGATAGAACACGAATTATAGTCTATTTCAGAATCAAAGTGCCGCCAAAACAATCTCTGCATCTGCCTTGTGAGCTATGTGGTTGTTTCAATAGGACATTTGGTTACAGTCTTTCGTTGCATATATTCTGTCAATATTAATAAATGCATCCAGTGGAACTGGATTTATTTTGTGTGTTAAATATTCATATTTCCAATCGTTGTAAAGCAGAAATCTTCCGTGGAATTAAAACTGTCGGAGAGCATAGATAATCCTCATGAAATGAAGCCCATTTATTTTGACTTAGCGCACCACGCATCAAAGAAACCCCCTTTTAGCGCTTGTTGCTTTGTTCAAGCCTGTATGTGCAGATGTTCAGCTCAGTTCCTCTTCTGGACGGTGTCAGAGATTTCGGCTTTCTTCAGGATATCAATGTTTTAAAACAATGCGGAGCAGTCTTGTCGACAGCAAAACAAATTATTTGCCAGTTTTCTTTGGTGGCTGGGTTCTAGCGTAGCTAAACCTGGTTGGTTAAAATATATGAATTAATAGCGCAAGGAATGACTGGGAAACAGTGCATGTGTAATGGTAAATTAATCAAAGCACCCAGGAACTACAGCCAGCAACATCATACAAATGAGATCAGTCATTAAGAAGCAGCACCTATTGTATATCGAACCCCGGTAAATGTAACACTTGTGTGTGTCTCTCACAACTGCATCACTAGTGTCTGCAGCTCTCCTGTTACGACTCTCCTGTAAATATAACACCTTAGGAACAGATCTCTCAAATATAATATTCATTGTAAAAAGCTGTCCTATAAATATAACACTCATTGTATTCAGCTCTTCTGTAAATATAACACTCATTGTATTCAGTTATCTTGTAAATATAACATTCATTGTATTCAGCTCTCCAGTAAATATAGCACACATTGTAAACAACTCTCCTGTAAATATAACATCTTAGAATACAGGTCTCTCAAATATTGTATTCATTGTAAAAAGCTGTCCTGTAAATATAACACTCATTGTATTCAGTTATCTTATAAATATAACATTCATTGTATTCAGCTCTCCCAGTAAATATGACACACATTGTAAGCAACTCTCCTGTATATATAACATCTTAGAATACAGGTCTCTCAAATATTATATTCATTGTAAAAAGCTGTCCTATTAATATAACACTCATTGCATTTAGTTCTTCTGTAAATATAGCACTCATTGTATTCAGCTCTCCTGTAAAAATAACATCCTAGAATACAGATCCCTCAAATATAGTACTCATTGTATTCAGTTCTTGTGTAAAGATAACACTTACTGTATGCAATTTTCCTATAGATATAATACTCATTGTGCACAGATCTCTTGTATATATCAATCACCTGAAAATAGAACACTCATTATATACAGTTGTCCTGTAAATATAATACTTTGTACACAATTTTCTCAAATATAACACTCATTGTATTCTATTCTACTGTAAAGATAACACTCATTGTATACAGTTTCCTGTAAATGTAGCTTGCATTGTATACAGATCTCCTGTATATACAGATCACCTGAAAATATAACTCATTGTATACAGCTCTCTCATGAATATCAGACAAAATACATAAGACCAGTCCCAGCAAAAACATAAACATCTCAAGAATATAACATATTAATGACAGATCTATGTATAACATATTAAATGGAGAGATCTTTATATAAACATCATTATATTTGAGAAATCCATTACATACATTATATACAAATCTCTCCATATAACATTTTATATTTAGATCTCTCATTAATATGTATATGGACATCTCAAATGTAATACGCATTATACATAAAGCTCTCATAAATATTGTACACATTTTGTTTTTATTCACTTATGGAATGTGGGCATCACTGGCTGGGCCAGCATTTAATACCTGTCTCTAGTTACCCTTGAGAAGGAAGTGGTGAGCTACTTTCTTGAACTGTTGTAGTCCATCTTACTTTATGTAGTTATGAAAAACTTGTGTACATTGTCTCACATTGCACAGGGAGGTGAGACATAAAGCCTTTGACTGAACATTCACCAAGGAGATCCAACAAAACTGGGGAAAACCAGATCTGTCATAACTGAAGTCCCCAATATCAATATCCTCGGGCTTAACATTAATCAGAAACTGAATGGGTCGTCCATGTAAATAGTATGCCTCCAAATATAGGCTGGGAATTCTGTGATGAGTCAATCACGTCCTGACTCCCAAATGCCTGTCTATAATCTATTTTACACAAGTCAGGAGAGTGATGGAATATTTTTCACTTGCCTGAATAACAGCATTTAAAAAGCTTGACACCATTGAGGACAAGCAGCTTACTTGATTGCCTCACCATCCATTACCGTAACCACCCACTCCCTTTAATGAGACACAGTGGCAGTACCATGTACCACCTACAAGATGCTTGCCAAGCTTTTTCCGGTGGTACGTTGCAAACCCGTAACCTCAACCACATAGTAGGACAAGGGTGATAGATACTTGGGAACAACAGAACCTGCAAGCTCTTCTCTCCACTCCTGAGTTGCAATTATATCACGGCTCTTTCACTTCCTTTTAACAGCATCGTAGGTGTACTTACCCACCATGGA
The DNA here is from genome assembly GCF_037043375.1 of Chiloscyllium plagiosum. Lineage (NCBI taxonomy): Eukaryota > Metazoa > Chordata > Chondrichthyes > Orectolobiformes > Hemiscylliidae > Chiloscyllium > Chiloscyllium plagiosum. The sequence goes on along the minus strand of NW_028270147.1, from coordinate 85,487,718 downwards.
CTGCAGCAGATCAAGAAGAAAGCTCACCAACATTTTCTCAATTATTAATAAATAAATAGTGCTGGCCTAACCAGTGACACCAACATCTCATGAATTAATAAAAAAACACTATGTACATATGTCTAAAATATGCATGACTGGAACTCTATAGCAGGTACCACATGCAATCTTCAAAAATATGTAACATTGAACACTTGCTAAATAAATGCTCAAAGTTTTCCTCTTATCAATAGATGCTAACATTTTGCTTCCAAAATTGTAGAACCTTCACTGTTTTTCATCCAGTGTTCCTAGAGGGACAACAAATTAAGCATGTTCAAATGAGCACCTCAATATATTAGGCTGTAACTCCCCCTCCCCCCAAATTTCTTTAATCTCTCAAAAAGCAACAAGCAGTGAATAATATTTTTAGTCCAAGTCTAAATCAAGTACATCAGGAATTGCATTAGCTAAATATTAATATTATCACATTTATCTTTGTGAAATATAACAAATTATGATGAATTTTGGTATTGTTCAACGTATAATGATCTCTCAAATATAAGTAAATAGACTGCATTGATCACTCTGACATATGTCATAATGTACACAGATATAAAACACAGCATACTTATTTCTCTATTAAAGACATAATGTATGTATAATTTTATATTTGACACTATATAGAATTCAAGTATGTAACATGAAGTTCTAAATTTTCGTCATTCATAATATGAGAATATAATACACACCAAATCATTTATCCATTATGTTCTATTATATATATGTATATATAAATAATTTGGAGGAGAATATAAATGGCTAATTAGCAATTCTGCTCAAGACATGAAGATTGAGGGAGCTGTGGATAATGAGGAGAATTCTCGGAGAATGCAGCAGGTTATAACAGCTAGAAACTTGGGCGGTAAAATGGCAGATGGAGTTTAATCTGGACGAAAGGGAGGTGATGCATTTTTGGAGATCTCGTGAAGTATATAGTAAATGGCAGAACCCTTGATAGCATCATCACGCAGAAGTATCTATGTGTACAGGTCCACAGTTCCCTGAAAGTCGCAACAAAAGTGGGTAAGGTGGTCAAGAAGGCTTATAGCATGTTTTGCCTTCACTAGATTGGGCACAGAGTATAAAAATTGGCAAGGCATGTTGCAGCTGTATAGAACTTTATTTAGGCCACATTTCGAATATGGTGTACAGTTCTGATCACTACATAAGCAGAAGGATGTGGAAGCTTTAGAGAGAGTACAGAAATGGTTTATCAGGATGTTGCCTGCTTTGGAGGGAGTTAGCCATGAGGAGAGATTGGATGAATTTGGTTGGTTTTCCATTGAACATCAAAGAATGAGGAGCAACCTGATGAAGTTTACAAAATTATGAGAGACATGTATAGAATGGATAGTCAAAGCCTTTTTCCCCGAGTGGAAATGTCAATTACTACAGTACGTTGTAAAGGTAAAAAGGAGTAAGCTTAAAGGAGATATGAGAGGCAAGTTATCATCGAAAGTGGTAAGTGCCTGAATGCACTGCTAGTGGAGGTTGTGGAGGCGGCTACAATAGCAATGTTTAAGAGACATTTTGCAGATATATGTATAGGCAGTGAATCATAGACTCCCTCGGAATAGAGGAAATGGATGGCCTAGAGGCAAGTTTATAAAGTCATGTGTTGGCGCAGTCTTGATGGGCCGACTGGCCTGTTCCTGTGCTCTATTGTTCTTTGTTCTTTGTTTAACTATTATTTTAACACACAACACTGGATATATAGACTGCTGCAACAGATAACACACTACGGACTTACGATCTTTTGTGTGGACTTGTTTTGTTGTGAGCATGTAATATGTGAGTATAAATAACTTATAAATACATAATGTACACCATGTGACCTCCCTTTACTAAATAGCTTACAATATACACCACTATAAATGCATAACAGATAACCTGTCAGATAATTAACATGTAATGTTTAAAGCAGTGCTTGCAATGTGCGCATCAATACTCCGAGCAGGGCTGTGAGCTCTGAGGCAGCAACAGCCTCCTTGGAACGTTGACTAAATCAGGACAGCTATGTGTCTGCTTTAACAGGCTCCCACTCTCACCACCCCACAGCCTCAACTGCTCATTTGCTAAGTTGTCACTAAGGAGTCATGATCATTTTCAAGCCTTAAAATGGGGTCACAGTGGGACACATTTAGGAAGCACTTCGGTCGAGCCCTTCTGTCATAAATATATAGCAATTTATACTGAGCTGTCCTATTTAACATGTACTATATACGGATTGCTCAATTATACAACGTATTGGCTGTAGATTGCTCTTCAGCAGATTTAAAAGTAAATGCCCTGCAATCCTGTCATGACTATATATGCACACCATGTCGAGCTTCTCTAAGTTAATTCACTGCATCAATATCTAAATGTACAACTAACTAATTTATAATCTCTCATAAATATATTACACCAGGTTGAGCTTCTCACAGGTAGGTTATACATAATGTCTGCATGCAGCTAAACTATGTGATCAAAGCTATATCACTCACTGTGCAAAAAATACATATTCAAAGACATACAGTCAAGAGATCATTCACATACATTGTACATCAAGTCATACAACACAAAAACAGGCCCTTTGGTCCAACTCATCCATGCCAACTAGACATCTTAATCTGAACTAGTTCCATTTTCCATCATTTACCTGTGTCCCTCTAAACTTTTCCTATTCATTTGCCCATCCAGATGTTGTAATTGTACCTGCCTCTACCATTTTCTTTAGCAGCTTGTTCCATACATGCACCACCCTCTGTTTGAAAAGAATTACCCATTAGGTCCTCTTTGAATCTTGCCCCTCTCATCTTAAACCTATATGCCCTCTAGTTATAGATGCCCCACACTAGGACCATGGCTATTGACCCTATTCATGCCAGCCATGATTTTATAAACCTCTATAAATTCACCCCTCTGCCTCTGATACTTCGAGGATAAAAGCCCCAGTCTATTCAAGCCCTCCCTATAACTGAAACCCTCCAGTACTGGAAAATTCTTGTGAAACTTTTCTTCATCGTCTCAAGTTTAACAACATCCATCCAAAGCATGCACATGTAGATACTCCTGCTGACACATGCACTGAAGTACACACTCTTGTGTATACACAGATTCTTAAGGGGAGTGCACATACATGTTCTTGCACAGCAGTCACAGGACACAAATGTAGAAATATAAAAGAAGCATATGCAGCCACATATGTACACTCACAAAATTCCTGCAGATACAATCAAGCATGATTCAGGGCAGGCAGGGATTGCCGTCTACAGGATTTATTCAGTGGTTTCACAGTTTCTATACTTAATGTTGACTCTCTCAAATCTGACCTTGTTCTCTTCAAGTCGATTTGTGTCAAAAAGGTTCAACCCAGAAATAAACATGGAATTCCATATTGCCTGCTAGCAACCAGCCTGTACAAGAGGGTAGAATTTTGCCGTTAGAAATGTCACAGCCATCATTACGGAAGAGTTATTAAGCAGCTAAAGCTTTAACCATGTATGATCTAATTTCAACTGTGAATTTATATTATATTAAACTGAATACATCGGGCAAAGGCTTTTTTTTTCATTATAAATGAAGTAGGTATTTCCCAAATAGGGACATGTTACATCGGCTTTAATGGATAGACCGTCATTGACAGTCATAAAATGAAATGAAAAGTAGGGATTCACATTGTAATTACTGCTACTAGAGCAACACTTAGGGTTAGCAAATTAAATGCTGCAGAACCTTGACCCCTTTATTCATTCAGTCACTGTTGTAGATCAATCTCAGCAGGAAAGCTCTCATTGCAGAGATTTTACATGAACAGTTTTATCAAAGAATCTTCCAAGGCTCAGCTAATTGACAAATTTGTTAAGCGCTTATAGCTACTTAGGATGCAGTGGGTTTGCTTCTTTATAGGTATCTGTAAATGGGAGTTTTTTTTTCTCTTTTTAACCAAACTAGTTAGAATGAGTGGATAATTCCCTGTCATTTGACTGTATATTGTCAAGCCATAAAGTTCCTGTGATTTTGTCACATAGAACATAGAACATACAAGATTACAGCACAGTGCCGGCCCTTTGACCCTCGATGTTGCGCCAACGTGTGAAACCATTCTGAAGCCCATCTAATCTACACTTTTCCATGATCATCCATATGTTTATCAAATGACCATTTAAATGTCCTTAAAGTTGACGAGCCTGCTACTGTTGCAGGTGGGGCGCTCCACGTCTTTACTACTCTCTGAGTAAAGAGTGTACCTCTGACATCTATCCTATGTCTATCACCCCTCAATTTAAAGCTATGTCCCCTTGTGCTAGCCATCACCATCTGAGGAAAAAGACTCTCACTGTCTACTCTAATGAATCTTCTGATCATCTTGTATGCCTCTGTTAAGTCACCTCTCAATCTTCTTCTCTCTAACGAAAGCAGCTTCAAATCCCTCAGTCTTTCCTTGTAAGACTTTCCCTCTGTACCAGGCAACATCCTGGTAAATCTTCTCTGTACCCTTTTCAATGCTTCCACATAACTCACGTTGTTACTTTACTGGTACAGATGTCAGTTCAAAGCCTACTGGGGAAGGGAGTTAAAAATGAAACCCAATGTGAACAAAATGTTCCTCAGCAAAACTATGGAAGTGAGGTAAGCCTATGATATAACATGATGGCTATCCAGATAAATACAATCCAATTTCTTGATGAGGCAACTACTTGATAGGATTTTTGGGATGATTAATTACTTTTAAAAGTTATTACAAGTTGGTCTTCCCTCCAAATAGTTACAGGTTGATGCTGTCAGATACTATAACTCAGGTCGTCTTGAATCCCTCATCTAAGCCATAAATTGAAGGTTGGTAAGTTCATTAGCAAAAGCATGCCTACAGAAATTGCTGCAGAACAGTGCTGGGAAATCAGCCCATCATCTTCAAGCAAAAAATATGAAAATGGGCTTGGATCTTGCCTTCTGATCAGAAATGCAAAGTCAGATAGGGAATGGCAGCAACCCTGACACTAACCCGAATGCATTCAGAGTTATCTAAAAATATCACTATGGTGAAGACAATATTTGCCTCATAAGCAAGTAGAAGATCAGGTGCAATCCATTTCATGAAATGGGAAAGTAGTGAAAACTACAGTCACAGCTCTTCCAGAAAATGTGAGCACCTACTGTGGGATTCCTGGGCTGTCTACAAGGGGAAATATGAAACTGATAATATCCATTTCATCAAACCGATACAACAATGGTAACTTCTGTACACCAAAGAAATGGCAGGCATGCAATTGGAAGAGGTAACAATCTCCTTCTGGGTCAGGGGATAGTGAGTGTAAGTTCCATCTTGTAGTTAGAGTTCTTGGTCTAGGTTGACATTCCAAGCTGTACTCAGCAGATGTTGCTACTGTGGCAATGTTGCCCCCATTAAATTTGATATCCTGTCTATTTATTCAGTTACATATTAAATGTCTTGCGCCGCATCATGGATTGTTCCCAGTGCCTGGCTCTTAATTCCTCTCTCAAACAGCACCACCAGAAGAACCAAGTAGATGGGCACAGAATTTTTACCACATTAGACGAAACAACTTTTGTCCACCTAATCTTGGAGACTAATTACTACAATGAGCCAATGTCATTATTGTTGTAAAATGTGTGATTATCAAAAAACTAGATAGATTTTGTTCTTTTATCATGTAGAAAATCAAATGCCTTTTAACAAAAGCAAAATCAAGATGGGGAGTGAACAAAATACCTCAATGATCTAAAGTGTAAATGTGATATGAGTGCAAATGTGATATATTTTAATATATTTTTGATGTCATGATTATTTAAGACGTACTATTTGCAGAAATGGTATTTCTTAACTGCATCAGTAAGTTGTTCACACCTTCTAATGTTTAGATTCTATAGGTATCCTGCTTCCAATCCTGTTTGCAACTGTAAAGCATTGATAAGAGACGATGAATGGTCACACTTCTGAAACAATGTGACTTCTCATTAGAAAATCAAAAGTCTTGTTTTATTGTCATGTAAATCCTCCTTTGCATCATATTTTGATCTGACCATATTAACAATTAGTTATTCTTACAGGGTTTAATATAATCACATTGCACTGTGAAAAATATTATCTGACCTACAAGAACCATTTAGATTAATGTCAAACTATCTGGTGTTCAGGCATCATTTTAAGGTTAACAGATGTAAAGAAAGTTATTGTGCTTACCTGAGAAGCTGAAGCTGATCAGTGCAGTACTGTAAAGTTCTGTGAGGGAGAATGCCCAGTATATATTATTGTGTCAGGGTGAGATGAAGTATCTCATAAGGTTTAACCAGTTTAAGTGGAAGCAATCTATTTTTTGTATTAACTCACAAGATGTGGTTGTCACTGGCTGGGCCAGTACTTCTAAGTATCCAAAGGAGTATCTCCTTAATCATTGCGGTCCCTGTGGTGTGAGTACACCATCAGTGTTATTGGGGATGGAGTTCTAGGATTTTGACTGAGCAACAATGAGAGATGAATGATATAATTCCAAGTTGGGATGGCATGTGAATGGAAGGGGAACTTGCTGCAGGTGGTATTTGCCATGCATCTTTGCCATTGTCTCTGTAGTTGGTAGAACTCCCATGTTTGGAAAATGTTGTCCAGACATGAGTTGTTGCTGAGCATCACATAAATTGAATACTCTGCAAAGGGACTGAATATTGAAGGTAATGGATGGGATCTTAATCAAACAGGCTGCTTTTTCCTGGATGGTATTAGGCTCCTTGAGTATTGTTGAACTCATCCAGGCAAGTTGGGAGCATTCCATCATGTTTTTGACTTGTGATCGTAAAAAAGTGGACCATTTTTGTGAATTCATTATAGTGACTCATCATTGAACCTCACAGACTCTGCCTGGTCTTGTAGCCACAGTCCAGTTCAGTTTCTGAGCAATGGGTGACTTTTCAGAGTATTGATAGTGTGTGTTATTGTCCTTCTCTAATCACCCTTGAGAAGATGGTGGTGAGCTGCATTTGTAAACTACTGCAACCTATTGGATGGAGGTACACCCACAATGCCATTAACGAGGGAGTTCCAAGATTTTAACCCATCAACACTGAAGGAACAACAATATATTTCCAAGTCAGGATGGTGACTGGCTCAGAGGGGTACTTGTATGTGTGGTGTTCCCATGTATTTGCGGCTCTTGTTATTATTGAGTGGTGCAGCTTCATAGCACTGCCTCTGACCTCATCCATCATTTCGCTGATAATTGAGAGTAGACAGATGAGTCAGTAATTGGTTGGATTAGACTTCTCCTGCTTTTTTATGGGCAGGACATAAATGGGCAATTTTCCATGCCGGGTCGATGCCAGTGCTACAGTTACATTGGAAAAGTTTGACTAAGTTTATTCAGTATGCTGGAGGGCATCCTCAATATGAAGGTGGTAGTTTGTCACTACAAGGATTGTACGATGATCACTTGTAGCAAAACTGATGAACAAAACCATCTGCAGCAGGTCGCTTTGTGAGGAGGAGCCAAGTGTTTTTGTCTCTCTTGTTGCAGCTCTCCCCACTTGCTGCAGAAAGAGTCTCACTGCTATGTCTAGCACAGCAAGGGACCTTGGCAGAGAGGGAGGAGCAAGTGTATTTAATGCTGTTACCCTGAAAGAGCACAGCAAGATTATTCTCCATGAAGTCATTGCTATTACTGTTTCAGCAGTCATTGTGTTCGTCTGAAGGACAGATTACTGGACTGCTGTGACACCATGTAAGCCTCTATAATCCACAGCCATGATGACAACAGTCTGAGCTTGGGCGGAAGCTAGCTGATTTTACATGACTTCATTCCAAGCTGCTACAGCAACACTGAGACATTTGGGTGACTGCAGTTTGTGCAGCCTATGTATTGTACCAACCAAGGCAATGTTAAGGGGAAAAGTTCCAGATGTTTGAATCAGCGATGTTGGAGGAATGGCGATTATATTTCTAAGTCATGTCATTGTGTGGCTTGAAGGGGAAATCACAGGTGGCAGTGTTGCCCTTTATTTGCTGTTCTTTTAGTCTAGCTGTTAGATTTTGGGGGCTTGGAGGGTTGAAGGAACCTTGGCAAGTTATTGCAGTGAATTTTGTGCATGATACATACTGTTGCCACTGTGCATCAGTGGCAGAATGAATGAATGTTTCAGGTGGTAGAAAGGATGCCAAATCAAGTGATTTAATTTGGGTGAAATACTTTCAGTTTAAGTTGTCAATTCTTTAAACTTAATATGTCTACTAATTCCAATTTACATTTGAAGATAAAGCTTATTGAGAATACTACATAGGAAGATGCAACACAGAGAACCCACTACTTAGGTTTTTAGTAGGGATCATGTTTCAAGTTTGGTTTTACATTGAGCTTTAGTCATGAGACACAAATTTCATATATTTTATAAGATGAGGTGAAATACTTCAATCTTATGCATTTTGCAAATCTGCTATTTACTACTTTTTTGTATGTATCTGTTTGTTTATTTTACTGTTTAAGTCACACTCTGAGGGATTATCTATACCAAAAACAAGAGATCATGTAAGAGTTTGCAATATATTCAATTATCTGCATGAGTTTAGGATTTTCTGCTTGACCTCTATGGTTGAGCACTGCCTGACATCTCAGCATTGGCAGAAGATTGCTCCCATTCAAAGGGAGCAAAGTATCATTTCTGGGAGTAGGTAATAGTTTGGAGGAGAATTATGGAGCTTAGGTTGTTACAGGGGATGAAACTTTATTGCTGGAACAGCACAGCAGGTCAGGCAGCATCTAGGGAACAGAAGATTCGACGTTTCGGGCACATGCCCTTCTTCAGGAATGAGCAGAGAGTGTTCAGCAGGAGAAGATAAAAGGTAGGGAGGAGGGACTTGGAGGAGGGGCGTTGGAAATGTGATAGGTGGAAAGAGGTCAAGGTGAGGGTGATAGGTCGGAGTAGGGTGGAGGCGGAGAGGTCAAGAAGAAGACTGCAGGTCAGGAAGGCGGTGCCGGGCTGGAGGGATTCGGCTGAGACAAGGTGGGGGGAGGGGGGATGAAGAAACTGGTGAAGTCCAAGTTCATCCCCTGTGGTTGGAGGGTTCCCAGTCGGAAGATAAGACGCTCCTCCTCCGACCGTCGCGTTGTTGTGGTTTGGCGGTGGATGAGTCCAATGACCTGCATATCCTCAGTGGAGTGGGAGGGGGAGTTGAAATGCTGTGCTACAGGGTGATTGGGTTGGTTCGTCCGGGTGGCCCAGAGGTGCTCTCTGAATCGCTCCGCAAGTAGGCGGCCTGTCTCCCCAATATAGAGGAGGCCACACCGGCTGCAGCGGATGCAGTAGATAATGTGGGTGGAGGTGCAGGTGAATCTGTGGCGGATATGGAAGTTTCCTTTGGGGCCTTGGAGAGAAGTGAGGGGGGAGGTGTGGGCGCAAGTGTTGCACCTCCTGCGGTTGCAAGGGAAGGTGCCGGGAGTGGAGGTTGGGTTGGTGGGGGGTATGGATCTGACAAGGGAGTCGCGGAGGGAGTGGTCTCTACGGAAAGCTGATAGAGGAGGGGAGGGAAACGGACCCCACCACCAAGGATATATTTCCCTCCCCTCCTCTATCAGCTTTCCGTAGAGACCACTCCCTCCGCGACTCCCTTGTCAGATCCATACCCCCCACCAACCCAACCTCCACTCCCGGCACCTTCCCTTGCAACCGCAGGAGGTGCAACACTTGCGCCCACACCTCCCCCCTCACTTCTCTCCAAGGCCCCAAAGGAAACTTCCATATCCGCCACAGATTCACCTGCACCTCCACCCACATTATCTACTGCATCCGCTGCAGCCGGTGTGGCCTCCTCTATATTGGGGAGACAGGCCGCCTACTTGCGGAGCGATTCAGAGAGCACCTCTGGGCCACCCGGACGAACCAACCCAATCACCCTGTAGCACAGCATTTCAACTCCCCCTCCCACTCCACCGAGGATATGCAGGTCATTGGACTCATCCACCGCCAAACCACAACAACGCGACGGTCGGAGGAGGAGCGTCTTATCTTCCGACTGGGAACCCTCCAACCACAGGGGATGAACTTGGACTTCACCAGTTTCTTCATCCCCCCTCCCCCCACCTTGTCTCAGCCGAATCCCTCCAGCCCGGCACCGCCTTCCTGACCTGCAGTCTTCTTCTTGACCTCTCCGCCTCCACCCTACTCCGACCTATCACCCTCACCTTGACCTCTTTCCACCTATCACATTTCCAACGCCCCTCCTCCAAGTCCCTCCTCCCTACCTTTTATCTTCTCCTGCTGAACACTCTCTGCTCATTCCTGAAGAAGGGCATGTGCCCGAAACGTCGAATCTTCTGTTCCCTAGATGCTGCCTGACCTGCTGTGCTGTTCCAGCAATAAAGTTTCAGCTTTGATCTCCAGCGTCTGCAGACCTCACTTTCTCCTCCTGTTACAGGGGATGCAATACTACACATGGGCCTTAGGATGAGCTAGAAAATACCATTTGTTACAGGTACAATAGAATCACAGTGATAAGTAATAATGTTGAACACACAGCACTTCTCTTTTCCATGGAAGCTGAGATTAGATTAGGCTCCCTACAGTGTGGAAACAGTCCCCACCGACCATCCGAAGAGCAACCCACCCAGACTCATTCCTCTACACCGAGCACTGTGGGCAATTTAGCATGGCTAATTCACCTGACCTGCATATCTTTGGACAGTGGGAGGAATCCAGAGCACCTGGACGAAACCCATGCAGATACAGGGAGAATATGCAAACGCCACACAGACAGTTGCCTGAGGCGGGAATTGAACCCAGGCCCCTGGCGCTGTGAGGCAGCAGTGCTAGCCATTGTGCCACCCATATTTATATTGAAGAGATATGTGCTTTTCTAGTTTTTGGGCTACCTGATCTTTTTATATATTACATTACTTACAGTGTGGAAACAGGCCCTTCGGCCCAACAAGTCCACACCGACCCGCTGAAGCGCAACCCACCCATACCCCTACATTTACCCCTTACCTAACACTACGGGCAATTTAGCATGGCCAATTCACCTGACCTGCACATCTTTGGACTGTGGGAGGAAACCGGAGCACCCGGAGGAAACCCACGCAGACACGGGGAGAACATGCAAACTCCACACAATCAGTCGCCTGAGGCAGGAATTGAACCCGGGTCTCTGGCGCTGTGAGGCAGCAGTGCTAACCACTGTGCCACCGTGCCGCCCACGAAGGCTATATTGAAGGCTAAGTTGAAACTCTCTCTTCGTTTAGTTTGAATATGCCTTTCATGGACTCTTTATTTTAGTGAGAAATTGATACCTTTCATCGACTATTTTTACTTCAGTGAGAAATTGAGTACAATGAATTAGACTAGGCTAACAATAACTCATTTCCCAGGATCTGATTCTATGAGTTGAATCTTGTGTTTCTTTGGCAAAGTTCTACTGTGTTTTTTGGAGAGTTTCTCACTGCAAAGCCTTGAATATTTTCTCACCCTATCTCATCAAACTTGCCTCATTAATTGTCTGAACATGTCAGTTGTGACATGTTCAATTTCCATCCCATTCTATCACATGGGTTTCCCTGAACAACTCATCATTTAGCAGATGCTCCAGAATTCAATTCATCCCTTGTGTCTAGGCCATCTTTAAAAACCCACCTTCTCAGTAAAATAAAAAAGAATCTATGAAAGATATCTTTTGAACTAGGTAAAGCAAGAGTTTCATCATGGCCTTTATTATGTATAAAAAAGCCCAAAAACTAGAAAAAAAAACTAAATCTGTTCAATATAATTATGTGCCCAGACAAGGCTGTCTTTCTTTCTATGAGGGCAATAGAACACACTAGCACAGAAAGATTCATTGCAAGTGGGATTCTTCCCATCATCTGTCTCCTCATCCGGAGACAATCCTCACTCTGACTGCCCCAAGCAGTGTGTGGACAAGCAGAAGGCGGGAAGAACATAGCAAGCCAGGCAGCATCAGGAGGTGCAGAAGTCGGCATTTCAGGTGTAACCTTTCTTCAGGACTCACCACAGCCGAAGCAGTGTGTGGACAGGTATCAGAGGCTGCCCTTGACTTAATGCGTAGCTCCTGAGCAAAGGGCTGATAACAACAATGACAAGTTTCCTGACTTTGTATCTGTACTACTCAGGAATAACGTGGTGGTTCAGTGGTTAGCACTGCTGCCTCACAGCGCCAGGGACCCAGGTTTGATTCCACCCTTGGACAACTGTCTGTGTGGAGTTTGCACATTCTCCCGGTGTCTGTGCTGGTTTCCTCTGGGTGCTCCAGTTTCCCACCACAGTCCAAAGTTGTAAAGGTTAGGTGAGCTGGTCATGCTAAATTGCTCATAGTGACTGGGGATATGCAAGCTAGGTAGGTTAGCCCTGGAAAATGCAGAGCTACAGGGATAACGTAGCAGGTTGGGTGTCGGTGGAATGTTGTTTGGAAGGTCAGTGTGGAATCGATGGGCCAAATGGCCTGGTTCCACATTATGGGATTCTATGATTCTAAACAGCAGAAACAATAGGTGTGAGGTCTTGCATTTTGGAAAGTCAAATCAAGGTAGGAGTTTCTTGGTGAATAGTAGGGCCTTAAAGAATGTAGAGGAACAGAGGGACCTTGGAGTTTAGGTGCACAGGTTCTCTGAAAGTGGAGTCACAGGTAGAGAGGACAGTGAAGAAGGCTTTTGGCACACTGGCCTTCATCAGTCAGGGCACGAAGTACAGAAATTGGGAAGTTATGTTGCAGTTGCACAGGACGTTGGTGAGGCCACACTTGGAGTACTGTGTTCAGTTTTGGTCACCTTGCTATAGGAAGGATGTTACTAAACTGGAAAGAGTGCAGAAGGAATTTACAAGGATGTTGCCAGGACTCAATAATCTAAGTTATAGGGAGAGGTTGAACAAGCTCGGACATTTTTCTTTCGAGCAAAGGAGACTGAGGGGCAATCTTATAGAAGCGTATAACATCATCAGAGGCATGGATAGGGTGAATGTACTCAGTCTTGGGGAATTGAGGACTAGAAGGCATCAGTTTAAGGTTAGAGGGGAAAGAATAAAAGGGAACCTGAGAGGCAACCTTTTTACAGAGAGGCTGGTACGAATATGGAATGAGCTGCCAGCAGAAGTGGTTGAGGCGGGCATATTAACAATATTTAAAAGGCATTTGGACAAATATGTGGATAGGAAAGGATTAGAAGGATAGGAGCCAAGTGCAGGGAAATGGGGTGAGCGAGGATGGACGTTTTGGTCGGCATGGACCAGTTTGGGCTGAAGGGCCTGTCTCTGCTGTAGAACTCTATGACTCTATGAGCATTATTAGTATCTATGGCTGAGGAGGCAAAGGACATAAAGGCACTGGAAGGCAGGGATGCTGTGAGCATCCAGATAGGTGAAAGCAAGTGAGCCATGACAGCGAGTGAAGAGCCCAGAGATGTCATGTGGTCCATCATAAGCTGGCTCCATGTCCAGAAGCACACCATGTCCTTGCTGCAGCATTGCAATGATAATTAGATGGAGGTGCACCATTGAAGAGTTGGAGAATTCTATGGGTAGATTGGAGATGTCCTGCACGAATTCTTAGAGGCTGGCAAATGTCAGATGCCAATGTCCATGGATGTGGGGTGCATGTGACCAGTGCTCAGAGAATGTGCCCTAAGATATTGTTGCCCAGTTTCCAACATGGAGATTGTTCTAAGCAACCAGAGAGCTGAAATGGACATGTCCACGCTCTGGCATTATTGTTAAGTTTTCCTCATGTTTATCTTGTTTACGTGTCTGGTAAGATGGGAGTGTGAATATTAATGAGGTGAGTTGCAGCTTCAGGAAGACATTCAATGAGGATCAAATGACACCTTGCTGCTGCCTTGTGAAAATCTCACCATGCTGCTTGTGAAAAGCTTAAAAAGTGGAAGAAAATAATCTTTATTGTCAGAGATGGACCTCACTGCAATTGTCATCCAATTCTATCACACATCTCACCACTGACCACATCACTCAGACCCCTAGAAGATCTGGCTTATGTCACTTCACACAGAACACTCTGAACAGGTTTCTGATTTCACAGACTATTATAGTATTCAAGTGCTTGTCATGTAACTTTATTAGAAATCATATGGCTGCCTTGCCAAGGCAAATGGCAACAGCCAGCATGGATTTGTTAAAAGACAAATTGTTTAGGTAACTTGGATGAAATTTATTGATGAGATAAGAGTGGATTGACAAGAGAAATATAGTAGATGCACTGCATATGCACTTTCAAAAGACATTTGATGAAATGCTACATAAGCAGCTGATCAACAAAGTTGAGGCGTGTGGCCAAAAAGGAACAGTGGCGGACTTAGTACAAAGTTGGCAGAGTAACAGGAAACAGGGTAGTGGCAAATGATTGTAATCAATTTGTCTCTCTGATCCTATAAGGATAGAAAAGTCATTAATCTGTCACAGTACATGAATGTATAAATCACCTTACAAATGTAAACGTAAAGCTGGTGTGTGCGTACAATTGCATAGAAGATAAATCACAGCAACAGGCCATTCAGCTCAAAAGGTTCATGCCATGTTTGTTCTCCATGTGAGCCTTTTCTCAACTCACTTCGATGAATAGGTTTCATTCTTAAAATAAAACAAAGATCTGAAACAGTAACAGAAATTGCTGAAGAAATTCAGCAGGTGTGGCAGCATTAGTTAAGGGTAAGGCAAATTAACATTTCAAGTTCAGTGACCTGTTCTGAAGAGAGGTTACTGGACTTGAAATGTTCACTCTCTTTCTCTCTGCACTGATGCTGCCAGACCTGCTGAATTTCTTCATCGATTTCTGTTTTCTTTGTTTCATTCCTTTCTCCCACATGTGCGGATCTAACTTTGTTTTAGTTTCCTTTCATTCCAATTTACCTCATTTCAACCTCATGTCAATACATATCTATTCCTCTTTCCCTCATGCACTACTTTCATTTCCTTTTCAAATAACTTCCTGTCATAGTGAGTTTAACATTCGAAACATACCTTGAGGGAAGAGTAATTTCTCTCTTTCCCACAGTGTTTGAAACTATCTTGTATTTATGGGCTCTAGGTTCATGTTTGTTTCTTTACTTGACCCAGTTCCACTCCCTTTCGCCTTGCACAATGAACAACATCTCTCCTGGCCCACCACACTATCACAGACCTTCCCCTGTGTTCTTCTTCCCTTCTATCACATCTCATCCAAATTTTAATTCAAAACCGGTTAAATTCACTTTTCCCAGTCTTGCTGAAAAGTCACAAATCTGAAATGTTAACACTGCTATTCCCACCATGAATGCTGCCAAATCTGCTGAGTCTTTCCAGTACTTTTTGTTACTAACATGTAGTTGATTTCCTGAACTGAACTGTCACTTAAGGTCTAAATCTATTAAATAACACCTTGCAAAATGTCCATATTACAGAGGAGGATGTGCTGGATGTCTTGAAACACATAAAGGTGGATAGATCCCCAGGACCTGTTCAGGTGTACCCTAAATCTCTGTGGGAAGCTAGGGAAGTGATTGCTGGGCCTCTTGCTGAGATATTTGTATCATCGATAGTCATAGGTGAGGTGCCAGAAGACTGGAGGTTGGCGAACGTGGTGCCACTCTTTAAGAAGGGTGGGAAGGACAAGCCAGGGAATGATATACCAGTGAGCCTGATGTCAGTGATGGGCAAGTTGTTGGAGGGAATCCTGAGGGACAGGATGTACATGTATTTGGAAAGACACGGACTGATTAGGGATAGTCAACATGGCTTTGTGTGTGGGAAATCATGTCTCTCAAATTTGATTGAGTTTTTTTAAGAAGTAACAAAGAGGACTGATGAGGACAGAGCGGTAAATGTGATCTATATGGACTTCAGTAAGGTGTTCGACAAGATTCTCCATGGGAGACTGGTTAACAAGCCTAGGTCTCATGGAATAAAGGGAGAACTAGCCATTTGGATACAGAACTGGCTCAAAGGTAGAAGACAGAGAGTGGTGGTGGTGGGTTGTTTTTCAGATTGGAGGCCTGTGACCAGTGGAGTGCCACAAGGATCGGTGCTGGGTCCTCTACTTTTGTCATTTACATAAATGATTTGGATGCGAGCATAAGAAGCACAGTTAGTAAGTTTGCAGATTACACCAAAATTGGAGGAGTAGTGGACAGTGAAGAGAGTTACCTAAGATTACAACAGGATCTTGATCAGATGGGCCAATGGGCTGAGAAGTGGCTGATGGAGTTTAACTCAGATAAATGCGAGGTGCTGCACTTTGGGAAAGCAAATCTTAGCAGGACTTATACACTTAATGATAAGGTCCTAGAGAGTGTTGTTGAACAAAGAGACCTTGGAGTGCAGGTTCATAGTTCCTTGAAAGTGGAGTCGCAGGTAGATAGGATAGTGAAGAAGGCGTTTGGTATGCTTTGTTTTATTGGTCAGAGTATTGGTCAGGAGTTGGGAAGTCATGTTACGGCTGTACAGGTCATTGGTTAGGCCACTGTTGGAATATTGCGTGCAATTCTGGTCTCCTTGCTATCGGAAAGATGTTGTGAAACTTAAAAGGGTTCAGAAAGGATTTATAAGCATGTTGCCAGGGTTGGAGGATTTGAGCTATAGGGAGAAGCTGAACAGGCTGAGGCTGTTTTCCTTGGAGCGTCGGAGGTTGAGGGGTGACCTTATAGAGGTTTACAAATTTAAGAGGGGCATGGATAGGGTAAATAGGAAAAGTCTTTTCCCTGGGATCAGGGAGTCCAGAACAAGAGGGCATAGGTTTAAGGTGAGAGGGGAAAGATATAAAAGAGACCTAAGGGGCAACTTTTTCACACAGGGGGTGGTACGTGTATGGAATGAGCTGCCAGAGGAAGTGGTGGAGGCTGGTACAATTGCAACATGAAAGAGGCATTTGGATGGGTATATGAATAGGAAGGGTTTATAGGGATATGGGCCGGGTGCTGGCAGGTGGGACTAGATTGGGTTGGGATATCTGGTCGGCATGGACGGGTTGGACTGAAGGGTCTGTTTCCATGCTGTACATCTCTATGTCTCTATGACTCTATAACTTGGTTTGGCTTGATGCTGAATAAATTAGTACATACTGCAGTTGCTGTGATTAATTACTTACTTATTTATCAGATATTAATATCTTCAATTGCAGTTGCAAGCACATGGAATTACCACTCCTTTCATTGACTTTCGTGTGTTATAATCAACAAATCTGAAGGTGAAGACCTCTGAAGACAAGCATATGAATTGGAGCAGGTGTTAGCCATTTCAGCTTCCTTCCACTATTCACAATGACCATGGCTGACTAATGTGATCTTAAATCCGTAATCCTTCCTTCCCCTGATAACCTTCTAATCCGTTACTTAACAAGAATCGATCAAGTTCTGCCTTAGAAATATTCAAGGATTCTGCTTTCATCATCTTTTCAGGAAGAGACTTCTTATGACTCCTGATCCTCTGAGAGAAAATAAAACACACTATCTCTATTTCAAATGGGCAACCCTTGATTTTTAAATGGTGAACCCATTTCTAGATTCTCCCATAAGTGGAAACAGCATGTCCACATATACCAAATTAAGACCACTCAAGATCTTATACGTTTCAGTCAAGACCCTCTTACTTTTCCAGTAGATATAAGCTTAATGTGTCCACCTTTTGTCATTCCAGGTATCAATCTAGTAAACTTCCTCTGAACTGCTTCCAATACATATAAATCCTTCCTTAAATAAGGCGACCAGTACTGTGCACAATACTTCAGATACAGTCTCACCAGTGCCCTGTATAACTGAAACATAGTTTGCAAATCTTGAGAAGATTTGTAGCTCAGGTTGAGGTTCTGGATGTAGGTTTGCTCACTGAGTTGGAAGGTTCATTTTTGGAATGACTGCCAGACTACTCAAACCTCTTAGTATCATGGTAGCCCACAAAGCCACCAGTACACTAAAACAGCAGCTAATGAACTTGAAAGACTCTATGCAGACAACAAACAAAACTAATGTCATACCTTTCAAGAACTGTAACAAACATTACGTTGGATAAACAGGCAGAAAACTAGCCAACAGGATACATGAACATCAACTAGCCACAAAAAGACATGATCCACTCTCACTAGTGTCCTTACATACAGATGAGGAAGGACACCACTTCGACAGGGACAACACATCCATCACAGGACAAGCCAAACAGAAACACATACAAGAATTCCTTTAAGCATGGCATTCCAACTGGAACTCTATCAACAAACACATTGACTTGGATCCCATTTACCATCCCCTGAGGAAAAGAACAGGAAATGACATCAACACAGGAAATGACACCACCAACCCAAGGAAATCTAAACACACAAATGGAAAGTGAGCCATGCCACCAGTGCTTCATCTGGAGGCTCACTGATGATATTACCCCAGTATGGTGGCAAGATGTCTGAAAATGAACCTTCCAGCTCAGCGAGCAAACCTACATCCTGAAACACAGCTTTCCTAACTTTGTATTTGATTTCCTTGTGACAAGTAATAACCTCCTATAAGATTTCCCAATTACTTGCTACACTAGCGCACTGAACTTTTGTGACTAATGCAAGCGAATACACAGATCTCTCTGCATCTCAGAGCTCTACAATCTCTCACCATTTATATATTATGCTTCTTCTATCAATTTTCAAATTACTTTGATCATTATTATTTTAAAAATCTAGGGCACATCTTAGCCAATCTATTTCTCACCATGTGGAATACAGTGCACCATTGTCCAAACAATACAATTACAACATGGCTATTCATTATTGGACTGAAGCTTCTTGTGACCAGAACAATTTCTTCTACTTGATCAGTAGTTCCCTCTTTTCCTTCTGAACCTTATGTGGTGTATGTCATTTTTAGACCCCTGTTTGGAAGAACACTTTGCCTAATAATATCTTAAACCACATCTAATCCCGCAGACTTCCTGGAGTTTATTCCTCTGTTGTAATTCTCCATTTCCTGTTGTCTACATATCTGTTATAGGTATCTCTATCATTAATCATTATAGGCTTGATCCTTCTCTCATATTTGCAATTGTACACCATAACTAGAGAGTCTAAAAACAATGCCAACATTGACTACTTTTTTTAACTGCTGAATGTCTCATTACTGTCAACAAAGCAGGTGAAAAACTGTTCAAAACCTTAGTTTAAAAGCTAGCACTCAAATAAGAATGCCCACATAGAAATTTTGCAATCTTGCATGTAGGCTATTAAATTCCACATTATCAAAGACTATCCATCTGTCTTAAATTTATCATCGGTAAAGTAGTGGAAGGTGTTATCAAGCAGTGTTATCAAGCAGCCCCTGCTCAGCAATAATCTGCTCAGTGACGCCCAGTTTGGGTTCTGCAAGGGTCACTCAGCTCCTGACCTCATTACAGCCTTGGTGCAAATATGGACAGAAGAGGTGAATTCCAGAGGTGAGGTGAGGGTGACGATCCTTTACATCAGGGCGGCATTTGACCAAGTGTGACATCAAGTTGCTCTAGCAAGACTGGAGCCAATGAAAATCGGGGTAAAACATTTCTGATGGTTGGAGGCCTACCTGGCACAGAGGAAGAGGTTTGTGGGAGGTCAGTCATTGCAGCTCCATGAACCTCTGCAGGAATTCTTCAGGGTAGTGTCCTAGGCCCAACCATTTTCAGCTGTTTCATCAATTATCTTCTTTCCATCATAAGGTTCGAAGTGGGAATGTTCCATGGAGATTGCACAATATTCAGAACCATTTGTGACTCCTCAGATACTGAAGCATTCCATGTCCTAATGCAGTAAGACCTGGAAAATATCCAGATTTCAAATGAAACATGGCAAGTAACATTATTACCATACAATACAATTCAATGACTCCCTCTAATAAAACACAATCTAACCATTGCCCCTTGACATTCAATGGTATTACCATCACTAAATCCCATACTGTTAACATGCTGGAATTATCATTAACCAGAAACTGACCAGACTCATGATATAAATATGATAGCTTCAAGAAAAGGTAAAAGGCCAGGAACACTTTAGTGATGAACTCATTCCTTGACTCCCCAAAGCCTGTCCAACATCTACATGACATAAGTCAGAAGTATCATTGCAAACTCTCCCCATGTGTAGATAAGTGCAGCTCCATCATATATGACAAAGCAGCCAGCTTTATTGGCACCACAAACATCCACTCCTTCCTCCACCAACGCTCAGTACCAACATTGTCTACATCCACGAGAGTCACTGCAAAAATTAATTAAAGATGCTTCGACAGCATGTTCCAAACTCATGACCACCACCATCAACAAGGACAGGGCAGCAGATACGTGAGAACACCACCACCTGCATGTTATCCTCCAAGACATTCACCATCCAAACTTGAAAACGTATCGCCATTTCTTCAGTCAAAATCCTGGAATTCCCTTCCTAAGGGTATTGTTGTGAGTCAACCTATAGCATGTGGACTGCAGCGGTTCAAGAAGGCAGCTCATCACCAATTTCTCAAGGGCAACTATGGATGAGCAATACATGCTGGCCAGCCAATGACTCCACATCTCCCGAGAGAATTAAAAAACGTCTGACCATACCTCAAACGTATTTAAAAGTTCATCTCTCTTGTAAATTTTGTTCATAAATTTTAAAAGAATTTCCTAACTTCCCACAATGTCTAATTGTTTTATGTCTCTGAGAATAATTTACATCTGACCTTCCTTCTTGTAGAAAGCAACTTTGCTAAGGCAGTACCTTCTTTAGTCTTGGTTAAAGCATAAGCTATACCCACATCTAATTCATTTTTCCATTGATCATGAGGTCAGCTTCAGAAAATATTGTGAAAAATCATACTGTGATACTTTGCATTTGGTTTCAGCCATTCTTCTCCAAAGGGACTCTAACTGCAATCTCCTGTCTGAAAGAAACCTTCGTTTCCAATTTCCACCTTGAGACTGCCATCTTCTACTACCACATTTGCCAGATTCCAAACTAGATTGAAATCAGGAGACCTATATTGTTTCTTCTGTGCAAAGAGTTTATTGATGTCCTCAGTCTTACTTCTCTCATCCCACTCCCAGTTTTATAGGTGTTACCTGTATATATGTATTCAGTTAGTACACAAGATCTGTTTCTTCTTTAATAAAGATATTACCATATTTAACCAAATTACTGACTAGACATTAACAATAATTTATCTCTATCTAGTCTGCCTGGACTCTTCATGATGTTGAACAATTCTAATTTATCTCCTTTCAATATTCCTTTCTCTGGGTAGAGTTATCTCACTTGTCCAATCTATTCTTGTATCTCAACTCTGGAAGTCTTCTTATGAATTTATTCTGTACCCTCTTTATAGCCTTCACATTCCTCCCATGATATAATATAAGGCCCAAAATTACATGCAATGCATCAGCTGAGGCTGACCAGAGTTTTCTAATGGTTCACCATGACTTCTCTCTATTATCTTGTCACTTTTTCCACTTCCTCCAGTGTGACTATTCAGCACCTTTTTCAACCTCTGTACATAATTCCCAATCTCGCTAGATTTCTGTTGCCAGACTGATTAGCAAATTACTTCATTTGTCAAATTATCTCAGTTCTATGCACACAGCTCTCCACATAGCTCTTAGGATCTGAATCTGAATCTGAAACTAGGATCTGAATGACTGAAACTTCTCACCTAAAGATATCTGAAGCTCAACCAATAGAAGCAAATTTGCTTTTGATGAAAGATTATAGACCTGAGAATCCTGCTACTGTCTCCATAGATGTTGCCAAAACTGTTGAGTACCTCCAACATTTTCTGATTATACTTTAGATTTTCAGCATCTGCGGTATTTTGCTTCTGTCAATGGGATAAATTTCATTGGAATTTTTGTCACGAAAAGCAGTTGAGATCAAAATATCGGATGTTTTCAAGGAGTTAGCTGATGTTCTTAAGCGCTAAACGATCAAAGGGTATGGGAGAGAAAGTGGGAACAAGTTGGATAGTTGGATGATCAGCCATGATCATACTGAATGTTGGAGCAGTCTTGTAGAGCCAAACGGCCTATTGTGCTCCTATTTTCTGTGTTTATACTAAAGAACCTACAGTTCCTACCTCTCCAAAAAATCACTGCATTAGATAAACATTCAGTTCAATTTTCACCAAAGTACTGGTTTGATATTGTTTGCTATAACATTGACAGTAGCCTGGTGGTATCTTAATTTTCTAGCTACCACAAACTTGAAGGATAAAAGCATAGAAAAGTCTTTGTTTATTAGATGCTTTCATCTTTGCTGCATGCACAGAGATGCAATGTCCGTGGTATTGTGCAATTTTTTAATGATTCCAGGGTGTTTAACTTCACAGTCCTTTTGAAATGTTGATTGGTCACATGGGTAATGTCAAAGCCACTTTCAAACCCACCTTATTCACAGGCAATAGAGAATAGACAGTCTATTTCAAACTTATTCACTTTTTATTGCAGTTGCTTGGCAGTATCAAACTTAAGTATTGCTGGAAAAGATACTTGCTGCAGATATTATTCATTGTGCAAGCTTTGTACATTTTTAAATTAACAAAAGCATGGGCGATAATGGCTCTCTGGTGCATTTTCATTGATAATTGAAGTTGACCTGCCAACTAATCATGTGGTATAAACTGTTGCTCCATTTAAAGTTTTGCATTCTTGTGCCTGTCTTAATGAGTGCAAGACAAATACCTTCAACAGCATTTGTCTTAGTTCAGCAATAATGATTGTTTCATGAATGATAAGGACTTCCATCAATGTGTTTAAGAAACATTTGGGTGCCATGTTGGGAGAGTCATTGTACGATTTTTGCTGCCATGATAGTTAAGCATTAACAGCTTTTGCAATCTCCATCTATTGATAATTTTGTAAACCCTGTTACTGATGTTCTGTTCCATATAATTGAGAACACACGCTAAGAGTACTGCACTTCAGCAAATGTACTGAATACACTTGATGACATATGCTCAGATTACTCTTTTATAATGTGCACAAAAAATTCTAATGGTAGCATGCATCAAATTAATTTTCATAACACAATATTCTATTATTTGTAATATAAAGGATTTCTCTTGGATATTGTCTCGAATTGTC
This sequence comes from Chiloscyllium plagiosum, assembly GCF_037043375.1. Lineage (NCBI taxonomy): Eukaryota > Metazoa > Chordata > Chondrichthyes > Orectolobiformes > Hemiscylliidae > Chiloscyllium > Chiloscyllium plagiosum. The sequence continues at coordinate 85,464,639 of NW_028270147.1, read as the reverse complement.
AAAAATACACATAGCAGTGAACCCTACAGCTAATTTTTGTTATAAACTGTTAAATTACTCTATATGACATAGCACCAAAACTACTGTTGCAGTGAATCACTGAAATTATGCTATCACAAAACAAATTTGCTTTTGGCAAAACAGAATGTAATCCTTCTGGTAATATACACTGAAATTACTCATCCTGATATACATTGAAAATGTTTTGGTACTGCACACTAAAATGACTCTCGTGATGCAAATTGGAATTCCATCTGGTAATGTATGCTGACGTAGTCATTTCCCAAGTTTATTCCTTAAGCACAGAACCTTATTTGCTGACAACAGTTCTTACAAAATCACTTACAGATCCCCAGTTTTCACTGGTCCAAGTGAAACTGCTTGCCAGCAGCATGAAAACAGCAAATTTTTAAAAACACTCCTGACTGCTGTCCCACATTCCACCTTCTGTAAACCTGACATCATCCAAAAATCTGCTGCCTGTGTCTTAAAACAAAGTAAGTTGCTTTCCCTTATTACTCCTGCATTGGCTCATTGTCAAGCAACACATTATCTTTAAAACACTCATCCTTTCATGGTTTGCCCCTCTTATGTCTGTAATCTCATATAAACCCACATTCCTCCAATATATCAGTGCTTCTCTAATTCTGGCCTTTTGTACATCTTCAGTCATAATTTCTAAACTATCGATGGCTGTGTCTTGATGTCTGGATTCAAGCTCTGGCCTTTCCTGTCCACTGCTCTTTGTTCCTTGATCTCATTGCCTTCTTAGAAAGATGTCTTAATACCAACCTCTTTGACTAAACTTTCAGTCATTTGACCTAATTTCTCTTTAAGTATTTTAATGTCATTCTTGGTTCTATGCATCTTTGGAGATTTCATTGCATTAAAATCACTAATACAAATGTAAGTTGTCGACATAGTGTACTCCTCTAAAATACATGAACCTACTCTTTCCCAAATGCATGGAAATTGTGCTGGTGGAATATAAAGTGAGCCTCCATTATCTAGTACAGATAGGTGATCATGCAGAGCATTCTGTGGAAATCCCATCAATGTTTCCTAAACACAAAAGCTAATGCATTGCAATGCAGAACCCTGGTGTCCACACTTCCTTCAAATGGACTAACTCCAGTCTTTGCTGGCAGCAATTATTTGCAGAGCAATTCTTTTGACCTCCAATTGATAACATGCACCATGGTTATTATTGGATACATTAAAAATGATTCTGGATTAGAGTGGTGCTGGGAAAGTCTGACCTGCTGTGCTTTTCCAGCACCACTCTAATCCAGAATCTGGTTTCCAGCATCTGCAGTCATTGTTTTTACCTACATTAAAAAAAGAAATTCGGCACTGCGCACTAAAATAAGAGCTGAAATTGCTCTAATTCATATAAAAACAATACTTGCTAATATACTTTATTTTCTGTTAATACATATAGTTGACACATTCTTGACATAAAATATTAAAGAGCCACTTGTAGAATACTGTAAACTTAACGCTTGTTAGCATACACTGGGCCGTTTTGTCTCATGCTGAATGCAGAGCTGGGACTGTAGCGTTTCTTTTCCAGACAGACTTTTATCTGACGTACACCATTTAACTTTTTTTTTCCGCGAATGGGGCTTGCAGTTTATTGAGCGCAATAACGTTTCCCCTCCGACTGCAGCAGCTGCTTTCTTGCCCTTCTTTGTTTGAGCCTTTCCTACCCTAAAAAGGAGTTTACTTATCTTTCAAGTGGAAGCATTGTACATGTGAGCCAGTTGCCTATCTGTTCATTTCGGGTAGACGACTGACCTGCTGTGCAAAGAAAACGCTCATCTTTTATCCTGGACATATCTTGCTTAATAAACTACTATTGGTACTTACAATATTTTCAGTTTATTACCAAGTTATTTCAGTCTAAAATATTATTGGTACTTTACACTGAAATAATTTGGAAACAGACTGAACGTATTGGTAAACACGTCGAAGTTACTATTAATAATGTGTTGATAAAGAACGATTGTAACCGTGCACTGAAATCATTATTATTAATATACATTGAAGCTTCTATTGACAGTATACACTGAATTTGCTTTAAGTAATGATCTCGAATTATTGTTGGCAGCAGAGAGAAAAATAACACGCGACTGGACACAAATTAGTTCAGGTCAGCAACTGTTATTTCACTATTGATAATATATACAGTTATGCTTGGTAATAAACACAAAAAATTAGTATTGGTGACATATACTGAAACTAGCGTGTGCTACCTACAAAGATTGAGATATGCAATGCAATGCCTGTAAAGTACACTACACCGAAAGTTCCACGCAGAAAATTGATGCATGCAGAACAGAAAAATTACCATCATAAAAATTTGAGACAAACGCAATCGCCCAAATTTGGATGCAAATGTGCAGGTCAGACGCAAAAGTTTCTGAGTATATTTGTTTATTTGTGTGGAGAGGAGCCGGAGTGATTGAGAGCAGACAGATGTGAAACGCCCAGTAAGGATGACTCTCCCAACCCACTTCTTTCTCAAGTCGTTGACTGCATTTTCTTTCAGGGGCAAAATCCGCGAATTCGTTCAAGCTTGTCCTTTAAATGTTGTCAGAACAGTAAGTAGCAATTGTCGCCATGTGATTTCGTGGCTGGACGAGCGATTAGGGGGCTAAACATGGGTTACAAATCACTGAAGTTTTTGACCCGACGAGAAAGTCAGTTTCAATGTTGCGGAACCTTCTCAAACAGTTTTAAAGGGAGGTTCTTCACATTAAATAACTGAAAGGAATTCAGCGCATCAAAAGCTTTTGTGTGTACATCTTCTGCACGTGTCTGTAATTCTCTTAGTCTGCCTATCATAGTTTAGCATCGATGCCCCTGCATTTATTTCAGGGGTAGGGCTTGAGTTAGGTGTTTCTGTGTGTTTGTGTCGGTGACCGTGCACTTTTCACTATTTATCTGCTCTCTGTTGTTGATTTTGCAGGCCTGTGTCAATGCTGCGGGGTATGTGTGCCACAGTTTATGCACATCTTTGTTGGTTCTTATTACGACGTTTCTGTGTTGTTGTCTCAGTGTCTGCGGGATTTGTCAGTGTTTCTGCGGGATTTGTGTGTTGTTTTTTTAATATATGTGTTTCAGTGCAATGCCTGTAGAAGAAAATGTACGTCCATGAAATTAGCTAGAAAATTTAAAGATATATGATTGCGATTATGAGAAATTTACTGCAATAATTATGAGCAACATTAACGTTCTTCTAGATTGGAGACATAATTGGCAACAGTCACGTTGAGGATGAATTCATGCATTGTATCTGGGATAGTTGACACAATTTGGAACCAGCCAGGAATGGGTTATTTTTGATCCAGTAATTTGTGATGAAAAAGCATGCATTATTGATGACATTGCACAGGATCCTTTGGGGAAGAGTGATCGTAAAATGATGGGATTTCACATTCAGTTTGAAGGTCTGAAACAATTGTCTTAAATTTAAATAAAGACAATTGGAAAGATTTGAAGATTAAGTTAAAGTAATCTGCAAGGTAGATTTTAATCTAAAATAGTCAATAAGCCGTGACAGGCATTAACAGGGATATTGCAAAATTTTGATCAAATTTCTATTCCATTGCAAAAGCAAAAGTTTGCCTGAAGATTAACCATCTCTGGTTAACTGAGCAATTTAACAATGGTATATCATTGAAAGCAAAGACATACTCTTTTCTTTTGAACAGTAATGGGAGATCAGAAAAACAAAAGGACATTCTAGAAATCCACAAAGGAGGACAAAAAATAAATGGTTAAGAGAAAAAATATAGATTGTGAGAATAAATTAGAAAGAAAGACAAAATGGTAAGAACTTTGGGAAGTTTGTAACAAGTAGAGTAGTTAATGCTAAGGTTGAATCATAAGACAAGTTGATAATGGGAAACAAAAACTGGCAGAGCATTGAACAAATAATCTGGTTGCTGACTCCTTGCTAAAGGACACAACAGGCATCTCAAGAATAATAGAAAATAAGGGAGAAAAGCAAATGAGTAACTTAAAACAGTCTTCACTAGAGAAAGAGATTAAGTACTAGGCAAATTAGTGGCACTCGAGACCTTGGCATTCTAGAGCTGCAAAGCAATTAGATGCATTGGTTTTAATTTTTGCAAATTTCCTTTGATTCCAGCAGAACAGAAGACTGGAAATGTGACACTTCTATTTAAAAAGCAGGGAGACAGAAAGCAGAAAATCATATTCGAGGTACCCCAACACCTTTGTTGGGAAAATGCTAGAATCTATTATTAAGGAAGTAGGAGCAAAATCATAATAAAATCGGGTAGGGCAAAGCCATTACGGCTTTGCCATGAGAAATTGTGAATCATTTCTTGGAGCTGTTTAAGACAGTAACAAACATCATTGGTAAAGAGAAACCATTAGATCTTCTGCATTTGGATTCAAAAATGAATTTGATAAGGTGCCATACAAAAATGACTGAAAAAAGGTAAACATATATAATACTGGAGATAACATATTAACATAGTTAAAGGATTGGCTAACTAACAGAAAACATAATATCAAGATAAAATGTCAGTTCAGTATGTCAGTTCTAACTCATGGAACACCATAAGGATTACTTGGGCTTAAACTATTTATAGTTCACACTAATGACCTGGATGAAAGGTTGCATTTTAGCCAACTTTGATAATGATACACAAATAAATAGGAAAGGAATTTGTGGGCAGAACACATAAACAGTGCAAAAAGTGAATTTGCAGAGATTTGATAGATGGAGTATAAAATGGACAAAAGAGATACATTCTCCATTTTGATCTGAAGATTTAACAGCAAATTTTTTTTTTAATTGTAAGAGACCACAGAATGCTATGGTAGAAAGAGATCTGGATGCATCCACACATATAGCAAACGTGTACAGTAGGTAATTAGGAAGTCAAATAGAACATTGATCTTTAATGCAACAGGGCTAGTGTGGAAAAGTAAGGAAGTCTTTCTGCACATTTGAAGGGCATTGGTAAGACCACACCCAGAATAATCCTTGCAATTTTAGTTATGTTAATTAAAGAGGCATATGGTTGCACTAAAGGCTATTCTAAGAAAGAACAGTAGTTTAATTCCAGGAAGGCAGAGGCTTGTTTGTGGGAAAAAGTGGAAAAAGTTGAACGCATGCACTTTTGAGATTAGAAAAAAGAATGGTGCCCTTATTGAATAATTTAAGATTCAGAGGAGGCTTGGCAGTATGGGTTCTGAGAGAATGTTTCACCTGATGGAAGGATCTAGAGCTAAGGGCGTTGTTTCCGAATAAGGGGTCACTTATCTAAGACAAAGGCAAGGAGGGATTTCCTTTTTCTAATCTTCGTAAACTCTTGGCATTTGCTACTTAAAAAAACTCTGGAGGCTGAGCCATGACATCTATTTAAAACAGAAGTAGACTTGAATAATGGAGAGTCAAAGTTTTTGAGGAATTGGTGAGAAAGTGGACTTGAGGTCAAGATCAGATCAATCTTATTAAATGGCCGAAGAGGCTAAACAGGGCTTACTCTTCATTTCTGATCTTTGTTCGAGTTTATATGCATTTTTACAGCCTTTCTGTGTGCTTACATTGGTTCTGCTGTGTATTAACGTTTCCTTTTCTGTGCATTTGGTGATGGTTTGTTTGAAGATTTTAATGTGCACTGTTCTATACATTTGTCTGTGTTTCTGTGAATTTTGGTGAAAATATATGCAATTGTATCAGTATTTCTTTACATATGTGCTAACATTTGTTTTGGATATAAGTTCTTATGGATTTCAGTATCAGCGTCATGTTTGATGGGAAACTTTATTCATGTTGCCTTTCTGTATTTCCAAAGAAAACCTAGTTAGGGCTTAAAGGCATTTTTTTATTTCAGAAATTAGAGTCATAGAGTCATAGAGATGTACAGCATGGAAACAGACCCTTCAGTCCAACCCGTCCATGCCGATGAGCTATCCCAACTCAATCTAGTTCCACCTGCCAACACCTGGCCCATATCCCTCCAACCTCTACCTATTCATATACCCATCCAAATGCCTCTGAAATGTTGCAATTGTACCAGCCTCCATCACTTCCTCTGGCAGCTCACTCCATACATGTACCACCCTCTGTGTGAAAAAGTTCCCCCTTAGGTCTCTTTTACATCATTCCCCTCTCACCCTAAACCTATGCTCTGTAGTTCTGGACTCCCTGAACACAGGGAAAAGACTTTGTCTATTTGTCCTATCCGTTCAGAGTCCTGATTGAAGCTCTTCTTGTGCTTAACAACAAGAAAGTTTGAGATTGACTTCTTATCAGTTTCAATTTGTGTTAAAATCCAATCATTTGCTAAAGCAGTGCAGTGATGAAAGCCTGCTTTGGAAATGACTGCCAACTGTGGATATATTGAATCAATTTGTTCCGACACATACAGAAATTGCTGGAGAAACTCATTAGGTCTGACAGCATATATGGAGAGAATAAAAATAGGTAATGTTTTGAGGCTGATATGATTTTTGTGGAATAATTCTTCTGAAGAAGATTCATATCAGACTCAAAATGTTAACTCTTTTTCTCTCTTTTCCCTCCTCAGATGCTGGCAGACCTATTGAGGTTCTCCGTATGTGTCAGAACAAATTGGTTGGTTTCAGATTTCTGGCACACCTCTGGAGTAACAAGTTCAGAATAGATGTCATTTCCTTACCCCCCAACACTTATCCCTGGAACATCTGGATAACAAGGATGCCTATGTCCACTTTCTGCACCACAATTACAAACAAACTAATTTCCAAATGCAGCAATGTGGATCTCAACTCCGCTCTCTGTAATGAGATTCTTGACTTCCTGACCAATAGACTGCAATCAGAATAGGTGACAACACCTCCTCACCATAATCCTCAACACCATTGCCCAGCAAGGCTGTGTATCCCCATTGTCCTCACTCCCACTGTACTTCTTCTCAACTCGTGTGACTGTGTGGCCAAATTCTGCCCAACTCTATTTACAAGTTGGCTGATGACACCTCCGTTGTCGGCCAGGTCTCTAACAATGACAGGGGAGAGTATAGGAAAAATATTGAGTGCTTAGCAGCTTGGTGTAAAGACAACAATCTCTCCATCAGCAAAATGAAGGAGCTGGTCATTGATTTCAGGAGGCAGAGTGAAGGGCACACATCTGTCTGCATCAATGGTGCTGAGGTGGAGATGTTTGAGAGCATCAAGTTCCTGGGAATGATGATCACCAACAATTTGTCCTCGTCCACCCACGTCAATGTGATGGTCAAAAAAGCACAACTCTCTATCTCCTCAGGAAGCTATGAAATTTTTCAAGTCCACAAAGGCTCTTACCAATTTATATAGACGCACCATAGAAAGCATTCTATCTGGATGCATCACAGCATGGTATGGTAAGTGCTATTCCCAAGGGGCACAAATAACCAGCATTTCGGCCTTTGATTCCATCTATACTTCCTGCTGCCTCAGAAAAGCCATCATATTTTAATTTTTGTGTAACTATAGTGAAAACATAATGAAAAACCCTCCCACTGTGGTTATACTCTCTTCCACCCTCTTCCATAGGATAGAAGGTATACAAGTTTGAATGCACGGAAAAACAGATTCAAGAACAGCTTCTTCTTCACTGTTATCAGAGTTTTGAACAGACTGCTCAAATATTAATGTTGATCTCTCTCTCTGTCTGCACTTTCTGTGTGACTGTAACACTGTATTCTGCACTATGTTCTGCTACCCTGATGCACTTTCTATGGTGTGATCTGCCCAAAGAGCATGCAAAATGGTGGCACATGTGACAACAATAAATCAAGTCAAATCAAATCAGTTGTGACTTAAACCCCGGCATTCAGGCTAAGGGGTAAAGGTTACCATATCACTACATCACATTAGATCTGTCAGTGCATAGGTGTGCAGTCAGAAAGTATTGGTGCTACTTGTCCACTATCTGGATTTGCTTGTAAAACATAGCAAGTTTTATTACTCTTTTCTTACTTTTCAAAAATTTCTATGCATAGGAATAACGTCCTAATTCTTTTAGATTCCACTTTCCAAGGCTGCAAGACTAAACTCAATGTAGTCCCATCACAACATCTAAAGCATGGTGCATTCAGCAGTGTCCACACTGGGGTACATCGCAGTGCGCTAAGCAGTGTCAGAAGTCACACGGCACCAGGTTGCCGTCCTACAGGTTTATCTGAAATCACAAGCTTTCGAGGTGCTGCTCCTTCATCAGGTGAAGAGAAGCACACAGGCACAGAACTTATAGGCAGAGACATCAAAAGGTCATGCAAATGGTGCGAGTGGAGTATCCACAAACTGAATAACAAGTCTCTGCAGGTGATCAAGAATGTCAGACAGTGTGGGTAAAGTGTCAACAGCTGAACAGCCAGTGAAGGGGATTAAATGCGATAGAGGGATGATCACACAAAAAATTAAAATAAGATGGTGCTGGAGACAAACCAAATGGCTGGAATAATATGATGAGTATAAGAGTCACACGCTGAGGGTCTAATCAAAGTAACAAGTAATCTATAACTGTACAGAGTAATAAAGGTAGAGAAATCACAAGTTATCAAGGTGATGGTGTCAAAACTGGACAGCGAGGAAGATTTTACATCAGGAATGAGTACCTGGTCACAAACATTCTCTCTAAAGGGGTTGGGTGATGTGTGGCATTTGCTGGGCATTGCTAGCACTGCAGTCTGACTGGCGCAGCTGCCCGTGTGTCAGAGATGGTTTTTGTATGATTGAAGGGTGTTGTGGTGCTAATGCTGAATACACGACCACGCGCAATACTCTCTGCTGTCCAAGGCCTTGAGGTGCTGTGCGCTTCCGGGCTTGATTCTGGCCACAATGTACTTTAAAATTAATCTTTGCTCGATACCACCATTGATTTTGTTCCATTTTGAGAATTGATCAATAAATTCGATGAATCAATTCATTTGCTGATTAGTATAATCCCCTGAAAGGTCCCCTCGGGGTTCACTTGTTGATTATTCAGACGTATTTGCAGACACGTATACTGCACGGAGACTTGTCTGTTCAGGATTCCGGTACTAGGCCGTTTAGACAGTGTTTCGTTCAGAGGAATGAAGTGGCTGTACCAAACAGCAGCACAGTCTGGCGAATCTTGACAATCTCTTTGTTGGGCTTCGGGCAATTCGAAAGAAACGCTCACTTAAAAAAATAAGGCTTACAATTCGAGCGAGTTTTGTTCAATAGAAGGGAAAGGGGGGATGTTAGTTTATAAAGTCTGTCTCTGCTCACACAGAGTGAGGTCAACTCAAAGCCACTGTGTCTGCCTGACTCAGGCGATGCGAGAGAGCTGCGATGTAGACATTATCAGAGAAAGCGGTACAGCCACCCCTGGAAACTGTCAGTCTCCCGATTGATCACAGAGTAAAGGTACCGCATGACTTTTTTGCTTCCTCCATGAGCCGGACTCTGTTCAGAAAGAAGAGATTTAAATCCCGACTTCTGTGGAAGTGGGAAAGGGGATAAATCACGTGGGGATAAGTCGGCGGTGGAATCCGATGTGAAGTGGCAAAATTCAGCGGGAAGGCAATGCAGAAAAAAAAATTGGAAGGTTACACCCTGGTCCTTTTGGTTTTGCGAACAAGAACAAAACTCTGGAAATCTGAGACAAGCAAAGGGAGTGCTGGAGAAACTCAGCAGGTCTGGCAGCATCTGTGGAGAGAGAGCGAAAGAGTTAACGACGTGACTCCAGTCTGATTCTATAGCAGAACGTTTTTGGGGCGGGGGTGGAGGGGGGTTAGCCCAGACTTGAAACTTTAACTCTCTTCCTCTTTCCACAGACGCCGGCAGACCTGCTGCGTTTCTCCGACTTTTCTCCCTCACTTATAAGCAACATGTGAACAATTGGGGAAGCTTTGTTTAAATAAACGTCGAACTGGGGCCTGAAGAGAGACGGGTGCGCAGCCAGTTCAGTGGGAGACGCGACGGAAAGAGTTAAAAATCACACCACACCAGGTTGGAAGCACACACCAGCTTTCGGAGCTTCATGTTCAGGTGGTTGACGAAAGAGCAGCGCTCCGAAAGCTGGTGCTTCCAATTAAACCTGTTGGACTATAACCTGGTCTTGTGTGATTTTTAACTCTGTACACCCCAGTCCAACACCGGCATTCCGAATCGCGATGAAAGGAGTTAGTCTTATTTTGAAATTGAACTCTGGAGGTGCTGTTATTGTTCACTTAGGATGGACCGCGCAGGTTATGTTGAACCGGCGATATCAGACTGCTGTTTTTTCCCACTGACACGGCGGTGGGTCAGCGGTGTACACGAGAATAAAGGGAGTGGGCACTTGCTTCGTGGGGTTACTGAGCTGGGGCATTGTCTCAAATCTAGGCACTAAACTCTGGGCAGAATACCACAGCGTTGGAGGCACCATTTACTGGAACAATGTGCGGGGAGGGAGGTTTTTGATCTGGAACGATTAAGAGGAAATTTGAAAGAAGCGTTCGACTTGCTGAGGTTCAGAGAGTTGCTTCCAAGTTTCAACCGATTGACAAAAGGAGGACTCGGGAGAAAAGGTGTTCATTTTTCTCTCTCTCTCTCTGCCTGAGGGGCCGGTGGAGGTCGATCCAATAGGGATTTGCTTGAAGGAACGCACCGGTGATAGCGGAACGGTGGGATTATTTCGATCGCTCCGCCACAATGCGCTGTAAAAAAAAAAGGCCTTCAGTCGAGCGAACTGAATGAAAGCAATGTGAATCCGAGAGACGGACCCCTGCTAAAGTCTTGCACGGACAGAGCGTGTCCCCCATTACAATACAGCGGTAGGATCAGGGCAATGATGAAGTCAGTCACAGTCGCTCGAACCTTTTTCGAGCGGGAGAGAAATAAAAGAAAATGAGAAGCATTTATATTCCGGCAAAGTATGCTAGGTCGATAGTTCCCAGTTTGTTAAAACGACCGTACTTTCACCCGCATTTCAAGATACATTTGTAACACTGGTCTCCCACCTGAAACCACCGACCCCTCACACACCCCTTATTGATTTTCTTTTCATTCCATGACCCACTCTGGCAGAACTCAGGCTAATCATTGCTAGTCGAGCGGAGGTCGGCCACAAACCCCGCACCATTAATTCATGATGTGGAGGTGCCGATGCTGGACAAAGTTGAAAATCACGCAACACCAGGTTATAGTCCAACAGGTTTAATTGGAAGCGCTAGCTTTCGGAGCGCTGCTCTTTCAACAACCACCTGATGAAGGAGACAGCATTCCCAAAGGCTAGTGTTCCCCAATAAACCTATTGGAGTATAACCTGGTGTGGTGTGATTTTTAACCATTAATCCAGAATTTGCACTTGTCTCTGTACCTGGTTAAACTAAAGCTTTCAAGTTGGGTAAGTAGATTCCCGGGGCATCTCCATTCCAATCACCTGACGCTCTCGAACACTAGCACTTTGGTCCCAGAGGGTGACTTTCATCCCCTACCTCTCAAGTTTCAAATCTAATGTTGACCTTGCTTCTTGTGCACCATTGCAGTCGTAATTTTCTGTCCCCCGTTCTGTTCTATCACCCTATAATCTTTGTATGGTATGTATAGTATGTACTGCACGGTAAAAACAAAACTGTTCACTGTAGTTAGGTACATTTGACAATAGTAAAACAAGTCAAATTGATATCCGCACTGGTTTCGCTTTACTGAGGACAGACCTCTCCAATATGTTTCCAGCTCGCTGGTCTAATCATTGCTATCCTGTATGTTCACTGCCAAGATGCAGTTCTTGTCTTGCCCACGGGCGCTTCATAAATCCGGAATTCATTAACCTGTGACACAACGTAAACCCGACAGAGAGAGAAAAAAGTAAGAACTACAAATGAAAATCGAAGCGGGGTTGGGGGTGTGGAGAGGTTAGGTGTCGGATGAAAATTGCAAGTCTTTGGAGGAAGAGGATACCGACGAGAGAACTGCACAGAGAACCTGACGACAGAAATAGTGAAGAGGATAATCTGGAGTGTGGGGCTGTGCAATGTGAAAGCTGAAGAAACAGGTGATGTTGGTCCTGGACACCTTTGGTTCGTGGATTTAGAGACGCAAGGAGGAAGTAAAATGGTGGGGTGACGATGGAGTGAGTTTGGGGGCAAAATACAAAGAGCATTTGCAGTTTGATTAATGTTATCAGCATGAGATTTGGATTGGGCATGTGTTGAGAGGAGGTGATTGGTGGAAGGAGAGGGGCTAAGAGGAGGGGAGTAGAGGCAGGCAGTAAACACTCAGCAGGTCAGACAGCACCCGGGGAGGGAGAAATAACATTCCAAATCAAGCTGGAACGTTCTCGCTGCTTCCCCCACAGCTCAGTGAGGGCAGGGTGAATGCGGTTTAATGGAATCGAACACAGCCGCTGGAGAAGGCTTCGATTTTCCAAACGTTAAGCTGGAGGAAATTGTGTCTCATCTAAATTAGGGCGGCCAGCCACCAAAGGGCATTTGAGAGACTTGCTGACGACCCAAGAGACTGGGTGCTGCGGCGGTACCTGGGGAAGTGGACCGCATGTTCCTCTCGGCGACATCACCAAGGATTAACAACAACGATTTCCATTTGTTTAACCAGTTTAACCCGGCAAAACGTCCTAAGGCCTCGTACGGAGGGTAACCAGTTCAACATTGACAGCGCGCCAGCGAAGGAGGTAGAACGACAGACGCTAAAAACGTGTGGGCAAAGAGATCAGTGTTAAGGAAAGGTCTCTGCATGGAGGGAAGAGAGGTGGAGGCATGCTGGAGGTCAGAGTCTAGATGAGAGCGGTGCTGGAAAAGCGCAGCAGGTCAGGCAGCATCCAGCAGGAAAATCAACGTAAGGGCTTTTGCTAGATGCTGCCTGACCTGCTGCGCTTTTCCAGCACCGCTCTCATCTAGACTCTGACCTCCAGCATCTGCAGTCCTCAATTCCGCACGCTGGAGGAGACCCTTCGGCGCTAAACATCTGAAGGCGCGGCCAGTAAAGGATGGGATAGACAGGGGCTGCACCAACGCGCTAATTGGAGCAAGTAGAGTGTGGGCGGGTAATAAGAGATCTTTTGGGAGTTCTCCTGGGGTAAGGGTGCGGGACTGGGGTGGAATGCTCTGGCAGGGAGGTGGAAAGGTTGCAAAGCACATTCTCTGTGTCAATGCGGTGACCCTGCCAGGACTGGCTGTGTGTATTGGAATGAATGCGTCGCTGTGTAAATATCCCAGTGCAGCCAGGGCCCTCCTGATAGACATTTATCCCGCACCATGGACCCATCAGCAAAAACAAAACGCAACATTGAGCTAGTGCATGCAAGTCTGCGCCTGCTGGCCTGACTTCTGATAAGTGACGGGAAGGCAGGACAAGGTGGTGCATCGATTCCGAACCAAGACCCAATTAACCAAAGTCCCGCCCACTCTCCTCAATACTCTCCTCTTATGGCAAAGTCGCGCCCCCTGGGGGTGGAGAGGGGAGGAGGAAGGCGGGGGACCCTCGCTCTCTGATTGGCAGGGGGGGAGCCATGATGTCATGATGTGTTGGACTGACTGGATGTGAGAAAGAGAGAGATCTGGAGGGATCATTGAGAAGGGAAATCCCGCATCAACACAGCCACAGGGCCAGTGGATTTATTCATTGAGATCCGGACGGAATCGTATTTCTTTGTTTTGTTTTAGAATTAGAGAGTATAAAGATCTGGACAGATAGTTCTATCGCTGTTGGTGGGACGGGAGGGGGTGGAGGAAGGTTTTTGGGGGGGTAGGGGAGGGTGAGGTGTAGTGGGGGAAGGACACTCCTTTGGGGAAAAAAAACCAAAATGATGCAAAGTGCAACCGTGACCACAGAGAGTCCCGGAAAAGGAGTTCGGGAGCTGCTGGGAGTCACGGTACAACGTAAGGAGCTTTCAGTCCCAGGGACGTTTATCCAGCCGCGGGGAAGCCTTGTTGCTCGCACTCCATATGCCAATGCGGCGGGGAATCCGCATTTCTGAGCAAAGGGGGTGCGTGCTGAGGTTGGGGGAGCTCGGAGGAGGGAGTGGGGGAATAGAGGCCAGGGTTAGAAGGATGTATCAGAAGGGACATCAGGTGGATGCATTGCTGCAGGAATTCAAATGAGGAGCCCAAATGCATTGCAGGCTGCATTGTACATAAGGCCCCGATGTTCTCGTTTAAGGCCAACGTATTGGTGACCATTTGGCTCGGGAACGTGAGTGTTGCAACTTTTCATCAGGAGACGGGAGGAGGAAGGGGATAAAGAAGACCCCGGTGTGGGTTACATCAGTCACCTGGCAATGAAGCGCCGGCTGCCAGCAATGCCCTGAAGTGGGCAAGCTCTCCGGTTGGAAACATGAAGGGATACTGCACGGACTGCGCTGCTCCGCAATTCTGGAGTTAAAAAAAAAGCCCGCAACAAGTTCAGGCTAGCCAACGCTGCAGGAGAAATCATAATTTAAAAAATAAATTAACCCAAGCCTGCCTTCTCAGCTGACATGACTCGGCAAAGAGGACATGGAAGCCTCGGGCAGGTTCGAGGATCGGGGCTTGAACTGCCCGGAATGTTACCGTGTGCACCCAGTGGGCAGTGGGAGGAGGAGTGGGGGGGCTGGTTAAAGCGTGTGACACTGTCAGAGACCATTCACTCAACGCCAGTAACAGAGCTGTGCAGGAAGCCGCAACAGGGAGACGGGAAGCCCAATTATAATGGACAGCCCGCCTGCTTCATATAGTCAGGCAACACGGATAAATAGTCTTTATCAGGTTTTATTTCCAAGGCTGCCTTTCAGTTTTTATCATGTATCGACAAGGCATATTAACAGTCCGGGACATACCACTAGCCTCTCTCTCTCTTTAGCTGAAAGTGTATTGTTTATTTTCACGCATATGCATATTTGTGTGTGTGTGTGTGGGGGGGGGGGGGAAGTATTAATATTAAATAGGGTTTCAAAGCTGTCTTAAAATAATTAGGTTAAAGTGTAGAGATCGAGTTACTCAGCAACCAAGGAGGGGGATGCCCGTGTCGAGGCCGGATGGATGTTGGGGATGTATGTAATCCAGAGAAGTGTGCTGAGAAAAGTGTGTTTCCAATTGCTAGTTGTGTTCCCGGTTTGGTTAGTATTCTGTCCGTGCTCCCCGTAACACCCGGACCAAGCCGCACCGTTGAGTTTATTTGCTTCAAGTGAGCTGTTGACGAGCGGCCGCAAGGAGCTGTCCCGGGGACACAGCGGACTGAAAGCGAGTGGGATTTCTGCTGCTTGCCAGTCTGAATCATTCATCAGGACGGGACTGTCCCTGCTGCGGCGACTGAGCTCCTGATCCAAACCTTAAGCATTTTTTAAAATGTTAAATTTGAACGCAAGTTAATTTTATTTATATTTATCTGCTTTCAAATGTCAATGACATGCAGGTGTTAATGCTTTTGTTTATTATATGCTAAAAAGTCACTATATTTCACATTGATCCTCCATGGAACAATGGTTCTTAATCACAACACTCGCCTTCTTACATATGCTCCTGCGTTACATCAACTGAACCTGGTGACTCAGTTTAACTCGTTGTGCCTTTTTGTTAAAAGTTACATATTTGAACACTTTCTCCCTGATCACGGGCAAACTCCACGTCTGTGAACTTGTAATTACCATGGTTCTTTTTTTTTAGTTAGTCTCAATTTATGGGTGTTCTAGTCACATTCGAGCATCTTTCTTCGTTATAAATGAAAAAGTGGGGTTTTTTTTTCCGAGTTTGTCATTACATTTTAAACGTTGTTCCCAAGTTACAAGTCAGAGATTGTCAAAACAAAACTCAATCTGCCCCATTTTGTTGGTTGGAAAGGCAGAATGTTTTCGAGACTAAGGGACCCTGGTCTGTTCACGGTTTGTCCCTGTTTTTGTTCTCGGGCAGTCGGAATGCATGTATTGGACAGTCCACTTGCCACACACGCTGACAGTTTGGGAAAGCATCCCTGCACTTTGCTGTCAAAGGTGAACAGGAGAATTCTGCCTTTCCTTATGTTCAGGAATATCCAAGTTGAACATTTGGAATATTTTAAATTCCTACTTCTGTACTGTACCACATTTCACTTGGAATAATATTGCCGACTAACTGTCATGATAAAACGAATTAATAGTGGGAGTTTGACCGGGATAAAATTCCTCAGCATCTTCACGTCCCTGGTGTTCACACGCTGCCAAGTTTATTCCGTAAAAGTCTTTTTTGCCATCTATATTGAAGATTTGTTATCTCCTTTATGTCCTGCCTTTGTGTTCGATTTCTGTTCTGCTCTGGTCCTCTCACGTGTGTATAATTTCTTCCCTCGCCCCAGTTACTGAGGTTACAACTATATTTCTGCAGGGTTCATTCTTGTTGTCTTGTGCACTGTGTTCTGCTTTTAGACTGACTCCTCTTCCTCTCCCTTTTGCAGAGATCCCGCTTTGCGCGGGTTGTAACCAGCACATCCTGGACAAGTTCATTCTGAAAGTGCTGGACCGCTCTTGGCACAGCAAGTGCTTGAAGTGCGCTGACTGTCAGCTACAGCTCACGGACAAGTGTTTCTCCAGGAACGGCAACGTTTACTGCAAGGAAGACTTTTTCAAGTGAGTCAGCTCGCGCGATGTGCGACTGCCCTCAAAGAGCAGCGTGGCCCATCAAAACCCCCGCACAGGTCACCACTCTCACTCAGTGCCCATTCAGGGGGCGTAGGCTGTGCCCAGATGTCCACCGGGCACATCTGTAGCACGGCAGGGTGGAGAAGGATTTGCTTCACAGCACGTTATGATTGAATCATGTGTGCACTGTCGCTGCATTACACAGAGTTGCTGCTGAAAATAACAAATGTTGGAGATCACAGCGCGTCAGATAGCATCCATGGAGAGAACAAGCTGATGTCCAGATGAAGAGTCGAAACGTTAGCTTCCCTTCTCTCCATGGATGCTGCCAGAGCCGCTGTGATCTCCAGGGTTTGTTGTTTTCTGTACAGATTCCAGTAGCTGTAGTTATTTGTTTCTACATAGAGTTGCTGCTTATTGAATGTATTTAGACAATTGATGTGATACCTTAAGGTCGTTCTAACTTGCCCAGGGTAACTCCTTACTGCCTGCCGAAATCTAGGTTGTTTTCTATCACCTAAATCGCCATTTGGTATTGTCATCTGGAAAGCGGTCCTGTATTTCCCCACCCCCACCCTCTCTCACTTATCTCTCCACGCTTCAGGCTCTCTGCCTGTATTCCTGATGAAGGGCTTTTGCCCAAAACGTCGATTTCACTGCTCCTCGGATGCTGACTGGCCTGCTGTGCTCTTCCTGCACCACTAATCCAGAATCTTATACTTATTGAACCTAATCAGCTATCTCTCTTCAAACAACACACATAGCGCATTCCCAGATTCTCCCACACTCTTTGACACACATACATACTTTTTCTTTCACGCCCACTGTCTCCCTCAAAGTGCTATCCTCTCAAACACACTTCCCTTCTCAAACGCACACTCTCTCTCACACACACACTTTCGCTCAAACTGACACCCTCTCTCGCACATTCGTTTCGTCTCATACACACAATGGCTCTCAAAAATGCCCCCTCTTTGTAACACACGCACTAATAATCTCTCATACTGACACATTAACAACTCCTCTCTCATATACACTTTCTTTCTCCCATACACATGTTATTGTCACACTCTGTTCCCATTATTAGCATCGACTTGTAATACATAACGAAATCATATATTTGATGCCAGGAAGTGTACTGTTTTTGATGTCTGTTGCTGGGCGAACACAGACATATTCTGGTATTTATGTAGGGTTTATGTTGACAGTGAAGGACACATTTCTAAATACAAGCTGAATCAACATTTTGATACTTAGCGCCTCAAACATTCTGTTGCGTGTCCCCCTGTTGTGGTACACTGAACGCAGTTTTGCTCTCATTCTGCGTCATATGTGTTTGTTCCAGCTCAAAAGCCAGGACCAAATACACAGGTCAGATCACAAAACCTTTAAAGAGAGGCGGGACTGTTTAAATAGCAAGTCAGAATGGAGAGGCGCGGATATTGTCTGTCAGAGGGAAGCGATAGAACTCTAACGCTGGGTAACAGCGGGTTATATGGATAGGATAGGTTAAAATCAAGTAATTGGCCAGACCGATAGATAGCCAAGCGAGGTAGTCGCATTGTCCACTGCAGAGGCAAGGAGGTGAAGAGTGACCAGTACTTTATGTGGAGTTCGGATGCTTGTTAATAGCATTACAGCTTTTTGTGAGATGGTTGTATAAAGGTTACAGACCATTGCGGGATAGTTGTACAAAGGTTACAGGTTTTTGTGGGATGGTTGCACCAACGAAACACTACTGTGAACTGATTTTAACGAATATTGGAAACAATTGTGAGATGATTGTGTCAATATCGCAGCCTGTTGTGGGATATTTGCATCAATATTTGAGAATATTGCGGGATGCTTCGGATCAACATTTACAGGCCATTGTGAGACAATGCCTCAATATCACAGAACTTGTTGTATAAATGCTATGTATTGTTTGCGGCATGCAAGCCTAAAAGTTTATGCTGTTATTTCGATGAAATTTTGCCCAGTTGAAAATCTAGTGAATGAATTGCTGTCGGTGCCTGCGACTTACCTGAGCTTCACTCATAGTGGGAGCAAACGTAGATTCCGCGCATTGGCTGTGCAATCCAGGCCGGTTAAAAACAAGATTATTTAAATCAAGCCTTACAGCAGGAGAACATAGCACACCTTGAGAGAGAATGGGAGGGGGTGGCGCTAGGGGATAAAATGGCTTGTTCTCTGAAGAATGATCTCCACTTTGACCATGACGGGGTCAGTCTTGATCAGAGTCACTTTGTATACCGTGAATGTGTAATTATGCAATTAATATATCTGCTAGAAATAAGGCAAGATGATGTACCGAAAGCCTGAGCTAGATGGATATACATAATATGCACAGACATACTGAGAGAGATACCGGATAGATAGAGCCATCAAATGAGCATCCTAATATCCATATGTGGAAAGAAACACACGAAAAAAAAATGTTAATTGAATATACTTTCGTAACAAACGCCGTCTAGTTACTTGGTTATCACAGAACAGGAGAGAAGGTGAGCTGATTTGAGGACTTCTTAGGTAACAACTGGTATATTGCAAGTGGAAGAATGGGGGAGGAGTTGGGGGTTTAATGTTGAAGAGGTTTTTTTTCTGAGGGGCTGAAACATACAGGAAGCACCAACGAAAAAGGCTGGTCCAGTTGCAAAACAAAGGCGTTCTCGAACTCAAACCCGCTTCTGTTGCCTGCTTGCGGCACAGAGTAGTCCTTTTTCACCTCAGTTAATAGTCAGTCGGTGAAATCAACGCTGGGGATCTATGGTTACATTTTGTCTTTTCGAAGCCACTCCTAGATTTCGTCTTTTCTGACCCCAGGTTCTGTATTATGGCCTGTCGATTTGGCCTGCTGTTCCGTGGCTTGGTTCCTTACTCTCTCCCTCCCTCCAGTGCATTTTGTTGACCCAAATACTGAAGATTAACTTCAGCGGGTTTCCCACTGAATTACACTGCAAATCCGAGCCTTTAATCACCTCACCAAACAACATCTGCCCACTCTCGAAGCTGCGGCGCTCCGGTTTGAGCTGAGCATAATATTGTGCGCTGAAATAATATCGTGGGCTTACTCAATATTTTAAAAATACAATTTCTCCTGCAAAAGCAAAACCGGCCCTTCGCTGTTTAAAGTGAGAGAACGACAGTAGAGATAGTGCGGAATCTGTGCTTCAAAGCAATTGTCTGATAAACTTGCAAATTCTGTGCAGACTGGGTCGTTACTTAACCGGGGACCTCAGTTAAAATTACACCGACCGTGTCTTCAAAAAAGCGCACTAACGCTATTTAATTGGCTTTCAAGGCCAGATCGCTGTCCACATTTGAGAAGGGCCGTTTATTTTTGGATCTTTGTTTAAAGTTATCCAGCTCTTTCCAACCGGGATTTTTGATAAATTCCTGAGCCGAAATTGGACCCATCCTTAGGGCACGTAGTGGTGAGTGTTGTTTACACGGGACTGGGATTTTAAAATCTGTGCCGTGTAAATCCGAGTGATCTTTAAATCTCATGACAATCCTGTGAAGTAGCGCCGTTTCTATTCGGAGATTGACATCATGTGGAGAATTACAGTTTTTAACCGCCGTGTATAACCAAGATAAAAAAAAAATCCGGACATTCTCTTAGTCCGAAATTTCTGTAAAATCCCTTCGCCGCTTTGTAAAATTAACCCTTTAACGGCGCGGCTATCTTTGATTTGACAAGTGGGAAAGGACATTTACTGAGGACGTAACCCGGGGGTGAATCCTGGTCGTTTGATCCAGGCGCCACATCTCCCTGCAATATTGTCCTTTAAAGAAATAAACAGGATTTGAAATTTTTTAAACATTGCTAAAAGTATAAGAAAACGATTTCTAAAGGCAAAATACAGTTCAATCTTTTATTACATAATTTCTACCCCATTTGAGCGGTTTCAAGATGGTAATAAAATTCATGTTGAAAGTCGGCATGGTGGCTCAGTGGGTAGCAGCGGTTAGTCCCTCACAGTGCTAGGGACCCAGGTTTGATTCCATCCTCAGGCGACTGTCTGTATAGAGTTTGCACATCCTCCCCGTGCCTCTAACAATCCAAAGATGTGCAGTTTGGGTGAATTGGCCATGCTAAATTGCCCATAATGTTAGGTGCTTAGTCAGGGGGGCTTTGGGTTACTGTTTGGAGGGTATTTGCGGACTTGTTGGGCCAAATGGCCTGTTTCCAAGCTGTAGGGAATCTAATCTAATATAAAACCTGCGAATTTAATTCTGATTCACCTTTTTAAGTTAGGAAGCAACTGTGAGCTATTGCAATGTAATTTCAGCCGGTGAGACTAGAACATCCCAAGCGTAATAAAACCTAGGCTCTGTTCTGTGAAACCCCAATGTCGGACACTAGAGAAATTAGCAGCACGGTGCACAACATTTAACAACTCAAATTGATTTGCTAAAATATTATAACCATCGCACTGAAAAGTGCTTGAGGTCAGCCAGATTCATATCCAATTCTGACACAGGAAAATGCAACCATAAACCATCGAGGAGTGGGAGGCATTGACAATACAGGACTAAGTAAAATGTGAGCCGGATTAGTGTGACAGTACCTGAAGTGCAAAGTGGCTGATAAATGTGATCTGGTTTAGAGAGTGAAATGTGAAAGGATGAAAGAATGGATGCAGCGTGGATAAAAGGAGTGGTGTAATATGGATTAGGGAGAGAAGTGTGATCTGGATTAGGGAGAGAAGTGTGATCTGGATTAGGGAGAGAAGTGTGATCTGGATTAGAGAGAGAAGTGTGATCTGGATTAGGGAGAGAAGTGTGATCTGGATTAGGGAGAGAAGTGTGATCTGGATTAGAGAGTGAATTATGATCTGGATTAGGGAGTGAAGTGTGATCAGAATAATAAAGTGAATTGTAACCAGGGTTAGGGAATCAAGTGTGATCTGCATTACAGGGTGAATTGTGATCTGGAATAGGGAATAAAATGTAATCTGAATTAGAGAGTGATTTGTGATCTGGATCGGGGTGCTAAGTGATCTGAGCTGGAGAGTGAAATGTGATCTGGATTACAGGGTGAATTGTGATCTGGATTAGAGAGTGAGGTGTGTTCTGCATTAGAGGGTGAATTGTGAATTGAATTACAGAATGGTGTGGTCTACATTTGGGAATGAACGCGATCAGCATTTTGTTTTCCAAATGGTGAGCAATGTCGATTAGAGGGCAGCACGGTGGCACAGTGGTTAGCACTGCTGCCTCACAGCACCAGAGACCCGGGTTCAATTCCCGCCTCAGGCGACTGACTGTGTGGAGTTTGCACGTGGGTTTCCTCAGGGTGCTCCGGTTTCCTCCCACAGTCCAAAGAGGTGCAGGTTAGGTGAATTGGCCATGCTAAATTGCCTGTAGTGTTAGGTGAAGGGGTCAATGTAAGGAAATGGGTCTGGGTGGGTTGCTCTTCGGAGGGTCGGCGTGGACTTGTTGGGCCGAAGGGCCTGTTTCCACACTATAGGGAATCTAATCTAGAGGGTGAGGGTTTTCCCCCCATGGGAACTATTGCAAAATTTCAATATTTCGCTTCAAAATCTTCTTGTCATCTGGATATTCCTGTCCTGACTCTGAGCCGCTCTAATGTCAGCAAGCAACTCCGATCAAATTGAGGGAACCATTAGCGAACATCGGATTTCTGTGAGGTGTTGCCTGGCCCACTTCTGACGGCCCGTAATCTTTGATGTCTGTAATATGATTGCCCTCGCCTTCCCGCCCAGAGATTGGGGCACAGGGATGGTTCAGAACTTGGCCCTGAGAAATGTTCTCGGATGACCTTTCGTTACCAGTCCCGAGGACCGGAGAGTCGGCTTCCAGTGAAAACATCAACACTGGCAACGCGTTTGAAAGTTGGTTGAAAACAAAACAATAAAACATCCAGTTTTCCAGCAAACTGAGCGATCCGCATCACTGAGCGAGCCTCGCTGTTGGATTCGGCTAACGTAATATCTGCAAATAAGGCTTACTATATTTAACAAAAGGACGGTAACTCACTGATCACTGAGGTGTATTCGGGCCCTATTTGTACATCTCAGACAGAATCCAGTCAAGTCTGGGAATCAGAGAAAGTTCAGTGATTTAGTTGCATTGTAAGCAGCTAATTATGCAAGTTTCAGAAGATTCAGACAAATGGAAATCTGCAAAATTGAGAGCAAGAAACACGCTTATAGATAATTCACTTCTGGCAAATAACTTGGTGGAAATATTGTGCTTCTCCCGACCTGTCGATCAGTTAGGAGTAGATAAAAACGTAGTAAAAACTAGGACTGCAGATGCTGGAAACCAGAGTCTAGATTAGAGTGGTGCTGGAAAAGCACAGCAGGTCAGGCAGCATCCGAGGAGCAGGAAAATCGACGTTTCGGGCAAAAGCCCTTCATCATGAATAAAGGCAGGGTGCCTGCAGGGTGGAGAGATTAGGAGTGGAGACCGGTCCATTCCCTTCTCGGACTCAAACCACATTTTCCCTGAAATTTCACAGCTCTCCCTTCTGCCGGGCAGCGCTACTATTATAACTGCAGACACCGAAAAAGGTCTTTCTTTCTTGCACGTCTCTATAAACCTACCCGATGGGGTTAGATTGATTAGAAGAATAACCCATGTTATTGAGATTAGTTAGTTAAACTAAGCCAAGACAAAAGCGCCAGAGTCTGTTGGGATTCACTCTCAACCTCTGTCGGAGCTAAGGGAGTGAATTTCCAAAAGCCTTAGCAATCAACTTTCTGGGTTCATATTGAGCGTAGATGCTGGCCGGATTCAAGAGAACGGACAAGTAATTTCAAAAGTAAATGTTAATCACTTATTTAGGTGGAAATTATTAAATATCTAAATGAAGGGAAAGCGGTGATGTCCAACACGGTTCAGTTCTGGGACCGATTCAGTTCAGAATGTGCTTCAGTTGAACCCAGAAAGAGTTGCGCCTGAACTGGTAGCTGTTACCAAACACAGTAGGAAGTCTTTTTTTCGTAGAAATTGAAACAATCCTGTTAAGGGAGAATAGGGGAATAAGGTTTAAAAGTTACGAATTAACTTCCGTGACATTAAAGAGGAATTTTAGTTTTCAAAAAGGCAGCAATGATACTTTTCATGGATGTAGACTCTGTTGTGACGGAGGCTGCATGATTGGGAATAAGATGGTACGGTTTCACATGGAATGAAAGGTAACATTTCCGCTAGATACTACACGAGGGGGAGAAGTTTGAATCCCATGGAAAATGCAGCGCAGAAACTTGCCATTTGGCCCAACTAACCCCTGTTGCTATTTTTGATTCACTCCAGCATTGTCCCATTCTTTCTCATCCATCTTTTCTGTCATTGTCCTTTAATCCTCCCACCTACATCACCTCCCCACCCACCCCCCCCCCCCCCCCCCCCACTCCCAACCCTCTCTCCGCATCCCCACCGTCTTCTGCGTAGCTTGAAGACTCCCATTAATGGGCCAGTGCTACAAAAGAAGAACAGTAGTGCAGATGCTGGACATCTGAGTTAAACAAAAACGAGCAAGTTCTGGAGAAGCTCAGCAGATTTGTCTTGCATCTATGTAGGGAATTAACAATTCGAGTCAGAATGACTTTTCCTCAGCTCAGATTCGTGTGAGTTCCTGATTTGAGCGCTTGGTAGCTGTCTCATTCCTGACTACCAGTTTTCCTGCTTTCTACAAGAGCAAATACGCCATCTGTGTCTCTACTGATTCAGAATTTTAAATTAGTCCATTCCTCTGTATCAAAAGAAATAAGCCCACGCCTATGCACCCTTTCCGGACAATATAATACCACAATAGTATATAAGAAAGAGCGACAGATGCTGGAAATCTGAAACACACAGAAACAGAAAATGCTGGAAAAACTCAGCAGGTCCGGCAGCACCTGTGAATAGAAAGCAAGGTTCGAGTCCACAGAACCTTCTTCAGTCACTGAACCCTGGTCACTGGACTCCAATCGTTAACGCTGCTTTCTCCCCACTATCAGACCTGCTGAGTTTCTCCAGCAATTTCTGATGTGTGTTTCAGGTATAATATTAGATTCTGTTTTCAAGCTTGAAAATATTTTGTTTTTGCCCTCTGCAGTGTACCCTTATCCATTTTATAACATGGTAAACAGAATTGTAAAACAGTACTCCACATACAATTGTAAGCAATGTGTGTTAAGTTTTTTTTAGGATGCTGTCTTTACATTTCAATTCTAGCCTTCTAAAAACTAATGTGTGGCTTGCTTTTGTTATGAAATATTATCCTGTGGCATGACTTTTGCTGATGTGTGCATTTGTACTCTCAACGTTCCCTTTAAAATTTAATTGTTGCACACAGTCCATGCATGGTCCCTGTAAATATTTTAACATGACCACATGCTTTCATTATTTGTCACAGAGTAGGATCCTTGTAGTACATTTCATACACAATCAGGCATCCACTGAGTTTTACCAGGAATCCAAATCCCTTTGATTATCTACATCACTTAAATTCTTGTTCTCCAAATAAAATGCAATGGTCTTAGTTTTTCCTCCTCCCATACACTCATGCCTCACATGTATGCCTATGCTGAAATGCTTTTGCCAATTTTATGCCCAAGTATCAAGCTTGTCAGTATCTGATTGTAAATTGTTGCTCTGTCCTGATGTGTTGACTGTCTGTCTTGACTTAGTACTGCCACATATTTAAAAAGAATATGTTTTCAACTTCAAAGTTTAAAATATTTATGTAAATTGTGAACACAAGTCCCATCATGGATCCTTCTGGGGCACATGTTTCATCTTCTGACACTCGGAACAATCACCTTTTACATTTACTTGTCTCTCTTTCAGCCACCCAGTCACCCATTCTGCTATTTAGCACTTGACAGCAGGAACTCACTTTATTCATGAGTCCATAAATGGCATCTTATCAAAGGAAATATAGTCACATTTCATCTCTGGTATTACCTTTGTCTACTCTGTTACCTTGTCAAAAGACTTACTCAAGTAAGGCTTTCCTTTTTGAAAGCAATGTTCAGGATTCCTTAATATAGTTTTGGTTACTCACTTTTTTTTTGGTTTTCTTCTTTGAAAGGGTTATCATTATATTTCCTAATACTTATGTTAGACTGATGGATCTATTGATCCCTCAGCATAAATTTTCAACATTTAAAAGGTGTCAGGATGGGTATACGAATAGGAGGAGTTTAGAGGAATTAGGCCAAATGCTGGCAGATGGGACTAGATAAATTTGGAATATTTCATCAGTATGGACCATAGGGTCTGTTTCCATGCTGTACAGCTCTTTGTCTCTATGCCATATTAAATATCGGCCATAATATTAACTGACCATTAACCCTCTGCCATCTTCTAATGAAGGTTTAAATATGAATGACAGTGCCACTGCTACACCATCCCATCATTTAAAAAAATGCATAGAAGCAGTCCATCCAGATAATGTTAAAAATCACACAGCACCAAGTTATAGTCCAACAGGTTTATTTGGAAGCACTGGCTTTCAGAGAGCCGTTCCTTCATCAGGTGGTTCATCAGTGCTTCCAAATAAACCTGTTGGGCTATAACCCGGTGTTGTGTGATTTTTAATTTCATAAACCCCGTTCCAACACCAGCACCTCCAAATCATGTCATCCAGTTAATGTGTTTTATACTCTTTGAGTCAGGGCCTAATTTTTGGCTAGAGAATAGCAATCTCCTTTGTATATAAATGGCCAGTATAGAATTCTGAGTTTTACTCCATTATAGAATATAAAGACCAAGATTTGATGATGAGCTTACATGAAACCTAGAGTAGACATCAGCTAGGATGGTATGTACGTTGTTGGGTTCCACCACATAGGAAACTTACTTGATGCTTCAAAGAGATTACAAGGCAAATAAACTAGAATACCACCCAATTTTCAACAAATTTTTAAAAAGTCTCAAACATTTCACTGATTTTTCGCTATGGCAATGCAGATTTCGGGAAGACATAATAGATGTTTTTCTGAGTCATCTAAGTAAACAAAGCAGATTGTTTTTAATAGTTATAGGGTGAAGAAAGATGGGAAGTGTATGCAAGATTAAATTTAGGAGATTTAGGGCAGGACAGTGCAACATTTTTCACATAAATGATGTGATATGATTTCCAGTTTGATTTTAGGTTTCAGGGTTGAGCCAGAAATTATGATAATATTCAAGATAACAATGAGTAGTTGAACAAAGGGCAAGGAGTTAAACTGGTATGGAACAGTGCAAGAAAATGCTATTCATACAGTTTCTTTGCGTGGAAGGCGAATGCTAGCCCGGGCTAGTGGAATCTGAAAGGTCTGTTTCTGTGCCATATGCTCTTCGTATTTATTTGTATAGCTTTGTGCTTCAGAGTCAGTTGGGTTTGGATTTTAAGGTACACCACAAATTCTGATCATTTTGTCTGGCAAGGCCACATTTATCACCCATCTACTATTGTCATGAGCAGATGATTGTGAACCTTCCATTTGAAACACTGTGATCCTTGCTCTGGGTGCACATTGTTGATTACTGCTGGGTGGGAAATTCTATCAGATATTAACTGAGCAATAATGAAAGGTTGGCAATACATACTCAAGTGAGAGTGGTTTGTGATTTCAAGGAGATATTGCTAATTGTCCGTCCTATTGTGAATCAATTGAAATGGGTTTTGCACTAACATTTGAATGGTCAAGGATTTGAATTAAGTGACTGTGAGTTACACGAATGTAAAGGCAACCTAGCTGTATATCAAATTTGTGCCCTTGTTCCACCAAGGTTAAATTCACAGTAATTGTGCATTTGACAATGCACTTCTGTGAATAATTCCAATAAGGAGCATTTTTCTGTACCATGAAAAGCTCCTGTGTCTTGAAAGCACTATTTATATCAGGCTTTTCCTCCTTTGTTACTTGATGTTTGGAGTTGGACTCAGTGTGTTTGTCAGGCTACACATTATGTAAGAGTCTTCCTGAAATGGATGGCCTTAACTCAATGACGAAATCTGTGCTTCACAGATCTGCAATGGATTCTCGAATTGGTTATCCACAATTTACCTTGCTCCACTGTTGGCACCTAGACTGGATTTCCATTCCTAAATCTTATTGCCTCCCTATCTCTCTATTATCTTGAAAAATGGCCAGCAAAGCATACATCTTTCATTAAGGTTTTAATCACTGCCCTGATATCTGCTTATGTGGCTCTGTGCCAAATTTTGCGTGATCACCATTCCAGTGAAGTGCTTTAGAAGATTTTAAATTGTTAAAGTGCCACATAAATGTAAGTTGTTGTTGAATGTTGAATCATTTACATTATGGAGTGCAGGCAAACAAGGGAGAACTATACGATTTCTATTGCCAGCAGTCAATGTGAAAACCACAGCTCTATTTGTTCACTATAATTTCATTCTTAACCTTCGGCATGAGCTGTATTTAATGCTATACACGGCCCACTGTGAATCTGCCAATGGTTAAGAATCTGCAACAAAATGGTATTGAATGAAATGCAGATGCTGCACTGCTGCAGAAGCAGAGTTATTGCTCTTTACAGAACGTGACAGGTCCACAACGCAGCAGTGCAGGCAGTAATGAGATCGGAATATTATTCTCACAATTGTTCAATCAGGCTGAGAGTTGTACCAGGCACAATGTGAAGAATAACATGAGAATAACCACTATTCTATTTTCATTGTTATGAGTGACCATTACTAGAAACAATGGATTATTAACCTCTCTCATGATACTGGAGGCAAGAGTTTGGAGCAGGGGAACAGGGGTTATTGAATTGTGTTGAAGCAGGTTTTAAGAAAGGAAGAATCTTTCCAACTACCTATCAATGTTTCTATCTGTTCTTTTTATCTCAAGTGGTGTGGAATTTTCTGGTCAGGATATTGCACTGTGTAGAAAATATTTTCCTGCACTCTTTAGCACATAGATTTTTTGCTGTGTAAGTTACTGAAGCTGCAATTTGTTAAAGATGTTTGAGGGCAACTGAACATCTACGACTTCAGTGGACAATAATATCCAACAGTGTATTCTCTATCCCAATAAGATTTAAGGATTGAGAAATAAATTGACGGAGGAGTGAAAAAACAGGAGGGCGAATTAGAGTTAAGTCAATCACAGAAAGAAAAATAAAAAGATGTAAAGAAAGACTGGATTGGAGAGAGATAAGACTAGACACAGGAAAAGTAAGGGAATACTTAAATGATATTTTTGTCTTTTTAACAATTCACTACCAAAGATATGAGACTCCTCATTTTCAATTCCTCATGTTCTGGGTCTGAGAGGTGGATCAATAGTAATTAAAAATGATCATGTTAGTAAAAGGATATTTAATTACAGTGCAAATTTTCGGTGGAAAAATAACACTGTCTGAACAACGTTACTATTAATATGTAAGTTCACCAACAAGGTGCAATGCAAGGAAGAGATAGTGATGAATTGTGTAATGTCACATTGCTGCTCTGCCATTAGCTTCATAGAAAAAGCACACCATGCTAACCCCCCCCCTCCCCCCACCATTTCTCATAAAAGTATAAAGCTGAATAAATAACTCATTAAGCTCACTGCCTTATGTGAAGACCAGTAAGAGACACAAGGAAACAAACTAAGAGGAGGACAATCAAAAATCATAACAAAGTAAGAAAAAAAGGTTACATTTAAAATTTGAAATTTTAACTTCGCCTAAAATAACTAACAAGCTGAAAAAGGACATGATTCTGTTGTGTAAATACCCATTTAAGGACATAGTAATTGCCAATCAACCTCCCTGACCTAGAAAGCAAATGGTTTTTAATAGATTTGCTTTTTCTTTAGGTTGGGAATTATTTTAGGAGATTTTAAAAGAATCAAATTTTAAAATTAACATTTTTTCTTACCTTGCGATGCCTATTGCTTTCTCTTTGTTTTTACTTTTACATTGTATCTGTCATGTGCCTATCTGTTAATTCAAATCTTTCCCCTGCATCTGTTGCCTTTCTTGGATTTAAAATTACATTACATTAAGCCATATTCTTAGTTCTGCCTCCATCCATTTCTCAATCTCTTCACTGTTCAAACATCTATCTATCTTTGCCTTAAACAATTTCAACAAGGTAGCCTCAATTGCTTCACTGGGCAGGGAGTTCCACAGGTTCACAACCCTTTGGGTGAATGCTAAAATGTAAAACAGTTAACAACTCTCAAGAAGCTCAATTCTCAAGAAGCTCACCCAGGACTGGCACCCATCCATCACCATCAATGTTTACTTCTTTCACCATTGATGCACTGTGGCAGCAGTGTACACAATCTGCAGTGGAGTACCTCCCTAAGGCTCTTCCAACAGTGACTGACCTCAACCACCTAAAAAGATGAGGGCAGCAGATACGTGTGAACACCACACACTGCATACTTTTTTGAAAAACACACGCTACCTTGACTCAGAACTATGTCACTGTTCCTTTATTGTCCTGGATCAAAAGCATGAAGCCCCCTTCCTAACAGCATCATGGCTGTACCTATACCACAAGGAGTGCAATGGTTCAGGAAGCTTTCTCACCACAATCTTCTCTCGGGTACTAAAGGATGGATGAAATGCCCATGTACAAATAAGAAACAATGACATTTCTCATCTAGTCAGTCCAAAATAACTTTCTTGACATCCTGAAACATTGAGACAATAGTTCTAGATTCTCCACCAAGGGAATCATCATCTCTTCTCATGAATCAATTTTCTTATCCCAGAAATCTTTTTTGTTTACTCATTCATGGTGCAGGGGTATTGCTGACTGGGACAGCAACTGTTGCTCATTTCTACTTGAGAAGGTGGCAGTCAGCTGTTTTTTTGAACTGCTATGTTCCTTTATTATGTCAATAGGTCCGCAATGCCATTAGGGAGCGAATTCCATGATTTTGATCCAGCAGCACTGAGGAATGGTGAAATGCTTCCATGTCAGGTTGGTGAGTGACTTGGAAGAGAACTTAAAAGTGATGATGTTCTCATGTATCTGCTGCCTTTGTCCTACCAGATGATATCATCATAGGCTTGGAAGATATTGATTTTGGAGCATAGGTGATTTTTAGCACTGCGTACCACCTTGCTGATGGTACACACTTTTGCTACTGTGCATTGGTGGTGAAGCCAGTGAATATTTATGGATGGTATGCTAATCAAATGGAATGCTTTGTCCTAGATGGTTTCAAGCTTCTTGAGTGTTGCTGGAGGTCGCTCATCCAGGCAAGTGGGGATTATTCCATCACGCTCCTGATTTTTGCTTTGTAGATGACAGACAGGCTTTGGGGAGATAGGCGGTGAGTTATTTACTGCAGATCAGTCTCTGACTTACGTTTGGGCACTGACTGCTTCAGAATCTGAGGAGTCATGAATTGTGCTAAACATTATGCAATCATCAGCAAACATCCCTAAGCAGACCACAAAACATTGTAGCAGAAATTAGGCCATTCAGCCCATCGAGTCTGCTCCATCATTCAATCATAAGTTTCTCAACCCCATTCTCCAGCTTTCTCCTTGTAATCCTTCATCCCGTTGCTACTCAAGAACCTATCTGTCTCCGTTTTAAATATACTCAATGACCTTACCTCCACAGCCTTCTGTGGCAATGAATTCCATAGATTCACCGCTCTCTGGTTGAAGATGTTTCTCCTTATTGCCGTTCTAAAGGTCTTTCCTTTACTCTAAGGCTGTGCCCTCGAGTGCTGTTTTTTTCCTACTAATTGAAAACATCTACCCAGTCCAGGCCATTCAATGTTCTGTATGTCTCAATTAGATCCCCCCTCATCCTTCTAAACTCCATCGAGTGTAAACCCAGAGTCCTCAAATGTTCTCATATGTTACGCTTTTCATTGCTGCGACCATTCTTGTGTACATATTCCAGGGCCAGTGCATCCTTCCTGAGAAATGGGGCCCAAACTGTGCATAATACTCCAAATGTGGATGTGGTCTGATCAGAGCCTTACAGAGCCTCAGAAGTACATGCCTGCTTTTATATTCAAGTCCTCTTGAAATAAATGCCATAATTGCACTTGCATTCCTAACTACTGACTCAACCTGCACACTTACCTTGACAGAACCCTGGGACTGGAACTCTCAAGTCTCTTTGTACTTCAGACATGACCTCACACTTTCCTACATTGTACTTCATCTGCTACTTCTTTGACCACTCTCCTAACCTGCCCAAATCCTTCTGCAGCCTCCCTGCCTTCTCAATGCTCCCTGTCCCTCTACCTACCTTTTTATCATCTGCAAACTTAGCCAGAATGCCTTCAGTTCCTTCATCTAGATTGTTAACATATAAAGTGAAAAGTTGTGTTCCCAACACTGATCCTTGTGGAACACCACTTGTCACCAGCTGCCATCCTGAGAAGGACCCTTTTATCCCCACTCTCTGCTTTCTTCCAGACAGCCAACCTTCTAGCCATGCTAGCACCTTATCTCTGACACCCTGGGCCCCTATCTTACTCAGTTGTATCCTGTCAAAGGCCTTCTTGAAGTACAGGTAGATAACATCCATTGGCTCTCATTGGTCTAACCTGCTCATTACTTCCTCAAATAAATCTAGCAGATTTGTCAGGCATGACCTCTCCTTGATGAAACCGTGCTGACTTTGCCCTATTTTATCATACACTTCCGAGTATTTAGAAATCTCATCTTCACGATGGATTCCAGGATCTTACCCATGACTGAGGTTAGGCCAATCAGTCTGTAACTTTCCGTCCTTTGCCTTATTCTCTGTTTAAACAGGAATGTCATGTTAGTGATTTTCCAGTCCTTTGGTACCCTCCCTGATTCTAGAGTTTTCTGAAAGGGTGCCACTAACTTCTATCTCCTTTAGAACAACTATCTCCTTTAGAACTCTGGGGTTTAGTCCATCTGTTCCGGTGGTTTATCTACCTTCACACTATTAGTTTTTCTAGTACCTTCTCCTTGATGATGGCCACCATACTCAGTTCTACCTTCTCACGCTCTTAAATTTTTGGAATATTACTCATGTCTTACAGTGTGAACACCGACACAAAGTAATTATTCAGTTCCTCAGCCATTTCTTAGTTCCCCACTACAACCTCTCCAGCATCATTTTCCCAGCAGTCCAGTGTGCACATTTGTGTCTCTTTTGCCCTTGACATATTTTCTGACCTTATGGTAGATGTAAGATCTTTGATAAAGCAGCTGAAGAAGATGATTTGGCCTGAGAAACGAGCCTGAGGAACTCCTGAAATGATATCATAGAGTTGAAATGACTGACTCCCAAAAACCACAACCATCTTACTTTTCCCTCGGTTTAACTCCAACTAGTTGAGAGCAAATTAATGAGCCTTTCACTATCTGTGAGACAAGTATGTCCTATCTTTATTACATTGACCAATACTGCTTTTAAATAGTAAAATTGTAGGGAGATATCTTTACTATTATCCTCCAAATCTTTGCAATAAAGGTCAACTTGCTAACTCCCTGTACTTTCTGTAAAAGGACCAATTTGAACACCAACATTTAACAATGTCTTATCATTTACCAAATCTGCCCAACATTTTCTCACATTATACTATAATTGCTTTCTCTTGCCCATTCATTTAATCTGTCTATAACTTTTTATAGAGTTGTTGTGCTCTTTGCACTGCATTCTGTTCCATCTAGATTTGAATAATCAGCAAACGCACATGTATTACGTCAATACCTTCATATAAGACTTCGGTATAGTTTGTAAATACCTGAATTCCCAAAAATGATCTTGCAACATCCACTATTAACAGCCTATCATTTTAGAATGAGCCATTTATTTCCACTTCCTTGTTTTCTGTTCTTTAACCAATTCCCTATCCATTCAGACATTTTGCACTTCCCTGTAAACCCACACTTGGCAACAATATTTTATGTGGCACTGATAGAATACCTTTTGAAAATCTAAGATTACTGCAGCCATTGATTTCTTTTTTTTCAGATATGTATTTCTTTCATTTTCAGCCTTATTTCTTCATGGACTTATCCTAACATTAGAACATTTTTGGCACAGTAATCAAAGTTTTGGTCTTTATGAAGGTATATTCAGTTGTGGCAGTTGCATCATGTAATAAAAAAGTGGGGTGGCACAGTGGCTCAGCGGTTAGCGCTGCTGCCTCACAGCACCAGGGTCCCTGGTTTGATTTCAACCTTGGGTGACTGCCTGTGTGGAGTTTGTACACTCTCCCCTTGTCTGCTTGGGTTTCCTCCGGGTGCTCCGGTTTCCTCCCACAGTCCAAAGATGTGCAGGTCAGGTGAATTGGCCATGCTAAATTGCCCATAGTGTTAGGTGCATTAGTCAGAGGGAAATGGGTCTGGGTGGGTTACTCTTCGGAGGGTCGGTGTGGACTGGTTGGGCTGAAGGGCCTGTTTCTGCACTGTAAGATTTACTGTGTGCCAGAGCAGATTTAACCATATAGCACATTAATGCTAAACAGCCTTTGCGCCATAGGATGATAGCTAGACCACAATATAACATTGAATATTGCATGCAAGAATGAGGTCTAGCCTGAACGCGCATTAGTATACCTTCCATAATGTGCTAGGTCACTTCAAAAACAAATCAGTATTTTTCTGACATAAATCTTAAAATACCTTAGTCTGTAGCACAACCCTGTGCTCAATGTTCTCCACAGTACATTAAAATACAGTGTCAAACATAGCTGATACTCCATTATTAAGGAGAAAGATGCAGATGCCAGAGATCAGAATCAAAAATTGTGGTGCTGGAAAAGCACAGCAGGTCAGGCAGCATCCAAGGAGCAGGAGAGTCAACGTTTCGGGCATAAGCCCTTCACCAGGAATGTTAATCCTTAATCTTTCATTTTCCTGTAGTACCTTAATATTCCCTTGGTGATAGGAATGTAAAAGTTGGTGGAATTGAGGTGTTTTGAGCTGGGTAAAGGATTTGCTAGAATAGGTCGAGAGAATTTGTTTTCTGTAGTGAGACAGTCCAGAGTAAACAGTGCATAATTTAAAAAAATTAGAGCTAGACAGTTCAGAGATGATATCAGAAAATATAACTTCTCGACGTTGGTAGTGGAAACCAGGAATAGTCTGTGCAACCTTGCCCATAACCCCACCCCCACCCCCACCGCCCCACCCTCCCCCACCCCCGCTCCGAAAATGCTGACAATACATCAAATGAAAATTTATTGTGTCATGGAATGCTCAGAATCTTTAAGTGACTGTCATGAAATGCTCATTGTCCCTATGGTTCATTAATACACTGACTGATGGAACTTTTATTTCTATATTCCTATGCGTAAAGTGCTCAATTTCCCTCTTGCACTTTAATAGACAGTACCATAAATATTAAATGTCCATATAGAACAAAACTGTCCTGGAGCACATAATGCTCAACACCCCCTTTATACTTAAATGCACTGTGTCATTGATTTTTCAGTGTCCATATAGCCACAAAATACACACTTTTGCATTGAACTGGAGCTTCCAGTATTATTTTATTTGTTTTGTTTCACAAGAATGGTAATGGGTTATTTACCTGATCTTTTTGAACAGATTAAAGGATTTGTTAGGGTCAGGTACAGTCGTCAAAAACAAAAGGTTGTAACCATGAATTCAAGCTGGGTCCTTTGGGAGTCATGTCACATGACCTCACATAAATGGCAGTGAAGATCCCAGTTTCAAACTATTTCCCTCCAAAAACCTCTTGAGCTGAGGTCAATTGAAAATTTTGCAACTGAGATTGAATAATTCTATTTGGCAACGGTATTAAGTGTTGTAGAATCAAGTTGTGTAAATGGAGTTAAGATGCAGGTCAAAATTTAATGGCAGAATATACACAAGAAAGTGAATGCCCTGCATATCTTCCCATGTTGTTCCTATGTGTAGTCTACCTGCTGAGCCTATAGTTCATTAATATACTAGACTATTGATTGCTCAGTATCCGACACTACATTGGTGTATGTTGTTATGTAATGCTCAATGTCCCTTAGAACATTTGTATACTGTAGAAGCATGTCACCTTTGAACAGGTGAAGTGTAGATTCCTCAGAATGATACTGGGTGCATATGAGGCAAGGTGCATAGTCAAGGTATTTTTGCATTGCTTTCAGTATAACATAGATACACAAGACTGTTGTTATGGGGCCATTTAAGCTTTAAAAAAAATTAGGATAGAAAGAAATATTTCATCTGCTGACAGAATCCAGAGCAAGGGAGAATAATCTTAAATGTAGATCTCAACGCTAACTGAATAATCTCATAAAATATTTATTCTCTCAGGTGGGCACGGATAAGAAGTCTATACTTCAAAAAAAATAAATCAAGGATATATCAATTGAAAACTTTGCAACTGAGAGTGATGGCTTTTTGATTGTCCATAATATTAAGGGAGAGGGAACCCAGATATGGAATTAAGATAATCACACCCGATAGAAGCAATAAAGGCTTTGGGGAGCTAAACAGCAACTCCTCTTTCTCTTCTTCCAAGTTAATCTTTATATCTTGTGATGCTTAATTCCTCAGTATATCTCTCAATATACTCTGTTGTGGACCACTCAATAACTCTCTTGTTAATTAGAATTTTCTTGAATACAGTCTTGTAAAGGATGATCTAATCAGGATGTTTAAGCTGATTAAAGGGAAGAGAGACAAGTATTCCAGAGTCCACGTAAGCTGAATGGGAGGGCATTTTGGGATGACATCAGAAAGCATTTCCTAAGAGGAATGGCAACGGGATTCTCTCCCTCAAAGCATGTTGCACCAAGTTATTCAAAATGTCAAAACTACAACTGGTAATATTTTGATTGGAACGGTATTAAGGAACATAGATGCAAGACAGGTAGATGGAATAAAGAAACAGATCAGATATGACCTAGTCATGAGGGCTGGTATGGTCTACCAGATTCCAATGTTC